>NC_053037.3:19515978-19853098 GCF_002575655.3 Aegilops tauschii subsp. strangulata | reverse complement strand
TTCATTTGTTATTTTTCATGCATTTACTAATTATTTTGAGCTATAAGACCCTAAAATTGAAAAGCATTTCAAATGGACTCTGAAAAGGTTGAAAGTTGGCATGGTATCATCATTTCATCCACATAGCATGTGCAAGAAAGTAGAGAGGGTTACGGCAAAAACTGGATGCACTTCGTGTACAAAACGGACAATCTGTTTCGAAGTATCAGGATTTCATACGGAAAGTCGTCTCTTACAAAGGGATTTCATTTTTTTAAACTTATTTGAACTCCTGACTTTTTGTGTGTTCAAAATGCACCATTCAAAGCCACATCATCAATTTTCAATCCTTTCTGACTTCATTTGTTATTTTCATGCATTTACTAATTATTTTGAGCTATAAGACCCTAAAATTGAAAAGCATTTCAAATGAACTATGAAAAGGTTGAATGTTGCCATGGTATCATCATTTCATCCACATAGCATGTGCAAGAAAGTTGAGAGGGTTACGGCAAAAACTAGATGCACTTCGTGTACAAAACGGACAATCTCTTTCGAAGTATCAGGATTTCATACGGAAACTCGTCTGTTACAAAGGGATTTCATTTTTTAAAACTTATTTGAACTCCTGACTTTTTGTGTGTTCAAAATGCACCATTCAAAGCCACATCACCAATTTTCAATCCTTTCTTACTTCATTTGTTATTTTCATGCATTTACTAATTATTTTGAGCTATAAGACCCTAAAATTGAAAAGCATTTCAAATGAACTATGAAAAGGTTGAATGTTGCCATGGTATCATCATTTCATCCACATAGCATGTGCAAGAAAGTTGAGAGGGTGACGGCAAAAACTAGATGCACTTCGTGTACAAAACGGACAATCTCTTTCGAAGTATCAGGATTTCATACGGAAACTCGTCTGTTACAAAGGGATTTCATTTTTTAAAACTTATTTGAACTCCTGACTTTTTGTGTGTTCAAAATGCACCATTCAAAGCCACATCATCAATTTTCAATCCTTTCTGACTTCATTTGTTATTTTTCATGCATTTACTAATTATTTTGAGCTATAAGACCCTAAAATTGAAAAGCATTTCAAATGAACTATGAAAAGGTTGAATGTTGCCATGGTATCATCATTTCATCCACATAGCATGTGCAAGAAAGTTGAGAGGGTTACGGCAAAAACTAGATGCACTTCGTGTACAAAACGGACAATCTCTTTCGAAGTATCAGGATTTCATACGGAAACTCGTCTGTTACAAAGGGATTTCATTTTTTAAAACTTATTTGAACTCCTGACTTTTTGTGTGTTCAAAATGCACCATTCAAAGCCACATCATCAATTTTCAATCCTTTCTGACTTCATTTGTTATTTTTCATGCATTTACTAATTATTTTGAGCTATAAGACCCTAAAATTGAAAAGCATTTCAAATGAACTCTGAAAAGGTTGAAAGTTGGCATGGTATCATCATTTCATCCACATAGCATGTGCAAGAAAGTTGAGAGGGTCCCGGCAAAAGGTGGATGCACTTCGTGTACAAAACGGACAATCTCTTTCAAAGTATCAGGATTTCATACGGAAACTCGTCTGTTACAAAGGGATTTCATTTTTTAAAACTTATTTGAACTCCTGACTTTTTGTGTGTTCAAAATGCAGCATCCAAAGCCACATCATCATTTTTCAATCCTTTCTGACTTCATTTGTTATTTTTCATGCATTTACTAATTATTTTGAGCTATAAGACCCTAAAATTGAAAAGCATTTCAAACAAACTCTGAAAAGGTTGAATGTTGGCATGGTATCATCATTTCATCCACATAGCATGTGCAAGAAATTTGAGAGGGTCCCGACAAAAGGTGGATGCACTTCGTGTACAAAACGGACAATCTCTTTCAAAGTATCAGGATTTCATACGGAAACTCGTCTGTTACAAAGGGATTTCATTTTTTAAAACTTATTTGAACTCCTGACTTTTTGTGTGTTCAAAATGCACCATTCAAAGCCACATCATCAATTTTCAATCCTTTCTGACTTCATTTGTTATTTTTCATGCATTTACTAATTATTTTGAGCTATAAGACCCTAAAATTGAAAAGCATTTCAAACAAACTCTGAAAAGGTTGAAAGTTGGCATGGTATCATCATTTCATCCACATAGCATGTGCAAGAAAGTAGAGAGGGTTACGGCAAAAACTGGATGCACTTCGTGTACAAAACGGACAATCTGTTTCGAAGTATCAGGATTTCATACGGAAAGTCGTCTCTTACAAAGGGATTTCATTTTTTTAAACTTATTTGAACTCCTGACTTTTTGTGTGTTCAAAATGCACCATTCAAAGCCACATCATCAATTTTCAATCCTTTCTGACTTCATTTGTTATTTTCATGCATTTACTAATTATTTTGAGCTATAAGACCCTAAAATTGAAAAGCATTTCAAATGAACTATGAAAAGGTTGAATGTTGCCATGGTATCATCATTTCATCCACATAGCATGTGCAAGAAAGTTGAGAGGGTTACGGCAAAAACTAGATGCACTTCGTGTACAAAACGGACAATCTCTTTCGAAGTATCAGGATTTCATACGGAAACTCGTCTGTTACAAAGGGATTTCATTTTTTAAAACTTATTTGAACTCCTGACTTTTTGTGTGTTCAAAATGCACCATTCAAAGCCACATCACCAATTTTCAATCCTTTCTTACTTCATTTGTTATTTTCATGCATTTACTAATTATTTTGAGCTATAAGACCCTAAAATTGAAAAGCATTTCAAATGAACTATGAAAAGGTTGAATGTTGCCATGGTATCATCATTTCATCCACATAGCATGTGCAAGAAAGTTGAGAGGGTGACGGCAAAAACTAGATGCACTTCGTGTACAAAACGGACAATCTCTTTCGAAGTATCAGGATTTCATACGGAAACTCGTCTGTTACAAAGGGATTTCATTTTTTAAAACTTATTTGAACTCCTGACTTTTTGTGTGTTCAAAATGCACCATTCAAAGCCACATCATCAATTTTCAATCCTTTCTGACTTCATTTGTTATTTTTCATGCATTTACTAATTATTTTGAGCTATAAGACCCTAAAATTGAAAAGCATTTCAAATGAACTATGAAAAGGTTGAATGTTGCCATGGTATCATCATTTCATCCACATAGCATGTGCAAGAAAGTTGAGAGGGTTACGGCATAAACTAGATGCACTTCGTGTACAAAACGGACAATCTCTTTCGAAGTATCAGGATTTCATACGGAAACTCGTCTGTTACAAAGGGATTTCATTTTTTAAAACTTATTTGAACTCCTGACTTTTTGTGTGTTCAAAATGCACCATTCAAAGCCACATCATCAATTTTCAATCCTTTCTGACTTCATTTGTTATTTTTCATGCATTTACTAATTATTTTGAGCTATAAGACCCTAAAATTGAAAAGCATTTCAAATGAACTCTGAAAAGGTTGAAAGTTGGCATGGTATCATCATTTCATCCACATAGCATGTGCAAGAAAGTTGAGAGGGTCCCGGCAAAAGGTGGATGCACTTCGTGTACAAAACGGACAATCTCTTTCAAAGTATCAGGATTTCATACGGAAACTCGTCTGTTACAAAGGGATTTCATTTTTTAAAACTTATTTGAACTCCTGACTTTTTGTGTGTTCAAAATGCAGCATCCAAAGCCACATCATCATTTTTCAATCCTTTCTGACTTCATTTGTTATTTTTCATGCATTTACTAATTATTTTGAGCTATAAGACCCTAAAATTGAAAAGCATTTCAAACAAACTCTGAAAAGGTTGAATGTTGGCATGGTATCATCATTTCATCCACATAGCATGTGCAAGAAATTTGAGAGGGTCCCGACAAAAGGTGGATGCACTTCGTGTACAAAACGGACAATCTCTTTCAAAGTATCAGGATTTCATACGGAAAGTCGTCTCTTACAAAGGGATTTCATTTTTTAAACTTATTTGAACTCCTGACTTTTTGTGTGTTCAAAATGCACCATTCAAAGCCACATCATCAATTTTCAATCCTTTCTGACTTCATTTGTTATTTTTCATGCATTTACTAATTATTTTGAGCTATAAGACCCTAAAATTGAAAAGCATTTCAAATGGACTCTGAAAAGGTTGAAAGTTGGCATGGTATCATCATTTCATCCACATAGCATGTGCAAGAAAGTAGAGAGGGTTACGGCAAAAACTGGATGCACTTCGTGTACAAAACGGACAATCTGTTTCGAAGTATCAGGATTTCATACGGAAAGTCGTCTCTTACAAAGGGATTTCATTTTTTAAAACTTATTTGAACTCCTGACTTTTTGTGTGTTCAAAATGCACCATTCAAAGCCACATCATCAATTTTCAATCCTTTCTGACTTCATTTGTTATTTTCATGCATTTACTAATTATTTTGAGCTATAAGACCCTAAAATTGAAAAGCATTTCAAATGAACTATGAAAAGGTTGAATGTTGCCATGGTATCATCATTTCATCCACATAGCATGTGCAAGAAAGTTGAGAGGGTTACGGCAAAAACTAGATGCACTTCGTGTACAAAACGGACAATCTCTTTCGAAGTATCAGGATTTCATACGGAAACTCGTCTGTTACAAAGGGATTTCATTTTTTAAAACTTATTTGAACTCCTGACTTTTTGTGTGTTCAAAATGCACCATTCAAAGCCACATCACCAATTTTCAATCCTTTCTTACTTCATTTGTTATTTTCATGCATTTACTAATTATTTTGAGCTATAAGACCCTAAAATTGAAAAGCATTTCAAATGAACTATGAAAAGGTTGAATGTTGCCATGGTATCATCATTTCATCCACATAGCATGTGCAAGAAAGTTGAGAGGGTGACGGCAAAAACTAGATGCACTTCGTGTACAAAACGGACAATCTCTTTCGAAGTATCAGGATTTCATACGGAAAGTCGTCTGTTACAAAGGGATTTCATTTTTTAAAACTTATTTGAACTCCTGACTTTTTGTGTGTTCAAAATGCACCATTCAAAGCCACATCATCAATTTTCAATCCTTTCTGACTTCATTTGTTATTTTTCATGCATTTACTAATTATTTTGAGCTATAAGACCCTAAAATTGAAAAGCATTTCAAATGAACTATGAAAAGGTTGAATGTTGCCATGGTATCATCATTTCATCCACATAGCATGTGCAAGAAAGTTGAGAGGGTTACGGCAAAAACTAGATGCACTTCGTGTACAAAACGGACAATCTCTTTCGAAGTATCAGGATTTCATACGGAAACTCGTCTGTTACAAAGGGATTTCATTTTTTAAAACTTATTTGAACTCCTGACTTTTTGTGTGTTCAAAATGCACCATTCAAAGCCACATCATCAATTTTCAATCCTTTCTGACTTCATTTGTTATTTTTCATGCATTTACTAATTATTTTGAGCTATAAGACCCTAAAATTGAAAAGCATTTCAAATGAACTCTGAAAAGGTTGAAAGTTGGCATGGTATCATCATTTCATCCACATAGCATGTGCAAGAAAGTTGAGAGGGTCCCGGCAAAAGGTGGATGCACTTCGTGTACAAAACGGACAATCTCTTTCAAAGTATCAGGATTTCATACGGAAACTCGTCTGTTACAAAGGGATTTCATTTTTTAAAACTTATTTGAACTCCTGACTTTTTGTGTGTTCAAAATGCAGCATCCAAAGCCACATCATCAATTTTCAATCCTTTCTGACTTCATTTGTTATTTTTCATGCATTTACTAATTATTTTGAGCTATAAGACCCTAAAATTGAAAAGCATTTCAAACAAACTCTGAAAAGGTTGAATGTTGGCATGGTATCATCATTTCATCCACATAGCATGTGCAAGAAATTTGAGAGGGTCCGACAAAAGGTGGATGCACTTCGTGTACAAAACGGACAATCTCTTTCAAAGTATCAGGATTTCATACGGAAACTCGTCTGTTACAAAGGGATTTCATTTTTTAAAACTTATTTGAACTCCTGACTTTTTGTGTGTTCAAAATGCACCATTCAAAGCCACATCATCAATTTTCAATCCTTTCTGACTTCATTTGTTATTTTTCATGCATTTACTAATTATTTTGAGCTATAAGACCCTAAAATTGAAAAGCATTTCAAACAAACTCTGAAAAGGTTGAAAGTTGGCATGGTATCATCATTTCATCCACATAGCATGTGCAAGAAAGTAGAGAGGGTTACGGCAAAAACTGGATGCACTTCGTGTACAAAACGGACAATCTGTTTCGAAGTATCAGGATTTCATACGGAAAGTCGTCTCTTACAAAGGGATTTCATTTTTTTAAACTTATTTGAACTCCTGACTTTTTGTGTGTTCAAAATGCACCATTCAAAGCCACATCATCAATTTTCAATCCTTTCTGACTTCATTTGTTATTTTCATGCATTTACTAATTATTTTGAGCTATAAGACCCTAAAATTGAAAAGCATTTCAAATGAACTATGAAAAGGTTGAATGTTGCCATGGTATCATCATTTCATCCACATAGCATGTGCAAGAAAGTTGAGAGGGTTACGGCAAAAACTAGATGCACTTCGTGTACAAAACGGACAATCTCTTTCGAAGTATCAGGATTTCATACGGAAACTCGTCTGTTACAAAGGGATTTCATTTTTTAAAACTTATTTGAACTCCTGACTTTTTGTGTGTTCAAAATGCACCATTCAAAGCCACATCACCAATTTTCAATCCTTTCTTACTTCATTTGTTATTTTCATGCATTTACTAATTATTTTGAGCTATAAGACCCTAAAATTGAAAAGCATTTCAAATGAACTATGAAAAGGTTGAATGTTGCCATGGTATCATCATTTCATCCACATAGCATGTGCAAGAAAGTTGAGAGGGTGACGGCAAAAACTAGATGCACTTCGTGTACAAAACGGACAATCTCTTTCGAAGTATCAGGATTTCATACGGAAACTCGTCTGTTACAAAGGGATTTCATTTTTTAAAACTTATTTGAACTCCTGACTTTTTGTGTGTTCAAAATGCACCATTCAAAGCCACATCATCAATTTTCAATCCTTTCTGACTTCATTTGTTATTTTTCATGCATTTACTAATTATTTTGAGCTATAAGACCCTAAAATTGAAAAGCATTTCAAATGAACTATGAAAAGGTTGAATGTTGCCATGGTATCATCATTTCATCCACATAGCATGTGCAAGAAAGTTGAGAGGGTTACGGCATAAACTAGATGCACTTCGTGTACAAAACGGACAATCTCTTTCGAAGTATCAGGATTTCATACGGAAACTCGTCTGTTACAAAGGGATTTCATTTTTTAAAACTTATTTGAACTCCTGACTTTTTGTGTGTTCAAAATGCACCATTCAAAGCCACATCATCAATTTTCAATCCTTTCTGACTTCATTTGTTATTTTTCATGCATTTACTAATTATTTTGAGCTATAAGACCCTAAAATTGAAAAGCATTTCAAATGAACTCTGAAAAGGTTGAAAGTTGGCATGGTATCATCATTTCATCCACATAGCATGTGCAAGAAAGTTGAGAGGGTCCCGGCAAAAGGTGGATGCACTTCGTGTACAAAACGGACAATCTCTTTCAAAGTATCAGGATTTCATACGGAAACTCGTCTGTTACAAAGGGATTTCATTTTTTAAAACTTATTTGAACTCCTGACTTTTTGTGTGTTCAAAATGCACCATTCAAAGCCACATCATCAATTTTCAATCCTTTCTGACTTCATTTGTTATTTTTCATGCATTTACTAATTATTTTGAGCTATAAGACCCTAAAATTGAAAAGCATTTCAAATGGACTCTGAAAAGGTTGAAAGTTGGCATGGTATCATCATTTCATCCACATAGCATGTGCAAGAAAGTAGAGAGGGTTACGGCAAAAACTGGATGCACTTCGTGTACAAAACGGACAATCTGTTTCGAAGTATCAGGATTTCATACGGAAAGTCGTCTCTTACAAAGGGATTTCATTTTTTTAAACTTATTTGAACTCCTGACTTTTTGTGTGTTCAAAATGCACCATTCAAAGCCACATCATCAATTTTCAATCCTTTCTGACTTCATTTGTTATTTTCATGCATTTACTAATTATTTTGAGCTATAAGACCCTAAAATTGAAAAGCATTTCAAATGAACTATGAAAAGGTTGAATGTTGCCATGGTATCATCATTTCATCCACATAGCATGTGCAAGAAAGTTGAGAGGGTTACGGCAAAAACTAGATGCACTTCGTGTACAAAACGGACAATCTCTTTCGAAGTATCAGGATTTCATACGGAAACTCGTCTGTTACAAAGGGATTTCATTTTTTAAAACTTATTTGAACTCCTGACTTTTTGTGTGTTCAAAATGCACCATTCAAAGCCACATCACCAATTTTCAATCCTTTCTTACTTCATTTGTTATTTTCATGCATTTACTAAATATTTTGAGCTATAAGACCCTAAAATTGAAAAGCATTTCAAATGAACTATGAAAAGGTTGAATGTTGCCATGGTATCATCATTTCATCCACATAGCATGTGCAAGAAAGTTGAGAGGGTTACGGCAAAAACTAGATGCACTTCGTGTACAAAACGGACAATCTCTTTCGAAGTATCAGGATTTCATACGGAAACTCGTCTGTTACAAAGGGATTTCATTTTTTAAAACTTATTTGAACTCCTGACTTTTTGTGTGTTCAAAATGCACCATTCAAAGCCACATCATCAATTTTCAATCCTTTCTGACTTCATTTGTTATTTTTCATGCATTTACTAATTATTTTGAGCTATAAGACCCTAAAATTGAAAAGCATTGCAAATGAACTCTGAAAAGGTTGAAAGTTGGCATGGTATCATCATTTCATCCACATAGCATGTGCAAGAACGTTGAGAGGGTCCCGGCAAAAGGTGGATGCACTTCGTGTACAAAACGGACAATCTGTTTCGAAGTATCAGGATTTCATACGGAAAGTCGTCTGTTACAAAGGGATTTCATTTTTTAAAACTTATTTGAACTCCTGACTTTTTGTGTGTTCAAAATGCACCATTCAAAGCCACATCATCAATTTTCAATCCTTTCTGACTTCATTTGTTATTTTTCATGCATTTACTAATTATTTTGAGCTATAAGACCCTAAAATTGAAAAGCATTTCAAATGAACTATGAAAAGGTTGAATGTTGCCATGGTATCATCATTTCATCCACATAGCATGTGCAAGAAAGTTGAGAGGGTTACGGCAAAAACTAGATGCACTTCGTGTACAAAACGGACAATCTCTTTCGAAGTATCAGGATTTCATACGGAAACTCGTCTGTTACAAAGGGATTTCATTTTTTAAAACTTATTTGAACTCCTGACTTTTTGTGTGTTCAAAATGCACCATTCAAAGCCACATCATCAATTTTCAATCCTTTCTGACTTCATTTGTTATTTTTCATGCATTTACTAATTATTTTGAGCTATAAGACCCTAAAATTGAAAAGCATTTCAAATGGACTCTGAAAAGGTTGAAAGTTGGCATGGTATCATCATTTCATCCACATAGCATGTGCAAGAAAGTAGAGAGGGTTACGGCAAAAACTGGATGCACTTCGTGTACAAAACGGACAATCTGTTTCGAAGTATCAGGATTTCATACGGAAAGTCGTCTCTTACAAAGGGATTTCATTTTTTTAAACTTATTTGAACTCCTGACTTTTTGTGTGTTCAAAATGCACCATTCAAAGCCACATCATCAATTTTCAATCCTTTCTGACTTCATTTGTTATTTTCATGCATTTACTAATTATTTTGAGCTATAAGACCCTAAAATTGAAAAGCATTTCAAATGAACTATGAAAAGGTTGAATGTTGCCATGGTATCATCATTTCATCCACATAGCATGTGCAAGAAAGTTGAGAGGGTTACGGCAAAAACTAGATGCACTTCGTGTACAAAACGGACAATCTCTTTCGAAGTATCAGGATTTCATACGGAAACTCGTCTGTTACAAAGGGATTTCATTTTTTAAAACTTATTTGAACTCCTGACTTTTTGTGTGTTCAAAATGCACCATTCAAAGCCACATCACCAATTTTCAATCCTTTCTTACTTCATTTGTTATTTTCATGCATTTACTAATTATTTTGAGCTATAAGACCCTAAAATTGAAAAGCATTTCAAATGAACTATGAAAAGGTTGAATGTTGCCATGGTATCATCATTTCATCCACATAGCATGTGCAAGAAAGTTGAGAGGGTTACGGCAAAAACTAGATGCACTTCGTGTACAAAACGGACAATCTCTTTCGAAGTATCAGGATTTCATACGGAAACTCGTCTGTTACAAAGGGATTTCATTTTTTAAAACTTATTTGAACTCCTGACTTTTTGTGTGTTCAAAATGCACCATTCAAAGCCACATCATCAATTTTCAATCCTTTCTGACTTCATTTGTTATTTTTCATGCATTTACTAATTATTTTGAGCTATAAGACCCTAAAATTGAAAAGCATTGCAAATGAACTCTGAAAAGGTTGAAAGTTGGCATGGTATCATCATTTCATCCACATAGCATGTGCAAGAACGTTGAGAGGGTCCCGGCAAAAGGTGGATGCACTTCGTGTACAAAACGGACAATCTGTTTCGAAGTATCAGGATTTCATACGGAAAGTCGTCTGTTACAAAGGGATTTCATTTTTTAAAACTTATTTGAACTCCTGACTTTTTGTGTGTTCAAAATGCACCTTTCAAAGCCACATCATCAATTTTCAATCCTTTCTGACTTCATTTGTTATTTTTCATGCATTTACTAATTATTTTGAGCTATAAGACCCTAAAATTGAAAAGCATTTCAAATGAACTATGAAAAGGTTGAATGTTGCCATGGTATCATCATTTCATCCACATAGCATGTGCAAGAAAGTTGAGAGGGTTACGGCAAAAACTAGATGCACTTCGTGTACAAAACGGACAATCTCTTTCGAAGTATCAGGATTTCATACGGAAACTCGTCTGTTACAAAGGGATTTCATTTTTTAAAACTTATTTGAACTCCTGACTTTTTGTGTGTTCAAAATGCACCATTCAAAGCCACATCATCAATTTTCAATCCTTTCTGACTTCATTTGTTATTTTTCATGCATTTACTAATTATTTTGAGCTATAAGACCCTAAAATTGAAAAGCATTTCAAATGAACTCTGAAAAGGTTGAAAGTTGGCATGGTATCATCATTTCATCCACATAGCATGTGCAAGAAAGTTGAGAGGGTCCCGGCAAAAGGTGGATGCACTTCGTGTACAAAACGGACAATCTCTTTCAAAGTATCAGGATTTCATACGGAAACTCGTCTGTTACAAAGGGATTTCATTTTTTAAAACTTATTTGAACTCCTGACTTTTTGTGTGTTCAAAATGCAGCATCCAAAGCCACATCATCATTTTTCAATCCTTTCTATCTTCATTTATTTTTGTCATGTATTTACTAATTATTTGGACCTATAAGACCCTAAAATTGAAAAGCATTTCAAACAAACTCTGAAAAGGTTGAATGTTGGCATGGTATCATCATTTCATCCACATAGCATGTGCAAGAAATTTGAGAGGGTCCCGACAAAAGGTGGATGCACTTCGTGTACAAAACGGACAATCTCTTTCAAAGTATCAGGATTTCATACGGAAACTCGTCTGTTACAAAGGGATTTCATTTTTTAAAACTTATTTGAACTCCTGACTTTTTGTGTGTTCAAAATGCACCATTCAAAGCCACATCATCAATTTTCAATCCTTTCTGACTTCATTTGTTATTTTTCATGCATTTACTAATTATTTTGAGCTATAAGACCCTAAAATTGAAAAGCATTTCAAATGGACTCTCAAAAGGTTGAAAGTTGGCATGGTATCATCATTTCATCCACATAGCATGTGCAAGAAAGTAGAGAGGGTTACGGCAAAAACTGGATGCACTTCGTGTACAAAACGGACAATCTGTTTCGAAGTATCAGGATTTCATACGGAAAGTCGTCTCTTACAAAGGGATTTCATTTTTTTAAACTTATTTGAACTCCTGACTTTTTGTGTGTTCAAAATGCACCATTCAAAGCCACATCATCAATTTTCAATCCTTTCTGACTTCATTTGTTATTTTCATGCATTTACTAATTATTTTGAGCTATAAGACCCTAAAATTGAAAAGCATTTCAAATGAACTATGAAAAGGTTGAATGTTGCCATGGTATCATCATTCATCCACATAGCATGTGCAAGAAAGTTGAGAGGGTTACGGCAAAAACTAGATGCACTTCGTGTACAAAACGGACAATCTCTTTCGAAGTATCAGGATTTCATACGGAAACTCGTCTGTTACAAAGGGATTTCATTTTTTAAAACTTATTTGAACTCCTGACTTTTTGTGTGTTCAAAATGCACCATTCAAAGCCACATCATCAATTTTCAATCCTTTCTGACTTCATTTGTTATTTTTCATGCATTTACTAATTATTTTGAGCTATAAGACCCTAAAATTGAAAAGCATTGCAAATGAACTCTGAAAAGGTTGAAAGTTGGCATGGTATCATCATTTCATCCACATAGCATGTGCAAGAACGTTGAGAGGGTCCCGGCAAAAGGTGGATGCACTTCGTGTACAAAACGGACAATCTGTTTCGAAGTATCAGGATTTCATACGGAAAGTCGTCTGTTACAAAGGGATTTCATTTTTTAAAACTTATTTGAACTCCTGACTTTTTGTGTGTTCAAAATGCAGCATTCAAAGCCACATCACCAATTTTCAATCCTTTCTGACTTCATTTGTTATTTTTCATGCATTTACTAATTATTTTGAGCTATAAGACCCTAAAATTGAAAAGCATTTCAAATGAACTATGAAAAGGTTGAATGTTGCCATGGTATCATCATTTCATCCACATAGCATGTGCAAGAAAGTTGAGAGGGTTACGGCAAAAACTAGATGCACTTCGTGTACAAAACGGACAATCTCTTTCGAAGTATCAGGATTTCATACGGAAACTCGTCTGTTACAAAGGGATTTCATTTTTTAAAACTTATTTGAACTCCTGACTTTTTGTGTGTTCAAAATGCACCATTCAAAGCCACATCATCAATTTTCAATCCTTTCTGACTTCATTTGTTATTTTTCATGCATTTACTAATTATTTTGAGCTATAAGACCCTAAAATTGAAAAGCATTTCAAATGAACTCTGAAAAGGTTGAAAGTTGGCATGGTATCATCATTTCATCCACATAGCATGTGCAAGAAAGTTGAGAGGGTCCCGGCAAAAGGTGGATGCACTTCGTGTACAAAACGGACAATCTCTTTCAAAGTATCAGGATTTCATACGGAAACTCGTCTGTTACAAAGGGATTTCATTTTTTTAAACTTATTTGAACTCCTGACTTTTTGTGTGTTCAAAATGCAGCATTCAAAGCCACATCATCATTTTTCAATCCTTTCTATCTTCATTTATTTTTGTCATGTATTTACTAATTATTTGGAGCTATAAGACCCTAAAATTGAAAAGCATTTCAAACAAACTCTGAAAAGGTTGAATGTTGGCATGGTATCATCATTTCATCCACATAGCATGTGCAAGAAATTTGAGAGGGTCCCGACAAAAGGTGGATGCACTTCGTGTACAAAACGGACAATCTCTTTCAAAGTATCAGGATTTCATACGGAAACTCGTCTGTTACAAAGGGATTTCATTTTTTAAAACTTATTTGAACTCCTGACTTTTTGTGTGTTCAAAATGCAGCATTCAAAGCCACATCATCAATTTTCAATCCTTTCTGACTTGATTTGTTATTTTTCATGCATTTACTAATTATTTTGAGCTATAAGACCCTAAAATTGAAAAGCATTTCAAATGAACTATGAAAAGGTTGAATGTTGGCATGGTATCATCATTTCATCCACATAGCATGTGCAAGAAAGTTGAGAGGGTTACGGCAAAAACTAGATGCACTTCGTGTACAAAACGGACAATCTCTTTCGAAGTATCAGGATTTCATACGGAAACTCGTCTGTTACAAAGGGATTTCATTTTTTAAAACTTATTTGAACTCCTGACTTTTTGTGTGTTCAAAATGCACCATTCAAAGCCACATCATCAATTTTCAATCCTTTCTTACTTCATTTGTTATTTTTCATGCATTTACTAATTATTTTGAGCTATAAGACCCTAAAATTTAAAAGCATTTCAAATGAACTCTGAAAAGGTTGAAAGTTGCCATGGTATCATCATTTCATCCACATAGCATGTGCAAGAAAGTAGAGAGGGTTACGGCAAAAACTGGATGCACTTCGTGTACAAAACGGACAATCTGTTTCGAAGTATCAGGATTTCATACGGAAAGTCGTCTGTTACAAAGGGATTTCATTTTTTTTAAACTTATTTGAACTCCTGACTTTTTGTGTGTTCAAAATGCACCATTCAAAGCCACATCATCAATTTTCAATCCTTTCTGACTTCATTTGTTATTTTCATGCATTTACTAATTATTTTGAGCTATAAGACCCTAAAATTGAAAAGCATTTCAAATGAACTATGAAAAGGTTGAATGTTGCCATGGTATCATCATTTCATCCACATAGCATGTGCAAGAAAGTTGAGAGGGTTACGGCAAAAACTAGATGCACTTCGTGTACAAAACGGACAATCTCTTTCGAAGTATCAGGATTTCATACGGAAACTCGTCTGTTACAAAGGGATTTCATTTTTTAAAACTTATTTGAACTCCTGACTTTTTGTGTGTTCAAAATGCACCATTCAAAGCCACATCATCAATTTTCAATCCTTTCTGACTTCATTTGTTATTTTTCATGCATTTACTAATTATTTTGAGCTATAAGACCCTAAAATTGAAAAGCATTTCAAATGAACTCTGAAAAGGTTGAAAGTTGGCATGGTATCATCATTTCATCCACATCGCATGTGCAAGAAAGTTGAGAGGGTCCCGACAAAAGGTGGATGCACTTCGTGTACAAAACGGACAATCTCTTTCAAAGTATCAGGATTTCATACGGAAACTCGTCTGTTACAAAGGGATTTCATTTTTTAAAACTTATTTGAACTCCTGACTTTTTGTGTGTTCAAAATGCACCATTCAAAGCCACATCATCAATTTTCAATCCTTTCTTACTTCATTTGTTATTTTTCATGCATTTACTAATTATTTTGAGCTATAAGACCCTAAAATTGAAAAGCATTTCAAATGAACTATGAAAAGGTTGAATGTTGCCATGGTATCATCATTTCATCCACATAGCATGTGCAAGAAAGTTGAGAGGGTTACGGCAAAAACTAGATGCACTTCGTGTACAAAACGGACAATCTCTTTCGAAGTATCAGGATTTCATACGGAAACTCGTCTGTTACAAAGGGATTTCATTTTTTAAAACTTATTTGAACTCCTGACTTTTTGTGTGTTCAAAATGCACCATTCAAAGCCACATCATCAATTTTCAATCCTTTCTGACTTCATTTGTTATTTTTCATGCATTTACTAATTATTTTGAGCTATAAGACCCTAAAATTGAAAAGCATTTCAAATGAACTCTGAAAAGGTTGAAAGTTGGCATGGTATCATCATTTCATCCACATAGCATGTGCAAGAAAGTTGAGAGGGTCCCGGCAAAAGGTGGATGCACTTCGTGTACAAAACGGACAATCTGTTTCGAAGTATCAGGATTTCATACGGAAAGTCGTCTGTTACAAAGGGATTTCATTTTTTAAAACTTATTTGAACTCCTGACTTTTTGTGTGTTCAAAATGCAGCATTCAAAGCCACATCATCAATTTTCAATCCTTTCTGATTCATTTGTTATTTTTCATGCATTTACTAATTATTTTGAGCTATAAGACCCTAAAATTGAAAAGCATTTCAAATGAACTATGAAAAGGTTGAATGTTGCCATGGTATCATCATTTCATCCACATAGCATGTGCAAGAAAGTTGAGAGGGTTACGGCAAAAACTAGATGCACTTCGTGTACAAAACGGACAATCTCTTTCGAAGTATCAGGATTTCATACGGAAACTCGTCTGTTACAAAGGGATTTCATTTTTTAAAACTTATTTGAACTCCTGACTTTTTGTGTGTTCAAAATGCACCATTCAAAGCCACATCATCAATTTTCAATCCTTTCTTACTTCATTTGTTATTTTTCATGCATTTACTAATTATTTTGAGCTATAAGACCCTATAATTGAAAAGCATTTCAAATGAACTCTGAAAAGGTTGAAAGTTGCCATGGTATCATCATTTCATCCACATAGCATGTGCAAGAAAGTAGAGAGGGTTACGGCAAAAACTGGATGCACTTCGTGTACAAAACGGACAATCTGTTTCGAAGTATCAGGATTTCATACGGAAAGTCGTCTGTTACAAAGGGATTTCATTTTTTTAAACTTATTTGAACTCCTGACTTTTTGTGTGTTCAAAATGCACCATTCAAAGCCACATCATCAATTTTCAATCCTTTCTGACTTCATTTGTTATTTTCATGCATTTACTAATTACTTTGAGCTATAAGACCCTAAAATTTAAAAGCATTTCAAATGAACTATGAAAAGGTTGAATGTTGCCATGGTATCATCATTTCATCCACATAGCATGTGCAAGAAAGTTGAGAGGGTTACGGCAAAAACTAGATGCACTTCGTGTACAAAACGGACAATCTCTTTCGAAGTATCAGGATTTCATACGGAAACTCGTCTGTTACAAAGGGATTTGATTTTTTAAAACTTATTTGAACTCCTGACTTTTTGTGTGTTCAAAATGCACCATTCAAAGCCACATCATCAATTTTCAATCCTTTCTGACTTCATTTGTTATTTTTCATGCATTTACTAATTATTTTGAGCTATAAGACCCTAAAATTGAAAAGCATTTCAAATGAACTCTGAAAAGGTTGAAAGTTGGCATGGTATCATCATTTCATCCACATAGCATGTGCAAGAAAGTTGAGAGGGTCCCGGCAAAAGGTGGATGCACTTCGTGTACAAAACAGACAATCTCTTTCGAAGTATCAGGATTTCATACGGAAACTCGTCTGTTACAAAGGGATTTCATTTTTTAAAACTTATTTGAACTCCTGACTTTTTGTGTGTTCAAAATGCAGCATTCAAAGCCACATCATCAATTTTCAATCCTTTCTGACTTCATTTGTTATTTTTCATGCATTTACTAATTATTTTGAGCTATAAGACCCTAAAATTGAAAAGCATTTCAAATGAACTCTGAAAAGGTTGAAAGTTGGCATGGTATCATCATTTCATCCACATCGCATGTGCAAGAAAGTTGAGAGGGTCCCGACAAAAGGTGGATGCACTTCGTGTACAAAACGGACAATCTCTTTCAAAGTATCAGGATTTCATACGGAAACTCGTCTGTTACAAAGGGATTTCATTTTTTTAAACTTATTTGAACTCCTGACTTTTTGTGTGTTCAAAATGCACCATTCAAAGCCACATCATCAATTTTCAATCCTTTCTTACTTCATTTGTTATTTTTCATGCATTTACTAATTATTTTGAGCTATAAGACCCTAAAATTGAAAAGCATTTCAAATGAACTCTCAAAAGGTTGAAAGTTGCCATGGTATCATCATTTCATCCACATAGCATGTGCAAGAAAGTAGAGAGGGTTACGGCAAAAACTGGATGCACTTCGTGTACAAAACGGACAATCTGTTTCGAAGTATCAGGATTTCATACGGAAAGTCGTCTGTTACAAAGGGATTTCATTTTTTTAAACTTATTTGAACTCCTGACTTTTTGTGTGTTCAAAATGCACCATTCAAAGCCACATCATCAATTTTCAATCTGACTTCATTTGTTATTTTTCATGCATTTACTAATTATTTTGAGCTATAAGACCCTAAAATTGAAAAGCATTTCAAATGAACTATGAAAAGTTTGAATGTTGCCATGGTATCATCATTTCATCCACATAGCATGTGCAAGAAAGTTGAGAGGGTTACGGCAAAAACTAGATGCACTTCGTGTACAAAACGGACAATCTCTTTCGAAGTATCAGGATTTCATACGGAAACTCGTCTGTTACAAAGGGATTTCATTTTTTTAAACTTATTTGAACTCCTGACTTTTTGTGTGTTCAAAATGCACCATTCAAAGCCACATCATCAATTTTCAATCCTTTCTGACTTCATTTGTTATTTTTCATGCATTTACTAATTATTTTGAGCTATAAGACCCTAAAATTGAAAAGCATTTCAAATGAACTCTGAAAAGGTTGAAAGTTGGCATGGTATCATCATTTCATCCACATAGCATGTGAAAGAAAGTTGAGAGGGTCCCGGCAAAAGGTGGATGCACTTCGTGTACAAAACGGACAATCTCTTTCAAAGTATCAGGATTTCATACGGAAAGTCGTCTCTTACAAAGGGATTTCATTTTTTTAAACTTATTTGAACTCCTGACTTTTTGTGTGTTCAAATAGCACCATTCAAAGCCACATCATCAATTTTCAATCCTTTCTATCTTCATTTTTTTTGTCATGTATTTACTAATTATTTGGAGCTATAAGACCCTAAAATTGAAAAGCATTTCAAACGAACTATGAAAAGGTTGAATGTTGGCATGGTATCATCATTTCATCCACATAGCATGTGCAAGAAAGTTGAGAGGGTTACGGCAAAAACTAGATGCACTTCGTGTACAAAACGGACAATCTCTTTCGAAGTATCAGGATTTCATACGGAAACTCGTCTGTTACAAAGGGATTTCATTTTTTTAAACTTATTTGAACTCCTGACTTTTTGTGTGTTCAAAATGCACCATTCAAAGCCACATCATCAATTTTCAATCCTTTCTGACTTCATTTGTTATTTTTCATGCATTTACTAATTATTTTGAGCTATAAGACCCTAAAATTGAAAAGCATTTCAAATGAACTATGAAAAGGTTGAATGTTGCCATGGTATCATCATTTCATCCACATAGCATGTGCAAGAAAGTTGAGAGGGTTACGGCAAAAACTAGATGCACTTCGTGTACAAAACGGACAATCTCTTTCGAAGTATCAGGATTTCATACGGAAACTCGTCTGTTACAAAGGGATTTCATTTTTTAAAACTTATTTGAACTCCTGACTTTTTGTGTGTTCAAAATGCACCATTCAAAGCCACATCATCAATTTTCAATCCTTTCTGACTTCATTTGTTATTTTTCATGCATTTACTAATTATTTTGAGCTATAAGACCCTAAAATTGAAAAGCATTTCAAATGAACTCTGAAAAGGTTGAAAGTTGGCATGGTATCATCATTTCATCCACATAGCATGTGCAAGAAAGTTGAGAGGGTCCCGGCAAAAGGTGGATGCACTTCGTGTACAAAACGGACAATCTCTTTCAAAGTATCAGGATTTCATACGGAAACTCGTCTGTTACAAAGGGATTTCATTTTTTAAAACTTATTTGAACTCCTGACTTTTTGTGTGTTCAAAATGCAGCATTCAAAGCCACATCATCATTTTTCAATCCTTTCTATCTTCATTTATTTTTGTCATGTATTTACTAATTATTTGGACCTATAAGACCCTAAAATTGAAAAGCATTTCAAACAAACTCTGAAAAGGTTGAATGTTGGCATGGTATCATCATTTCATCCACATAGCATGTGCAAGAAATTTGAGAGGGTCCCGACAAAAGGTGGATGCACTTCGTGTACAAAACGGACAATCTCTTTCAAAGTATCAGGATTTCATACGGAAACTCGTCTGTTACAAAGGGATTTCATTTTTTAAAACTTATTTGAACTCCTGACTTTTTGTGTGTTCAAAATGCACCATTCAAAGCCACATCATCAATTTTCAATCCTTTCTGACTTCATTTGTTATTTTTCATGCATTTACTAATTATTTTGAGCTATAAGACCCTAAAATTGAAAAGCATTTCAAATGGACTCTGAAAAGGTTGAAAGTTGGCATGGTATCATCATTTCATCCACATAGCATGTGCAAGAAAGTAGAGAGGGTTACGGCAAAAACTGGATGCACTTCGTGTACAAAACGGACAATCTGTTTCGAAGTATCAGGATTTCATACGGAAAGTCGTCTGTTACAAAGGGATTTCATTTTTTTAAACTTATTTGAACTCCTGACTTTTTGTGTGTTCAAAATGCAGCATTCAAAGCCACATCATCAATTTTCAATCCTTTCTGATTCATTTGTTATTTTTCATGCATTTACTAATTATTTTGAGCTATAAGACCCTAAAATTGAAAAGCATTTCAAATGAACTATGAAAAGGTTGAATGTTGCCATGGTATCATCATTTCATCCACATAGCATGTGCAAGAAAGTTGAGAGGGTTACGGCAAAAACTAGATGCACTTCGTGTACAAAACGGACAATCTCTTTCGAAGTATCAGGATTTCATACGGAAACTCGTCTGTTACAAAGGGATTTCATTTTTTTAAACTTATTTGAACTCCTGACTTTTTGTGTGTTCAAAATGCACCATTCAAAGCCACATCATCAATTTTCAATCCTTTCTGACTTCATTTGTTATTTTTCATGCATTTACTAATTATTTTGAGCTATAAGACCCTAAAATTGAAAAGCATTTCAAATAAACTCTGAAAAGGTTGAAAGTTGGCATGGTATCATTATTTCACCCACATAGCATGTGCTAGAAAGTTGAGAGGGTCCCGGCAAAAGGTGGATGCACTTCGTGAACAAAATGGACAATCTCTTTCGAAGTATTAGGGTTTCGGACGAAAACTCATCTGTTACAAAGGGATTTCATTTTCTTGAACTTATTTGAACTCCAGACTTTTTGTGTGTTCAAAATGAACCATTCAAAGCAGAGACTGATTTTGAATGGTGCATATTCAACACACAAAAAGTCTATAAAGATCGCCAACCCCAACATAAAAAAATGAGCATAGATGCGCCTATAAAGAGAATTCAACCTAAATTCATAATAAATTTCTATGAATTTCAGAGAAATTCACTCTGAATTTAGGTCAAATTCCCTGTATAAGGGCATCTATTTTCATTTTTAGAGGAGCTCAACAAGGCAGAGAGGGACGGGCTTATAAACCTGTGTGAGCGCCCTTTGGTTGGCGAGGTGGGACTAAACTCTGACCGCAACGAGGACCAACCCTTTAGCAGGTTCACGCAAAGGTTCTTCGTCACGTGCATCACGTCGATCGAAGAGCGGACCTCTAGGTCTTTCCAGTAGGGTAGGTCCCAAAATATAGATTTCTTCTTCCACATGGGTGCGTGTCCCTCAGCGTCATTCGGAACAGCTAGTCCGCCGGGACCCTTTCCAAAGATTACGTGTAAATCATTGACCATAGCAAGTATGTGATCACCCGTACGCATGGCGGGCTTCTTCCGGTGATCTGCCTCGCCTTTGAAATGCTTGCCTTTCTTTCAACATTGATGGTTGGTCAGAAGAAATCGACGATGGCCCAGGTACACATTCTTCCTGCATTTGTCCAGGTATATACTTTCAGTGTCATCTAAACAGTGCGTGCATGCGTGGTATCCCTTAAATTAAAACTATTTTTAAACTCAAATTATTCACAATCTAGGGTTTGAAGCAAATTTGAACAAATTCATATTTAAATCATTCAAATTTAAAAACTAATGGCACAAACAGAAACTAGACAAAATTTTGAATCTAATGCAAAAGGAATCACTCAAAAATATCAAATATCCTAAAACATATAAGCAATTTAAAACAGAAAATAAACACAAAGAACAAATGGAAAAACAAAAAAATAATTCAAAACCCCTTTAGTCCCGGTTCGTGGCACGAACCGGGACTAAAGGTCCTTTTAGTCCCGGTTTGAGCCACGAACCGGGACTAAAGGGCATCGCACCCTTTAGTCCCGGTTCGTGGCTCAAACCGGGACTAAAGGTCCCATTTGAACCGGTACTAATGCCTGCCCAGTGCCCTAGCCGCTCGAACCGGGACTAATGCTCACATTAGTCCCGGTTCATAATGCAACCGGGACTAATGCTCCGATCCGGCTGTGACGAAAGCCCTGTTTTCTACTAGTGTAAGGTCATCTTTCTCGCGATTTCCTCCATTTCTCTTGTGATTTCACATGCTTGTAATCCATCATCTTGCGCAAAGTGGTCGTAAATCCAGTCTGCAAAATACTTTTCGCTGGAATTTTCAACAATTGATTTTACATTTCTCCTGCCTCCAACAATCTCCAAATGCATCATTCCATAACTATAAACATCTGACTTTGTTGAAGCCACTCCGAAGGTTCGAGAGTGAACTTCTGGAGCGATGAACCCAATTGTTCCTCTAGCACCGGTCATTGAAAGCTTGCTCTCCTTTGTATGACACAATTTAGCTAGACCAAAATCAGCAATCTTTGTGCAAAAATCTTGATCTAGAAGGATATTTTGGGGCTTGATATCAAAGTGGACGATACGTGTATTACAGCTATGGTGCAAGTATTCGAGGCCACGAGAAATCCCGAGTGCTATAGCATAGAGCCTCTCCCATCCTAAAATTTCTTTGGGGTTCTCTGAGTAAATGTACTTATCCAAGGAACCATTGGGCATGTACTCATATATAAGAGCTCGTTTTGAGCCCTCCAAACAAAATCCAAATAAGCTAACAACATTAACATGAGAGGTCCTGCCAATGCTCATAACCTCATTCACAAATTCGTCCCCATTTCCTTTGCAGTCATGCAAGAATTTCACAGCAACCAGGCGACCATCGTATAGTCTTCCTTTGAAAACCACACCATAACCACCTTTACCAAGCTGTTCGTTACGAGAAGAAGTTATCTTCATTACCTCTGAGTACTTGTATCTTTTTGGAGCTAGGGATGCATATGATACTATCATGGCCTTGTAATTTCTTCTCAGTGTTGCTGCTAGCCATCTTGCAAAGGAGAAACCATAGTTTTTTCCCTTTTCTATGCCATATCAGCACATAAAGACATGCACAGAGAAAGGTTGCAGCAGCTGATGTAGTACCTGAGAGATGGAAGCTGATGTTATTTTCTTTTGTAAACCAGAAATTATACTACATTCATTATGATTTCCAGACGATCAGTGGTTTAAATTTCTCTTTCTGAAAGAGTACATGGTTGCAAAACTAGTACTACATATGAAAAGATGGCAAAAAAAATAGCATACCTATTAGCATAATCTTCTTCCTCCCTCTCCTCTCACTACTTGGAATGTAACAGAACATTTATGAGTAAAAGCAGTGTCACCCAATAGTATTACATTGGTTGTTTTTTCATAGGGAAGAGACAAGCATCGCATATGAATATTTAATATTCTGCTGAAGAAGTATACCAAAGAAAACATTGCAAGATGGTGAAGAACAAGAGAACATGTTCTACTTATCTGACTTCCTTTTGATAGAGCAGCTATGTTGATCAAATACAGGTTTGACAAAAAAAGTAGTTATAGGGTTTGTGCAGATTTAGTAGTCAATATGAGCGATCACATAAACTGTGATCTATAAGTATGTTCAAATGGCATTGTTGGATGGTACATTTCAATCTACATGCAGGAAAATGCATGCTATGTTAATTTTTCGTGCAAATATCTTATTTATTAGCAGCATGAACCGGTGTGGCTAAACCGAAGATTGTGTGCTTATGCTACAGAACTAGACCAGCAGCATGCATTCTGTTGGGTTTACACTAGTCAGGCATTTTAGTATCCGCAGTGTAGTAATTAGAAGGTATGGGCATGCTTTTTTTGAGAATTAAGGAGGTCCAACAACAATTTCATTTAGTCAATGAGACTGATAAGACATAGTTTTGTGATCGACCCAAAAGGTTCAATCAGGTATTACAACCTCAGCCAAAATCTTTTCCAGACCCCATAATCAATGCTGCAACTTACACATGTGAGCTTAAAATGGTGATACAAAAGACCTCAGAAAAACGATCAGAACCCCCTAACTAAAAAACAGAGTAAACCAGCCATACTAGTAGGAGATAAATGGAAACCATTTACATCTAGTAGGTACGCGCATGTTGTGTTCATTTTTCTTGTAAACCACCTTAACTTAGTGCGCTAAAATCGAAGACTACTTAATCTAGAGAAGCGGTGTATCTTATTTTACGATCAAACTCACCGTCACTATTATATATGTTAACTCCGCCCGCAGATGATGGACAAAGACACGCTGCTGGAGCAGTGGCACTTGAATATATCATAGGGAATATTGATCTTGCAAATTCTCCCTGCTTTGCAGCCGCCGGCCAACACTGGCATCATCAGGAACATACAGTTCTCTGAATCGGCCTTCAAATGTCACCAGGCTTGTAGGCCGCAACAAGCCACACAAATGAGTTATTGAGCGACCTATCTTGGATCCACTGGCATGATTCATGGATTCCTATGTAAGCGGAGGCGGCCGCGCATGCAAGGCGGAATTGTGGAGGAAGAAGAGCTCCTCGTTGGCAGCGCCAATGCGGAATCAGAAGAGGTGTCCACGTGGATCACTACTAGGAAAATGCTTACTAGTAGCGTTGGTTTTTTGCTATCAGTAGCGCTGGCAAACGCGCTACTACTGCGGCGCTACAGCTATTTTTTAGCAGTAGCGCTTGTTTGTCCCAGCGCTACTGGTAACTGAAGATAGCAATAGCGCTTTTTAGTAACCCACGCTACTACTATCCTATCACTCGTAGAAAAAAGCCCTTTAGTCCCGGTTCGCAACAGCCTTTAGTCCCGGCTGTGCAACCGGGACTAAATATGCGCGACTAAAGACCCCCCCTTTAGTCGCGCCTCTTACGGACCGCGACTAAAGGCTTTAGTCCCGGTTCTTGTGGCTGACCGGGACTAAAGGCCCGTCCACGTGGGCGCCCGTGGTCCGTCGGGGCGGAGGACCTTTAGTCCCGGTTCTTGTGGCCAACCGGGACTAAAGGGCTCCTCCGCAGGTTTAGGGTTTTAGCCCCCCTAAACCTGGTTTCTTTTTAGTTTGGAGTGTTTTATTTCTTTTATATTATATTTTGTGTTTTATTTTAATTTTGATAAAGTTTCAGTACACATTTTTTTCGCTACTATATACATGCATATGAAATTTCAAACAAGAAGAATTCAAGAGGAATATATAATATATATTCAATCTCGGGTGACCATATACAACTTCGAACAAGTTTCCATACACAATTAGGATGGATGACCATATACAACTTCGTACAAGTTTCAATCTCGGGTATGCATATAAATTTCTTCGTCCTCGGTATAGTGTTCTCCTTTAGGATTGATGACTTCCCTCATGAAAAATCCTGCTAATTCTTCTTGAATTGGTCGGAAGCGAGCTTCTGGACTAAGCCTCCTCCGCAAGTTATCCGTCGCGTTCCGCACGCTATCCGATGCCTTCCGCTCAGTGGTGTGTCTCCGGATGTTCTCACAAACATAGTATCCACATAGATTGGTCCCCGGTGGCTGCTTATCCACATTAACTAACCTTCTGAAATCTAGCTCATGTTTGAATTCACCGACAATTTCTTCTGAGAACCGTCTCCAAACCCTACAGGGCAAAGAAAATTAAATGAATAAGGAAGTTATTAGTTACTTGATATTAGGAAATGAACGAAAGAGACCGATCGATATAGAGCTCAAATGATTGAAAATAATTACTTTTGCAGCATTTTTCTCATGTCGGCCCAACGCTTTGGATCCGAATCCATAGAGTCCATGATTAGAACTCTGGAGGTGTGAAGTTCAATATTTAACAGAATCCAGTGGAACCTGCGGACACGTTACATGCACAGTCATGCATACCTCATCGATTAGACATACCATGCATGGAGTAAACAAAAGGGAATGGGCACAAGAGAGAAACACTCACCCAAAATGGTAAGGAAATAGAATATGACTTTTGAGTTGATGCTTTCTAAGAAACTTGTACAGGTCTTTCTCCACGTCTTCGGGGTGATGTTGTAACACATGTCCATTAACGATATGTGGGTCAATGAACCCAACATCATGGATGTTTCTTATTTTGCATTCCCAAATCTTCAATCTGCATAATAGCGTACGCAACAATATAGTTAGGACAATATATATATAGTGCAGGCAATGAAGAGCGAAATGAGGTAGAAATAAATCACTTACAGAACGTAGCAACTCAGCATAGATTTGTCGAGGTCGCGCAGATTGAACAGCTGGAACAATTCACTCATATGAACTTCTACAGAGTACCGTTTGGTGTGATGCTCCTCTGTAACATCCGCATAAACATATTCTTTGTCGGCCCATGTTATGAATTGCTTGTACCAACGTAGCAGATTTCGCATTTGTGGTGGTAGACTCTTTTCCCGCGCAGGCTCGACGAGAGGCCCATTCCGCACATATTGTAATGCTATCTCACATACTGGCGCATCCTCAAGGCCTAAGAAGGCACGAAGAGTCAAACCCATCTCGGACGCTTGTTTCATGGCACCCGCTACAGTCAATCCAAGTGCTGCCGCAGCTGCTATGATCTCGGGGTCCTCTTCCGGACCGGCTTTCACTATGAGCGGGGGGATCGATTGTTTCTTCTGCATCCCGAGCTGGTCAACTTGTTTCCCGCTTTTTTTACTTTCTTCTTTCTCCTCCTTCAATATTTTTGCTTGCCTACGAAGTTCATGTCCATAGTCGTCAGGCATATTCAGCTCGGCTTGGGACAGTGTCGTCAAAAAATCCTTAGCCCACTTCTTTTGCTTCTCAGTGAATACTTGCTTGGGCTCAGGCTCTTTTTTCGCCTTCATATCCGCCTTCCATTTCTCATAATCAGCAGACGCGGCCAATTTGGTTTCAGCTTCACTAAGTTCCCCAGGCCTTGGGAGGAGAGGCTTCAGTGATGGCTCCGGTACCCTTGTGGTCTTAGGTACATAAGGGTCCGGGTTAATAGTCCAAGAGCGGGTTTCCTTGCTGTCCGCCTGCTTCTGCTTCTTCGCCGGAGGTGGATTGGGGGGCGTCGTACCCGCCGGAGGAGGATTGGGGGGCGTCGTACCCGCCGGAGGTTGTGGATCGGGGGACGGCGTCGAATGGCGTGAAGGAGGTGTAGGTGAACCACCACGACCACCACCGCCGCCACCACCGCCGCCACCACCACCACCATCGGAGGGGGGTGGACTTGCTAGCCTTGGCGCCTCGCCTGGAAACACTATGTACTTCTTTTTCCATAGAATGAACTGGCGCTTGACATCTCCAAGTCTTCTCTCCCCTTCGGGTGTAGGTTTGTCAATCTCCAGGTCCTCAAACCCTTGGACTATGTCTTCCACCGTGACACGAGCATAGCCATATGCAATGGGGTTGTTGTGGTGGAGTGCTCCAGGTGTACAGGGTAAAGCACTGCCGCTAGCTACCTTCGTGGAAACGTTCCCCACGGGATAATGCAGATCACATTCTTTCATCTCCTTTACATCATCCACGGGGTAGTGAGGCTCCGGTGCACGAATCTCGATCATCGGTGCACTAGCACCAGGCGGGGCATCCGTGGAAGCCACGCTGCTTCTCCGCTGCTGGCTTCCGCGATCCGCTTCATGATCTTCATGCAGCCCTGCAGCCGATTTTTCTTTCACTAGTTCATGCACGGTCTGCTTCAACTCATGGAGTTCCGATGCAAACTTCGTCATAAGATCTGCATCCCGGTCCGTCTTTCTCTTACGGCTTCTGTAACAGTACGGGTCATTGTCCTGGGAAAACCCTACTTTCCACGGAACTTTGCCTTTGCCTCGTACACGTCCTCCGTGTTCATCATTCCCGAGGGCTGTTGTCAGTGCGTCTTTCTCTCTGTTGAACTTGATCAAGCCCTCTTGAGCTTGGGTCATTGCGTCAATAAGGGCTTGGGTGCGAGCAAACTGTCTCTGCCGGTGAACACACACCCCTGTCTCCGGGTCTAGCGATCCCCCATGCCCGTACCACCAGCTTTTGGCCCTTGGGTCCCATCCCTCTGTACCTAGAGGGATTCCTCGCACCCTCAGGTCCTCCTCCATCTTCTGCCACCTAGGCTCCGAAAGGCGGTATCCTCCTGGCCCCATAATATGATGGAACTTTTTCTTACTCGCATTATCCTTATTTTTTTTCGATATTTCCTTGAAATGCTCCGATTGCTTTTGCCTCACAAATTCTGGCCAATCATCTTTCAGTTTCTCATGTTGTCCATTGAAATCCGGAGTCTTGCCCTTGTTGACATAGTCACGGGTTAAATTTTTCTTGAAGTTCCGGAATGCTTCGCCCATCTTCTGAAGAGCGAACTCTTTAACTAGCCTCCTCCTCTAACGTCCACCCAGAACCTCGTTACCGAATTCATCGACTTTGTTGTATTCCGGAGGTAGAATGAAATGTTCCATAAGCTTTCTCCAGCAATCCTTTTTCGTTCTCTTGTCGACAAAACTGAAACCAAGACGTGCCTTCTTTGGCTCCTTCCATTCCTGGACGGTGATCGGGACGTTGTCTCTAACAACGACTCCGCATTGGTTGATAAACTTTGAGGTGTGCTGTAGGGGCTTGCCGGTTTCACTGACAAACTCAATGGCATATCTTTCTCCTGTTTTCATCGCCTTGGATTTGCCACGCTTTGTCGTACTCGATCCGGAGGGCTAAAAAAAGAAAGAGAGTCGCGCGCGTTAATACATATGTATTCACATTTCAGTAAGTTTGTATCACGAGAGGCTCTCAATGTATATATATACCTCGCCGGAGGTGGTTGCTATTTGCAATTCGAGATCGTCGGTTGTTGACGGTTGACCTCCGTCGACAATGTCCGTTCCTTCACCTTCTTGATCATCGACAATCTCTGTTCCGCCGTCAAGGTTCAGATAAGAAGAGACTACATCCTCTTGTTGCTCATATTCTGAGCCCGGCACATAAGGAATCTCGTTGTTGATGATGCCCATTAAATAACGTTCAGCCTCCGGATCCCTAAGCGGCTCGGTTCTATTGTCCGCCATATGTCACTCCTGCATGTAGTAAAAATTCTTTATGTATAATGAATTAAAAAATAAGATTAAGGGGACATAGAGGAGGAGGAATTAAAAAATAAGATTCTTTAAGTAAAAATTCTTTTTTTCTTCTTCTTCCTTTCTTCTTCCTCTTTCTTCTTTCTTTCTTCTTCTTCCTTTCTTCTTCCTCTTTCTTCTTCTTCCTTTCTTCTTCTTCCTTTTTCCTTTCTTCTTCTTTCTTTCTTCTTCTTCCTTTCTTCTTCTTCCTTTCTTCTTCTTCCTTTCTTCTTCTTCCTTCTTCTTTTTTCTTTCTTTCTTCTTCTTCCTTTCTTCTTCTTTTTTTTCTTCTTCCTTTTTCTTTCTTCTTTCTTTTGGTTTTCATTTGGTTTTCATTTGGTTTTCATTTTTTTCTTCTTCCTTTTTCTTTCTTGTTTTTTCTTCTTCCTTTTTCTTTCTTCTTTCTTTCTTCTTTCTTTTTTTCTTCTTCCTTTTTCTTCTTTCTTTTTTTCTTCTTCCTTTGCTTTTCTTCTTCCTTTCTTTTTCTTCTTCCTTTTTCTTTCTTGGTTTTTCTTCTTCCTTTTCTTTCTTCTTTCTTTCTTCTTTCTTTTTTTCTTCTTCCTTTTTTTCTTCTTCCTTTTTCTTCTTTCTTTCTTCTTTCTTTTTTTCTTCTTCCTTTTTTTTCTTCTTTCTTTTTTTCTTCTTCCTTTGTTTTTCTTCTTCCTTTGTTTTTCTTCTTCCTTTTTTTTCTTCTTCCTTTTTTTTCTTCCTCCTTTGTTTTTCTTCTTTCTTTTTTTCTTCTTCCTTTGTTTTCTTCTGTTTTTTTGTTTTCTTTTGTTTTTTTCTTCTGTTTGTTTTTCTTGTGTTTTCCTTTTTTTTCTTCTTCCTTTGTTTTTCTTCTGTTGTTTTCTTCCTTTTTCTTTTTTTCTTCCTTTTTCCTTTTTTCTTCCTTTTTCTTGTTTTTCTTCTGTTTTTCTTTTGTTTTCTTCTTCCTTCTTTCTTCTTCTTCCTTTTTCCTTTTTCTTTCTTCTTCTTCTTCCTTTTTCTTCTTCCTTCTTCTTCTTCTGCCGGCGCGCGGAGGACGACAGGCAGGGCCAGCGGGCGGCGGGCGGCGGGCGGCAGGGCGGCAGGGCGTCGGGCGGTGGGCGGCGGGCCGGCAAGGGCGCAGGGCACGGGCGGCGCGCAAGGGCAGGGCTCGGGCGGAGGCGGCGCTCACTGGGGACGGGGACGGCGGCGCGCAGGGCTTCGGCGTCGGCGTCGGCGTCGGGGCAGGGCTTCGGCGTCGGCGTCGGCGTCGGGGCAGGGCTTCGGCGTCGATCGGCGTCGGGGCAGCGCTTCGGCGTCGAGAGAGAGGAGAATGGGAAGTGGCGAAACTGCTAAGTGCAGTATTTATAGACGCACCTTTAGTCGCGGTTGGGGAGGCGGACCGCGACTAAAGGTAGCCTTTAGTCGCGGCTGGCCACACCAACCGCGACTAAAGGGTACCCTTTAGTCGCGGTTCGCCTCCCCAACCGGGACTAAAGGGTTTTGGCGACAACCGCGACTAAAGGGTACCCTTTAGTCGCAGTCCGCCTCCCCAACCGGGACTAAAGGGTCTGTGCTGGAACTGGCGCGGTGCGGTGGGATGTTTAGTCCCACCTCGCTAGCCGAGAGGCTTCGACAGTGGTTTATAAGCGCGGCTGCGCTCACCACTTCGAGCTCCTCTCAAATGCAGGCTTACGGGCCTATTCTGTCACTGTGTGCCTGTGGGCCTACTGGGCCTTCTGCGGGCCTGAATCCTGGCCCATTAATGGGTTTCTAGTCGTATTCAGGCCGTGGTGGCCCAGTAGGTGGCATATTTTTTTATTTTTTGCCTGTTTTTTGTTTTATTTATTTTGTTTTGTTTTTCTTCTTTTTTTTCTTCCTTTTTTCCTTTTTCCTTTTTTCTTCTGTTTTTTCTTCTGTTTGTTTTTTTCTTCTGTTTTTTTCTTATGTTTTTCTTCTGTTTGTTTTTTTCTTCTGTTTTTTTCTTCTGTTTTTTTCTTCTATTTTTTTCTTCCTTTTTCCTTCTTTCTTTTTTGCTTTATTTATTTTGTTTTGTTTTTCTTCTTTTTTTTCTTCCTTTTTTCCTTTTTCCTTTTTTCTTCTGTTTTTTCTTCTGTTTTTTTCTTCTGTTTGTTTTTTTCTTATGTTTTTCTTCTGTTTGTTTTTTTCTTCTGTTTTTTTCTTCCTTTTTCCTTCTTTCTTCTTCTTCCTTTTTCCTTTTAAAATCAGAAAAATAAAACTAATTCATTTTAAAATCTTAAAAATACAATTATATATCAAAAAAATCAGAAAAATAAAACTAATTCATTTTAAAATCCCTTGAAGGTTTGACAAAAGGTTTGATACATCATTCAGTTCATCGACCAAATACAAAGTTTGGTACAATAAATTATTACACATCAATTCTTCCCTTGTGTCCCTGCTTGCTTACGATTGTGTCGTATCCATGGAGCATCCTCATCATTTAACTTAATGCTTGGGTCAGTGTTCACTTTGAAGGGCGGAATTTCACCAAACATATTATAATCTTCTGACATGTCTGTCTTGTCCTCCACTCCCACGATGTTTCTTTTCCCTGAAAGAACAATGTGGCGCTTTGGATCATCGCATGATGTACTGATCGTTTTCTTATCTTTCCGTTTCCTCGGTTTGCTACTCATGTCCTTCAAATAAAAAACCTGAGCGACATCTTTGGCAAGGACGAATGGTTCGTCAAGGTAACCAAGATTGTTGAAATCCACCATTGTCATTCCGTATTGCTCGTCCACCTTTACCCCACCTCCTGTTAGCTTGAACCATTTGCACCGGAACAAAGGGACCTTAAAGGAGGGTCCATAGTCAAGTTCCCATATCTCCTCTATGTAACCATAATATGTGACCTTTCGCCCATTCTCGGTTGCTGCATCAAAGCGGACACCACTGTTTTGGTTGGTGCTCTTTTTATCTTGGGCGATGGTGTAAAATGTATTCCCATTTATCTCGTACCCTTGGAAAATCATTATAGTCGAAGATGGTTTCTTGGCCAACATGTACAACTGATCTCCAACATCATTGTCATTCATTAAATGTTTTCGCAACCAACTGCCGAAAAAGTCTCCATGTGGGCCTTTCTAATCCAGGATTCAGGCTTCCCCGGGTTGTCCGAGCGTAAAATATTCTTGTGTTGCTCGAAGTACGGAGCCACAAAGCTGGAATTTTGCAGAACTGTGTGGTGTGCTTCAGTCATAGAATGACCGTCCATACATATCGTGGATTCCCTTCCGATCTTGCCTTTTCCACTTAGTCTCCCCTCGTGCCGCGATTGAGGAATACCAATCGGCTTAAGGTCAGGAACATAGTCAATACAGAACTCAATTACCTCCTCATTTCCATAGCCCTTGACGATGCTTCCTTCTGGCCTAGCACGGTTACGAACATATTTCTTTAATACTCCCATGAACCTCTCAAAGGGGAACATATTGTGTAGAAATACAGGACCGAGAATGGAAATCTCTTCGACTAGGTGGACCAGGAGGTGCGTCATAATATCGAAGAAGGATGGTGGGAACACCAACTCGAAACTGACAAGGCATTGGACCACATCGTTCTGTAACCATGGTAGATCTTCTGGATTGATTACCTTCTGAGAGATTGCATTGAGGAATGCACATAGCTTCACAATGGCTACTCGAACATTTTCTGGTAGGAGCCCCCTCAAAGCAATCGGAAGCAATTGCGTCATAATCACGTGGCAGTCGTGAGACTTCAGGTTTTGGAACTTTTTCTCCGCCATGTTTATTATTCCCTTTATATTCGACGAGAAGCCAGACGGGACCTTCATACTGCTCAGGCATTCAAAAAAAATGACCTTCTCTTCTTTGGTAAGAGCGTAGCTGGCACGACCTTGAAACCATTCCGGATGCCGGTCATCTGGATCTTTCAAAAGTTGCTGGTCCTGCCGTGCTTCCTTTGTATCATTTGTCTTCCCATACACGCCCAAGAAGCTTAGCAGGTTCACGCAAATATTCTTCGTAACATGCATCACGTCGATTGCAGAGCGGACATCTAGGACTTTCCAATATTCTAGCTCCCAAAATATAGATTTCTTCTTCCACATGGGTGCGTGCCCGTCAACTCCCCGCGGAACTGATTGTCCCCAGGACCCTTTCCAAAGATGACTTTCAAATCCTTGACCATATCAAATATCTCAGCACCAGTACGTTCCGCAGGCTTCGGCCGGTGATCAGCCTTGCCGTTGAAATGCTTGCCTTTCTTTCTTACGTTATGATTTCGGGGAAGAAATCGACGATGACCCAGGTACACGTTCTTCTTACAATTAACCAAACGTACACTTTCAGTCTCATGTAAGCAGTGCGTGCATGCATTGTATCCCTTATTTGTCTGTCCCGAAAGGTTACTGAGAGCAGGCCAATCGTTGATGGTTACAAAAAGCAACGCTCGTAGGTCAAATTCCTCTCCTTTGTGCTCATCCCAGACACGTACACCAGGTCTGGCCCACAACTGTAAAAGTTCTTCAACTAATGGCCTTAGGTACACATCGATGTCGTTGCCGGGTTGCTTAGGGCCTTGGATGAGAATTGGCATCATAATGAACTTCCGCTTCATGCACAACCAAGGAGGAAGGTCGTAGATGCATAGAGTCACGGGCCAGGTGCTATGGCTGGAGCTCTGCTCGCCAAAAGGATTAGTGTCATCAGTATTTAGACCAAATCTTATGTTCCTTGCGTCAGCTGCAAAATCTTTGAACACTCTGTCGATCTTTCTCCATTGCGTTCCATCAGCGGTGTGTCTCAACTCCCCGTCGGACTTACGGTCCTCTTTGTGCCATCGCAACGACTTGGCATGCTTTTTGTTCATGAACAGACGTTTCAACCGTGGTATTATAGGAGCATACCACATCACCTTGGCGGGAACCCTCTTCCTGGGTTTCTCGCCCTCAACATCGTCACCAGGGTCATCGCCTCTGATCTTATAACGCAATGCAGTGCATACAGGGCATTCATTCAAATTCTCGTATTCACCGCGGTAGAGGATGCAGTCGTTAATGCATGCATGTATCTTCAGAACCTCTAAACCTAGAGGGCAGACAGCCTTCTTTGCTTCGTACGTACTGGCGGGCAACTCGTTATTCTTCGGGAACATATTCTTCAACATTTTCAGCAAATTTTCAAATGATGAGTCACCTACACCTTCCTGTGCCTTCCATTTTAGCAAATCCAGTGTGCAGCCCAGCTTTTTCAGACTATTATCGCATCCTGGATACAACGACTTTTTGTGATCCTCTAACATGCGATCCAAATTCTCCCTATCCTTGTCAGTTTCGCAGCGTCTCCGTGCATCAGCAATGGTCCGACCAAGATCATCAGCGGGCTCATCCTGTGCCTCTTCTTCACCTTCACCTAACCCTTCCCCACCTTCAGCATCATCCTCCATGAAAGTATCACCGAAATGATCATGATAGTTGTCATCGATATCATCCCCTTCTTCATCTTCTTCCATTCTAACCCCTCTTTCTCCATGCTTGGTCCAACAATTATAGCTTCGCATGAAACCGTGCCGAAGCAGGTGCATGTGAACGTCTCTTGAGGAGGAGTAACCCTTTTGATTCTTACAGACAGCACATGGAAAGATAATAAAACCTTGCTGCTTGTTCGCATTTGCCACTACGAGGAAATCTTTCAAACCCGTAGTGAACTCGCCGGAGAGTCGGGGACCGTACATCCATTGTCGATTCATCTGCATTATTATTATATAAAGTATATAATTAACCATCATGCATTTGTTAAACTAACTAGCTAGAAATAATACAAATTAAACAATGAACTACACACATGCATATTTTATCAATGACACATGAAAGGTTCAAGTTGCTAACCGCGATCGCAGAGGAAAAATAAATGAGAAAGCTCAAGTGTGGCTCGGACACTTCATATCATGTTTGTTTCAGGCTCTCGGGCATTTCATCAAACACCTTGTGTGCATAGGAGGAACCAAAAGCAAACCCACCACCCCCTTCTGAAAATTGTGAAGTGAGCTGAGTGAAGTGAAGTGAGCTGAGTCCTATATATAGGGATGGGCCTTTAGTCGCGGTTGGCCAGGCCAACCGGGACTAAAGCCCCTCCCGTCCGCCAGCTGGATGGGCCTTTAGTCCCGGTTGGCCTGGCCAACCGCGACTAAAGGCCTTCGGGGACCTTTAGTCCCGGTTGGCCAGGCCAACCGGGACTAAAGCCCCTCCCGTCCGCCAGCTGTCGACCGAGCGCGCTGGGCCCAGGTAGTTGGTCGCGGGTCTTCTCCCGAACCGCGACTAAAGACCCCTTTGGTCGCGGTTCGATTGTTTTGGGGACTAATGGGGGCGTATGGAAGCCTCTTTTTCTACCAGTGTATGTACTAGTAGCGTGCACTTTTCCCCCACGCTACTACTAGCTAATTAGGACTAGTAGCGTGCACGTTTTCTCCCACGCTACTACTAGCTAATTAGGAATTAAAAAATAAAAATTAGATGCAGTACTCAATGGATGGAAATTAGAGACACATCCAGTGCAGAATAAACTAAGGTCACATAACCATCTCAACTGAAAGAGATCACAAGAATCCATTTAACATCAGACGCACACAACCATCATCGAAACCTGGGTAACTTCCCTAGTGTTCACCACCAACCTAAACAAACAACTTCTCTAGATGTATCTACCAAGGCTCGGAGTTCACACGCCGGTGGACCCGAATCCTTCCTCCCCCGGACGGTAGCGTCGAGATCCTCCACCTCGGCGACCTTCGGCGTCGCGATCACCTGGACGATCATCTATGCGATGTGGCCGCCGGGCTTCACGGCGAAGTCCGCCTCAGAGTGGTTGAAGAGCATGAGGCCCACCGGGCCGCGGTAGTCCGTGTTGATCACCCCTGCGCCCACGTCGGGAAAGTGAAAACTTGTTAGTACGCGTCAGCGTCCAAATCTAGCTTCAGTAGACTCTTAAGATGATACATTTACTACTGAAGAGCTCAATATATGACAATATGATACATCAAATTGAAGGATAGATATTGACTTTACAAAATGCATTCTAAACCGGCTGACAGGCTATATAAATTCTAGTCCATGCATTATAATGCTCACTTAGCTTCATGGGCATCATGGAAGTCAACTTCGATAGTTCACATATAGCATCTGTAGTATAAATGAACTGCATGAAGTGAGTTTACATAAAAAGTCAATCCAGATGTAGTTTGTAGACCACGGAAACTAAATAAAAGCACTTGAAGCAACTTTGTCAATGTGGATACAACCTACACACAATTTTTCTGGAACTCTGAGGTTGCAACTATAAAGAACAAAAATATTTGCAAGGGCTTAAAATGATCAGTGGATCGCACAAGTACCATCTGGCAACTAATCGTGATGGGCAACAACTGTATTTAGCCTAAGAAATGTTTGAGTTATAAACTACCATGAATCATTTACCCAATCAGTTTCCCATCGGGATATCTGGAGACAACTTTGTCCTCAACACTTATTTGATAATAATGGGAGAAGTGCAGAGAAGCAATTGCAAAAGAACAACTCGCAAGCACGTTGGCATGAATAAACTTCTCTTTGGCAGAGAGAGGATCCGAGTGTTTAGGATTGCTGGTGGTGAAGTATTGTGCTGCCTGTGATCCATTAGTACTACAAGACAACAAAGTAGCAAGTTCATTTCTGAAAGCACTAAAAAAATACTGAAGTTTTGTAAAGAAATTCATATTACCTTGTATTATCAACAGAAGGGCCATTGTTTGATGAAGGTAATGTTTTTCCTAAACTCTGTTCACAAACACAACTTGCTAATTATGTAATCAAATTTGACTGCAAAATATGCATGGAAAATAGGCAGAGTGCAGACACTTGTAAAAGTATAGGTGGCAATGTACACCGTTACACACACATATATAGGTACACCCAAATAGAAACAATTACTTGTATCATCTTCAAAGAATGGCAGTGTCCTAAAGTTGAATCTCAGCGAGTCTCCTAAAAAGGATGATGCATGCAAGCCACTACATCAATGACTTAAATAACAGTGCATGCTATTTTCTGCCAAGCAGATGGCCATGGGGATGGGGGTGCTTACCCAAGCTAGGAGCCATGGAAGCTTCAAATAGCTGTAGGTAGCACAATTCAGATAGTTAGTTGCGACCGATGGATGAACTATGTAACAGTTGTACATGGTCGTTCTGGAGACCAGGGCGCATGAGAACTTTGGAACTGTGATGTAGCTGCATATCTGTTACTTGATGGCCAACCCCTGGGTTCAGGAAATTTCAGAATTAGAGGCTACAACTTGCACAACTGAAACTGAAACACTTTGCTAAACACCGGCCGGAACTGTTGTGCGTCATACACCGTTAGGTTGCATATGCTAAAGTGCAAACTCGATGGAGGGAGAGGAAAGTGGTGTTACGATATCCTAAGTATCCCTGTTTTGTTTGCCCACATCCCGCGACGAGACAAGTTCAGTTCATGAATAATCCTCATATTCTACTTCTCAAGACGGGCACATATATATATTCAGGCATTATACAACAGGCAAAGAGGTAATGCAATCATTTTATTCCTACTCCTGGACCCATGAACCAAACAGAACAAGAAAACAAGAACGACAACTTCCATGAGATTCCTACTAGAACTTGCTCAATAAATACCACTAGTAATTAATCATCAGACACCAATCGAATCCTCGACGTTGTCGTTAAGTATATTCTTATTTTTTTACTCCATAGCCATCTGCTTGGCATAAAATCTTATCACACTGGATTGGGGGTGCTTACCCAAGCTAGGAGCCATGGAGGCGGAGGTTGTTGGCCCAGCACCGCACCGGAGCAGACGACGGCGAGCTCGACCATGTGTGGGCCGTGGTGATCGTCCTCGTCCATGGAGGAGGGTGGCTGCTGCACCGAATTGAAGAAATAAGTGAGGGGGCGGGGGGAGGAGGAAGAAGGTGAGAGGAGAGGGCATGAATCGAGGGAAGAGGAGAGCTCACCGCGCCGGAGTTGGAGGCGGCCAAAACCCTAATCATGGGGAGGGGTCGCGCACGAGCGCTTGCGGCCGCGAGGAGCGGATCTGGCCGGAGGGAAGGAAGCACCGTCGCGAGGAGAGCTCGCGGGTGTGCTGCGCTCCGGCGAGGGCCGCCGGAAGTAGCCGGAATCGTCTGGCGTTGGTGGCGGCAGCGAGGTTCGTGGGAGGCAGAGAGGTTGTTCGCTTCTTTTTTTTTTGAGCGGTGGCGGAGGCTGTTCTCTGGGCGTTGTCTACAGAGGAGGTGGGCTGGGCTTAGTTATAGCCCAATGTAGTGACCCGCGCTACCACTACATTGCTAGTGCTAGCATGGCCTAGCAAACCCACGCTGCTAATATATCTTGACCTGGGGGTCCGGTGTGGCACACCTACCAGTAGCGCGTCCGAGCAAAACCAACGCTGCTGCTAAGTTATACTAGTAGCGCTTTTTGTACCAAGCGCTACTGGTACTTACCAGTAGCGTGGGGGCCTAAATAGGCGCTACTATTAAAGTTCTACGTATAAGCATTTTCCTAGTAGTGGGAGTTCTATGTCACGCACACTATTGGAGAGCTAGAGGTTGGTGACACGGATGGAGTTTTCTGGGTAGGAGATTACGAGGTTTTCATCCAGAGGGAGGCCTTGTCGGAGCTGTCGCGGATGAACTGGAGAAGGTATGGTGGCCACACTCGGGCAGGTAGCTGTGCAGAGCCACAAAGAATACACGATGTGGATGTCCCCGCACAAATGTTGCCTATGTAAGCCCTAAACCCTGACCATATACAAAGGATTTTGGAGGGGAGAACAATGATAACCAGTTGAACACTGAACTAGACTAAATTCAGCTAGTGGACAGGTAACAAGCATCGAAGACGGATCCGCATACCGGGTTGAATCTGGATGAGCTAGGTACCCCTACCACTAGAACCCCTGCCACCAGACGATTGGTGGATAGGAAGACGAAAGAACAAGAGATATTTCAGTGAGAAATGTAAACTGCTAACTAGATAATCACATGAGAAAGGAGAAGGAAAAAAAAAGCAAATATGCGGAAGATTGATTTCGTCAACCTTATCAATATTTTGACAAAGACAAAAGCGAGAGTTAATTGATAGATTTAAAATTTCAAATAGAGAAACATTTCACTCCTCGCTGAAACGACAGAAATTTCATAAATGTTGTAATTATTTTGAAATTTTTAGGCAAATTCTATCAGATCCGCCACATGGATCCTCTGGGCCCAATTGCCAGTGACCGGAGGAAGGTCGTGGGTCCAGGTTTGGGTTTGAACTCCTCCTTACCTACTGCTTGGGAAAAGAAAAAAACCAACCATTCCTCATCCTCCATTCTTTTCTTTGGTCGTTACCGACGACCTGAGAGGCGGTTCCTTGGTGTTCGTAGCCTATCTATCATTGTCGTGTGGGAGAATAATACAGTGGGAAGTGGATCAACATGCGTGGATTATTCTTTCGCAAGCATGCATTACTGCATCTGCATGCATCCACCAGGAGGCAGCCTATCCAACCAAACATGAGAGCACACGGTGCCGCGCCAACTCCACCATGTTTGAGCCGCCATCGATGACATGACCAGGAGGCCACTGCATGACGCTGGTTCGCAGGACGTCGACGACGAAGCATCACCGCACTACCGGAATAAAGCCCTGAGCCGACGGTCTTTTCTATGCCGACGGCTTTTTGTCGGGACCGTCGGCATAGTCTGAGAAATGCCGACGGCCTAGGGAAAGTTGTAGGCGTATGCCGACAGCTTCAGGTCGTCGGCATAGGGTTTTATTCTGGTAGTGCCGGTGGTGCTAGAGAGGAGGGTAGTGAGCACTGAGCAGAAGCATGGCAGCTGCAGGACATGAAAGGGGTCCATCTTCTTTCACCGTGGTAGCATGTACTTACAAGTGTGCAAACTAGAGAAGGAGATCCCTTTTCCAAACCTGTGAGAGGCGAGGAGGAAACAACGATGCGGACTTGGTCAAAGTATCATTGTCATCAACTCGTCAATTTTCCGGTGACATCAAAATCTTTGATTAGTCTATTCTTGCGATGTGACATCTGCCGTGGACTAAAGCTTGACCGAGTGCACTATTCCACTCCACGCTCTACACAACAGATATCGCTCAACGAAGACAACTATCGAATTTTTCACTATAGTTTATCCCCATGTTCTGGAAACTGGCTATGTATTTCAAGTTTTCAGCAGCTAGTTGCTTCGTGGTGTAATTTTGTGTGTTAGAATTATGTAAACTTATTTGGAGGCTTACCGGCACATGTCGACCCGGGCAACTTGCCGTCGGGGCAGAGACAAGCGAACTCCCCGGCGGTGTTGATGTACCGGCACTGCCCCCCGCTCGCAACGCAGGCGGGGCAGTCCCCTATGCCAGTGCCCGCCCAATCCAGCAGGAACCCTGCCTTCAGGAGACGGCCGTAGTTGGCCGCCGTTGAGACTGCCGCTTCCGACCTGAGCACCGGCAGGTACGTGTACGTAGTTCCCGGCTGGGATTTGCCGGCAGGATGTCCCGGTCGTAGCTCCCGCCGAGGTACGTGATGATGGGCCTGCCGCAGCTGGGCACGCCGGTGGCGTTCACGTACTCGCGCCCTCGCGGTTCTGTCCCGTTGAAGTTGAAGAGGAAGCACAGGGCCATGTTGCTTGGGCTGATCCTGAACGGGGCGAGAGCTAAGCTGGACGAGACATTGAAATCGGCACGGCACACGCCGTCGGTGCCCATGGCGACCCTGTTGTGGACGACGACGAAGGAGCTGGTGGCGTAGTCGATGTTAAGGACGTGGATGGGGGAGCCGCTCATGGAAGCCGTGGTGTTGCTGTTTATGCACCAGAGCTCGAAGGCCGGGTGGCCGCAGGAGTGCTCCGGCGGGGGTCGGCTGGGCGCGCCAAGCCAGAACGGGTACTTGATGGTGAAGTTCCCGCACGCCACCGGCTCACACTCGGCATGTGCCCGTTGATGGAAGAGGAGTAGTAAGATCAAGATGAAGAGCAGTGAGGTTGCATACATGGCAGCAGTTTGATTAAGGAGACTGACTTTGGTAACGGGGAAGGAATGAAGGATGGCTCTAGCTCAAGAGGTTGAAGGACAAACATAACGGAGAAGATAATATGAATGGTGTTAGCGAACAACTTCTTTTGCGGAGATTAGCCAACGACTTCTTTTGCGGAGATTAGCCAACGACTTTGACTGGTTCTGTGGGCACTTTCACTTTTCTATACCCACTAGCTAGAGAGAGCCAACATCCAAATGTCTTGATCCATTGTATTTAGTTGGTGCACTGCTTGATCGCGAACGTGTTTTGAAGTTAATCTATTGTTATGTTTAGATTAATGAGCTCTTGCCGTTGAAGATGCCGATCTGGGCACATTGACTGGAAGCATGCATGGTGCGTTCTCACTGTCGGTAGAGTCCCATCCATTTTTTGAAGCAAGTGGAGGATTGCTAGTCTTTGGTCTATCAGGTGTACTTCTGGGTTCCAACTAGCAGCATGTAGTCTAATTGTTTGAATTTGGATGTAGGAAATTTGGAACGCAACAACGGCAAGCTGATTGGGCACACATCGGAACGGTAGGAGATCTGGTGTCTGGTGATGAATTGTTTGTACGATGTAAGCAAAGACAAATAGTTGAAAGTGGGCGATAGCTAATGTAGAGGTTTGTAATGATCCATCCTAATGATGAAAAGACCAGGGGTAATCCTCCTTTGCCAATCCAAAAAGAAGAAAAAAGTTAGAGTACGAAGGTGTTTTTTCAAAAGAATATGAACAGTTCAGCAGAACCCAAATAAACATGCGATGATGCGATGCGATGCGATGTAACTGCTCGCCGTGGACCAAAGATGGACCGAGTGTGCAAATACTTGGCAGGGTCAATCCTAAACATGCGGGCCAATTTGGCGGAGGTATTCCAGATCGGTATTTGGCAGCTGTTGGAGGCATGCAACAATTCAAGCTTGCCTAGATCAACGATATGCAAGTTGTGTTCCTCGCAGTAGATATTGAGGATCGCAAAGCACCGTAACTGAGGGCTATAGAGCTCAGTACAACTGTAGAAGTGTTGTTATAGCAAGCGACCTGGAAGGCCGGGGAGCCACATGACCTTCCGGCCTCCAAGTCACTGAGCCAGAATGGGTCGGAGATGGTGAGGTTGCCGCAGTGCTTGTTCGATTCCGAGCAGACTCCCTTTTGTTCCACAGCCACCGCGACCGCGACCGCGAGCATGTGCTAGCCACAGCCCACAAGGTTGGGAGGAACCAGCAACTCGGGGCCATAGGAGTGGAAGATTTGGGAAGATTACAGTGAAGAACAATGGGGTGGCTGGATCGGTGGTCAGGGGTTATGTGGACATATACAACACGTACGAGGGAATACAATTGTCTAAGCAAAAACGGTCATGGTCCACAAACTTGGACTGGTATGGTAAGCTATGACTTTTAAAATATCAGGCTAACCCCTTTGACGGGGTAAGCCATGACCACCGTGAGCCCCTGATGCGACTGGAACTAGGATGCTTAGGCTGGTTCTTCCGGTATCTGCTACTTTCATGCTTTTGTCCGCTATTAACTAGCTAGTAGTAGATTCTAATTTTTGTACAACCTTTCACACTTGGCAGGAAATAATACCACACACAAAAACGCAAATAATAAGCATCGAACGTTCAGATTTTAAGCATGGCAACCCGAACCTTTTTCATGTTAATGATTCTTTGGATCCATTTCTGATTTTTGCATAGCTCTTTGTAGCAGTGATGCAATGTGAATGGCTTGTGGCCGAACTTGATGTTTCCAAGGTTTTGGTTACCGAATGATGCATTTTTACCGAGGGGGGCCGGTAAACGTGGTTACCACGAAATTTTCGAGCAAATTTCAAATGAATATTAGATGAAATTTATAATTGAATTTTGAATTCAAATTATTTCAAAATAGATGTAGATAGCACTTGAATTTATATTTATCATAAAAGGGCTGCTAGCTCAGTGGAACGTTGTCAACGCGCGTGCTGTCAAGTGCTGCCATACTTTACTATACATTGAGCGTTTGAATTCAAAAAATGCAAACAGTTTGATTTTTTTGCTCGAAATGCCCATTTACTGAGGGCGGTAACCGTGGTAAATCTCGAAATTTCGAGCGGTAACCTAAACCCTGTGTATTTCTATGGTTGAATAGTTCTTGGATGTAACGGCCATACTTCGTCGCATACACACCGCTCGGTGGTGCATGATTCACTTGGTTGATGCAACCAGACCATCGGTTGCATTGGTCATGAATGCTTCTCCAACAATGCCAGAAAGAACCTTGTGTATGGTTTGATCGCACGTCTACGGAGTTGTTGTAATGCTCGGTAATTCTCTCGCAAAACATGGTCTTGGTTTGATCCATTACCATCGTTGCATCCATGAAGATCGCGCACCAAGCATCGCAAGAGCAATATCCTCCTTTTGGCTGTAGTTGGCGATGCGGGACCTTGGCACCTTCGTGCTTCCTTTGGTCACCTTCACAGCCTCCTTTTCCTTGGTCAACTCCTCATCGGCCACCACCTCTTCGGCCTCCTCCTCTTCCCCAATCACCCCTTGCTCCATGCCTTGGGCCGCCTCCTAATGATGCCAATACTAGTCGTAGTTTAGCTCATCAAGTCCAAGGGCAGCCAAGGACTCCAAAGACGCGAGGAATTCGGCTCATGGTCATCTCTGCACTACGACAACAAAGCAAACACTATCAACAATCACTACCGACCACCAACAATCACTACCGGATACCAACAAGACGCAAGGTTTTTCTTTAGCTTGTAAGCACCTGGAGGCCGCGATGCTTGTTGCCGGTCGCGGCCGCCGCCCGCCGCCCGCGTCGGAGCAGTGGCCGTAGGGGGCACCGGAGTATCTGCACAAGGCACCGGCCCAGGACGAGTCGCCGCTGGGCACGCCGGTGGCGTTTACGTAGTCGGGCCCGACCGGCTCCGTCCCATAGCAGTCATAGAGTAAGCATAGGGCCATATTGCTGGGGCTGGTCTTGAACGGGCTGAGGGCTAGGCTGCGAGACATGTTGAAGCCTGCGCAGCACACACCATGGTCGCCAGTGGTGACCCTGGTGTTAAAGGCGACGAAGGAACTATTGTCATAGTCGATTCCGATGACGTGTCAGGGTGGACGATACGAGCGGGCTTTTCCGCTCGGTCCCGCCCAGGTCGGTCCTGGCCCGCTCAAAAATACAGCCGGTCCGGTCTGTGAAATATGGACCGAAAAATCTTCGGTCCGGTCCGGTTAAAGCCCGGTCCGCTCTGTCGGACCGAAGAAGAAGCCCATGCGGACGAGGCAACCCCCGCAGATCATGCTCACGTGTTTATCCGCCTCCTCCACGCGATCTGCTAGTGCCTTTTTTTTCCTTTTATTCAGTCGAGATAAAACAGAAAGAACGAGAGAAACGGGGTTATCACATAATCACGGCGCCATCCCACGATTATTTGTTGCTACACCTATGGGAATAACTGCCCACAGGATTCTATTGTTTTCATCAATCTAATAACATCCTTCCATAATTCACGCTCTTGTTTCTTTTTAGTTTTCAATCTAAATATCTCCATTTGTTTTTTATGGATTCCATATCGTTGTTTCCTTTTAATCGTGACTAACGAAAGAAACAGGCTCGATCTGAGAATCACGGTACCATCCCACAATTAACTCCACATCCAATTTGATCCACTCATCACGGCGACGCTGTAAACGCATAATTGTGGGCTCATGCACCTGATAGATTGCTTGCATGCAATAAAAAAAACTGCTAAGTAATAAACATGCGCAGGTTCGTGGCTAACACCACTTTCCCCGGCACGTCATCTCCCTCTCGCCGCTGGCTCTCGCGCACGTCTTCCACCTCGCCAAAGCAACCCCCCTCTTGCTCGTCTACCTTTGGGATTAGAACAATGTTTGTGTCATTCCATCCTTCGGGTATTAACGCACTCTGGATAGCTGATAACACCTCCATAGTAATTTCTTCCCCAACTAAGTGCAACAGCGTTTAAAGAAAATTGCATGTAGACCATCAGGCCCAGGTGCCTTGAGGTCTCCAATACTAAAGGCAGCATGTTTCACATCTTCTGCTGTAAAAGGCTTCAGAAGGTGCTCATTCGTAAGATCATTCACTTTTGGCACAATTTTCTCCAACAGTTGCGGATGCAAGGCATCCACTTGAGAGGTGAAAAGATTAGCAAAATAATCTCTAATGTGAGGGTTTAGAGCATTTGTACCTTCTAACCAGCCTCCCTGGTCATTTTTCAATCTCTTGATAAAAAATTTCTTCCTCCGTTCCGAAGCGAAACTCTGGAAGAATCCTGTATTTCTATCTCAGTTCTTCAACCAGTTGACACGAGATCACTGTTTATAATGTATTTCCTCCTGTTCCAGCAACTCTTCAATTTCTGCCATCAACTCCTTCTTTTTATTCTCAGAAGAATCTGTCATGGGGCCCCTCATTATTCTCTCCAATTGTGTTTGTTTCTTCCAGAATCAATTTCACAATATCGTCCAATTAGTCTTTGTAACGTGGTCTACAAGATCATATCAAAGATGTTGTCTGGTCGGTTAAAAGTTATCTTACCTGAGATTATTGCCCCCACACAGAGTGCTTTTGTACCAGGGAGACTTATTACTGATAATGTACTGGTGGCCTATGAGTGCATCCATACTATTAAAAATAAAAGGAAGGGGAATGATGGCATTTGTGCAGTTAAGTTGGATATGCATAAAGCGTATGATAGAGCGGAATGGAAGTTCCTGAGAGAAATGATGCTGAAACTGGGTTTCAATGTGCAGTGGGTAAACCTGATTCTTGGTTGTGTATCACTAGTAGAAAAGGAGGCTTTTGTCCCGGTTGGTAAGGGCCTTTAGTCCCGGCTTACAAGAACCGGGACTAAAGGCCGTCCACGTGGACTAAAGGAAATTTTATGATTTTTTTTTTGAAAATCTTTTTTGCGAGTTTTTTTAAATTTTTTTTTTATTTTCAAATTTCTGAATTATTTTAACCTCTAATCTCTAATCACCACCCCTCATCACTGATCAATTTATCCTCTAATCTCTAATCACCCCTCATCATTCCAAATTATCTAACTTCCCGGACGGTCACCCATCCTCTCCCTACTCCAGCCTTAGCATGCTTAACTTCCGGGTTCTATTCTCCCTCGTTTCCAAGTCTGCACTTGTTGTTTTCCTGACAATAGTAAGATGTCAATTCTATTAACCCTCAGGAATTTAGCTTGAGCATGAAGTGACACATTTCACTGTTTGAGTTTGAAACTATTGTTTTAAAAACAATAATTATTTAGTAACACTAATATTTCTGGAATAATTAGTTTGACCATTGTTTGACCACTGTTTGACCACAGTTTGACCAGATTTGACCAAAATTCAAAAAAACTGAAATAATTATTTAGTAACACTAATATTCTAGAATAATTAGTTTGACCACAGTTTGACCACAATTTGAAATTTTTTGAATTTTTTTGCCTCTCCAGATCTTAAAAGCCCCGTATCTTTTTTCTGTTAGGTTTCTGAGGATTTTGAAAATGTTTAACGGGGTTCCCCCAGTTAAATTCGGATGTAACTTTTTTCTGTTATGCCCATTTTAAGAAATTCCAGAGAGATTTTGCAAATAAAGTCGAAATTCATATTTGTTAATTTTCCCAACAACTAGACCACATATCACATGGGAAACTTATTTTATTTTATTTTTTTGACATTTCCATCATTTTCTTTTGTTTTTTCTAGAACTGAAAAGGCGGTCCAAGGGGGGGGGTAGAGTTTGATGGTCCCTTTAGTACCGGTTCGTGCCATGAACCGGTACTAATCACTAGTAGGAAAAGGGGCTTTTACCCCGGTTCATAAGGGCCTTTAGTCCCGGTTCTGGAACCGGGACTAAAGGGTCGTTACTAATGCCCTAGCCCTTTAGTCCCGGTTCTTACACAAACCGGGACTAAAGGCCGTCCACGTGGCCGGTGCGGGGAGCCTAGGCAGGAGGGCCTTTGGTCCCGGTTGGTGCCACCAACCAGGACCAATAGGCAGGGCCTTTTGTCCCGGTTGGTGTCACCAACCGGGACCAATAGGCATCCACGCGTCAGCACCTGGCAGGAGCTGAGGTTTTTGTTTTGTTTTGAAAGGGGGTGGTTTAGGGGTTTTGGGGGGTTAATTTAGGTGTTTCATATATTGTGTTAGCTAGCTAATTAATAGAGAGAAGTGTCCTCTCTTATCTCCGTGCTTGGTCGACGCTACGTACTATATACGTATGGAGAGGAGTAGACACGCTAGCTAGTAATCAAATGAAGGAAACAGAAGATCGTCATGAACATATGCATACAGAGAGAAGTGATATCGACCACCTCTCATTCTCCGAGATATTGGTCGAACAACAAGTTCTCGTATATCTACCCGACACTACCGGCTACATATATACAATAATTATCTCTTACAATACAATCGCCTAATTATATTGTAGGAACACAGGGTCCACATAGTATTCTCCGTTTTCAGCGATCACGTGGTCAAGGAAGAATGCCGCCAATTCCTCTTGAATTCCTCGCATACGATCTTCTGCTAGGAGTTCATCTCGCTTCCGAAACATCTAAGGAAGAAGGGGGTGAATACATATATATATATATGAATAAATGAAACTCAACACAAATGATGGTAATAAAATAAAATTGTGAATATTATTGCTTACGCACTTCATATTGTTCTTCAGTGTAGCCCCGCTCACAGGTATGGTAGCGCATGGACTTGCAAACGTAGTATCCACAGTAATTATTCCCGGGTTCCTGCCACAACTGCTTTACAAGAAATAGAGGTCAATCAAACTGATAAGCAAGCATGCTAAATGGTATTGATGAAACTAGCGCTTGAATCACTAGGAGATGCGCGGAACATGCTACTATAGTACTTACTTTCGGGTGATTAAATTGCAGCTTCTTCGGCAGTCCCGGAGCTTTTGAGGTGAATTTTCTCCAAACCCTGCCAGACAAAGAAAACAATTACTTGATATCAGGAAATGAACAAAGTTGCTGATATGGTGGATAATGATCGATTTAACTTGCTTCTGGAGCATTTGAGTCATGTTCGCATAGTCCTGGGGATCTTTTCGTCTCGAGTCTAAGACGGTTACTACTCCTGGCTCAAGCTTAATCTCTAGGAGAATATAGTGGAAGTTGCGCATGCATGCATAAGTCATCAATTACATTACCATAACCTGGACTAATAAGGGAAACCGAATATGCACAAGACAGTAACACTCACTTGAAGTTGTAAGGAAAGAGTATTATATCTTTGTTTTGATTTAATACCAACGATTGTAGCAAGTTGGCCTCGGCTTCTTTGGGATGTTTTTCAACCGTATATGCATCTATGAGATTTGTGTTAATGAACCCAATATCACCGATTTGTCTTTTCTTCAATTCGGCGATCTTCAATCTGCATAATATAGTGAGGATAAGTATAAATACATGCAATGAAAGAGCTGACCTATATAGAGAGACTTAATGACAGAAGTAGTACTACTTACAGACAGTAGCAAGTGATCGTTGTTTTATCGAGGGCCTTTTGATTGTAAAACTGGAAGAAATCCTCAAATGGAACATTCAGCAGTTCAATTCCAACGAGGTCATGCTCCGGTTTAACTCTCAGCGTCAAAGTACTCATCCCATCAGACTCTCTGCAGGTTTTCATGTACCAATCATGTAGTCTTCGCATCATCGTGCTTAGAGATCTGACATCTTTGACGAGAGGCTTCCCGTAATGGTATTTGTGTTCGTCCACCTCCATGATTTCATAATGTACATCGTCGGGCAGGTAATCTTCAAGATTGCTATAACCGGGCACCATACTCGGATCATTAGCGACGATGTCTTTTGACACCTTGAGCGGGGGGCACGATTGGTTCGCTTGTTCGCCGAGCTGGGCAATTTTTTTCCCAGCTCGTCGTTCTTTCATCCTTTTATCACTGACAGTACTTCCCGACCGCTCCGCTTCAGCATATGCCTTTGCAAGAACGCGCTCATAGTTGCCTCTCGGCGGAGACTTTGGTGGTTTTGTCAGGGCAGCCAGAGTGCGCTTTGCTTTCACCGAATCTACCTTCTCCTCTGGAGGTGGATGTTTCTTTGCTTTCACCCCTTCAAAGAAGTTCTTCACTTCGGCTCGCACGATCTTCGCGTTCTCCTCCTCGGTCCTCTCATATGGTAACTTCTCTGGAGTCTTCAGAGAAGGACCGAATCTGTATTGCCTCCCACCTCTGGCAGCTGTACTGCTAGACGCCAGCAGAGCAGACGGAGCGGCTGCGGCTGTCTTCTTTCCTTGCTTATGAGGCGGAGGAGAAGGACTACGACGCGCCGGAGCAGCCGCAGCGGCGGCGGGTCTCTCCCGCCCTTGCTGACGAGGCGGAGAAGGAGGAGGCTGGCTGCTCTGGCGCGCCGGCGCTGGCGGAGAAGGAGGCGGAGTGCCGCCACGCGCCGGAGAAGGAGGCTGAGTGCCCTGATCACTCGCCGGAGGAGGAGGCGGAGGAGGAGGCGGAGTGCCCTTACTCGCCGGAGCCGACCAGTTCGGAAGCTTGATGAGCTCCTTCCGCCATAGGCATGGAGTCTTCAGAGCTAAACCCAGCCGAGTCTCCCCTTCACCGGTAGGGTGTTCAAGCTGGAGGTCCTCAAATCCCTCCGTTATTTCATCCACCATCACCCTAGCATATCCTTCTGGAATCGGCCGGCAGTGGTAGGTTGCGCCGGGTTCAGTAGGTGAAACAGAGCCAACAGCCGCCTTGACTTTCAAGTTCTGCCATTCCGCCATAAGGTGGTAATGTTGAGACTCCGTGATAGCATCCACGGGGTAGCTAGCAGGAGCCGCATGCTCCAGCTGAGGCAGCTCGGTGGAAGCCACGTTGCTTCTCCGCTGAGATGGCGGTGTAGCTTCGGGGGCAGTTTCGGCATCTCGATTGCCGTCTCGTTCCTCTAGCGCTTGAACCCTTTCGTGCAGCTTCTGAATTTGGATCTGCTCCACTTTTTTCCTCCTCTCCTGGGTTTTGTAACCGCCTGCGTCCGGAAAACCAGCCTTCCACGGAACAGAGCCTGGCGTGCCTCGTGTCCGTCCAGGGTGCTCAGGATTCCCGAGGGCCACTGTGAGCTCGTCGTTCTCTCTGTCTGTAACGAACGTCCCTTGCTACGCTGCATCGATATAGTGCTTAAGCTTCTTGACGGGTATTGCAAGTTGCTCGTCCGTCCAACGACACCTCCCTGATACAGGGTCCAAGGTTCCGCCAGCCCCGAAGAACCAAGTCCGGCAACGGTCTGGCCAGTTCATTGTCTCTGGTTCGATCCCTTTATCAAGCAGACCCCTCTCAGACTTGGCCCACTTAGGCCGGGCTTTGAGGTAGCCACCTGACCCCGTGCGATGGTGAAGCTTCTTCTTCGCAGCATTCTTCTTGTTTGTCGCTGACATCTTCTTACTCTTTTCCGATGTCTTGTGGGCCACAAATGCGGGCCAGTGATCTCTGATCTTCTCATACCGGCCGATGAATTCTGGTGTCTCTTCTTTGTCGACAAACGTTTTCAGCTCATTCTTCCACCTCCTGAATAGGTCTGCCATCTTCTTAAGAGCATGAGACTTGATTAATTGCTCTATAACTGGCTTCTCCGGATCCTCCTCTGGCGGTAGGGTGAAATTTGCCTTCAGCTCAGTCCAAAGATCATCTTTCTGCATATCATTGACATAAGACACCTCAGGGTCTTCCTTCTTAGGCTCATACCATTGGTGGATGCTGATCGGAATCTTGTCCCTAACTAGAACCCTGCACCGAGCAGCAAAAGCATCCTTTGTCCGGAGGGGTTCAATCGGTTGGCCGTCGCGCGCGATTGCTGTGATCTCAAACCATCATTGTCGTTAAGATACGACAAGATATCACCTCCGGCTAAGATTATGTCCCCCAACACCTCTTCTGCTTGCTCATCTCGTCCGTGCTCCATTGTTTCTGCAAATATTACAACATGGCAATTATTACACAAACATGACAACAGGTGGATATATTAGTGCAAACGTAGACCTAGCTTATTCCGGGTTTGGGGTGGCCTAGGCAACGCTTCAAGGGTAGGGGCGCGGCGGGAGGGGGTAGGAGACCGACATCGTTTTTTTCTAGGGTTTGGGTGTCCTCGAGAGTTTTGGTCGAGCGAGAGGGCCGAGGGGTGCTCCCGTGGTATAAGTTATCACGGTCGAGAGGGGGTATACATATCGACCGTCCATCATGTCGAAGTTATCTGGGAGGGAGTTATATATATCGACAACGACGACATACATACATGGGAAAATAATGTTATCGGGGAGGGGGTATATCGACCCCCCGCCCCCACGTGTTGAAGTTATCGGGAGGGGGTTTTATATCGACAACGACGACATACATACACGGGAAAATAATGTTATTGAGGAGGGGGTATATCGACCCCCCCCCCTCGTGTTGAAGTTATCCCCCCTCGTGTTGAAGTTATCGGGAGGGGGTAATATCGACAACGACAACATACATACACGGGAAAATAACGTTATCGGGGAGGGGGTATATCGACCCCCCCACGTGTTGAAGTTATCGGGAGGGGGTTATATCGACAACGACGACATATATACACGGGAAAATAATGTTATCGGGGAGGGGGTATATCGACCCCCCCTCGTGTTGAAGTTATCCCCCCTCGTGTGTTGAAGTTATCGGAGGGGTATATATCGACGACGACAGACCCGATAAAACATAAGAAAACGAAGAAGAAATAAAAAGAGGAGAAGAAGAAAGGAATAGAGGAGAGGATTGAAGAAAAAAAAAGAAAAAAAAGAGGAGAAGAAGAAAGGAATAGAGGAGAAGAAGAAAAAATAGAATATTTTCTATTTTTTCTTCCTCTCCTCTTCTTCTTTCTTTCCTCTTCTTATTTTCTTCTTTCCTATCCTTCTTTTCCTTCTTCTTCCCTTCCTAGCTAGATATATAAAACTTTTCTGAAATTGTAACTTTTGCATATATAAAACTTTTCCATGTGGATCATCATTTCTCATATATATCGAATATATATCCATTGTCATATATAAAAACTTTCTATATATGAACAAAAACTTTCTATGAACAAAAAAACATTTTTGACATATATTCATACATTTTGAACATCTACATACATACAAATTTTTTTGTTCACATATACATTATAGCCACATACACATATACATCACATATGAACAAAAAAATTAAACTAATAAAAATAAAAAAAACATATAGCCACATATGAACAAAAACATATAGCCACATACATACACATATACATTATATATATATGTGATCAAAAACAATTAACTAATAAAAAAACAGAGCCGGGGCGGCGGCTCTCACAGCGGGGGCGGCTAGGACGATGGCGATGGCGGGGGCGGCGAGGGCGCCGGCGCGCGGGGGCGGGACGGGGCGGGGGCAGCGAGGGCGCCGGCGAGCACGCGCGGGCCGGGCAAGGGGGTTCGGGGCGCCGAGGCGGCGCGCGCGAGCAGGGGAGCACGAGGCGGGGCGGCGCGTGGGGGCAGGGCGACGGCGACGAGCACCGGGCGGCGACCCATCGAGGCAAGGGCGCGGGGCAACGGCGACGAGGAGCGGGCGGCGACGAGGAGCGGGCGGCGACGAGGAGCGGGCGGCGACGGCGAGCACGGGCGCCTGGCGGCATCGGGGGCAACTGGCGAGGTATCTGAAAATTTCCCAAGTGTTGGCTTATATAGGCACACCTTTGGTCCCGGTTGGTGGCACCAACCGGGACCAATGCCCCCCCTTTAGTCCCGGTTGGTGCCACCAACCGGGACCAAAGGTCCCTTTTCAGCAGCCCAAAGGGCGGGAACCGGCGGCCTTTGGTCCCGGTTGGTGGCACCAACCGGGACTAAAGGGGGGCATTGGTCCCGGTTGGTGCCACCAACCGGGACCAAAGGCCTTGCGCTGCCCGCGGCCAAAAGTTTAGTCCCACCTCGCTAGTTGAGAGGGGCTCGGAGTGGTTTATAAGCCCCACTGCGGCTGCCCTCTCGAGCTCCTCTCAAATGCAGGCTTACGGGCCTAATGTCACACTGTGCTGTCTGTGGGCCTATTGGGCCTTCTGCGGGCCTGAATCCTGGCCAGGTTGGGTTTCTAGTCGTATTCCGGCCGTGGTGGCCCAATAGGTGGCAATTTTTTTAAAAAAATTCCAGTTTTTTGGTTCTGTTTTTTGCATTATTTATTTTCTTTATTTTTTAATTCTTTTTGCTTTTAGGTCAGCAAAATTATAAACTGTCTGTTAGTGCCATTAGTTTTAGAAAAAATATAAACTTTCTATTAGTGCCATTAGTTCTTTATGAAAATTCTTTTTGCTGTATTTAGTTTTTTTGTTTTCTTTTTTGCTATATTTATTTTGTTTTGTTTCTACTTACAACAAAAAACTTATTTATTTTATTTTATTTTGTTTCTAATTACTTATTTATTTTACTTTATGATAATTCTTTCTGCTATTAAAGTTTCTATCAAAAAAAGTTCTTTATGAAAATTATTTTTGCTTTTAATGATTAAAAATAAAAAAGAGGCGCAATGTGCGTTGATTTGTTTCAAGCCTTTCGGAATAGTGTAGACTGCACTGCACATAGCTCGATGCAGTCTACCTTATTCCTCAAGGCTTGAAGCTAAGCAACGTGAGCATTGCGCCTCTTCTTCATCGTCTCTGCACTTAGGGTTTATAAACCGCTCCTAGTGCCTCTAAGCTAGCGAGGTGGGACTAAAAAACTGCTTAGCTAGTAAGAAACTCTAGTACCGGTTCGTGCCACGAACAGGTACTAAAGGTGCTCGTGGGGCCACAGCCTCATTAGTACCGGTTCGTGGCACCAACAGGGACCAAAGGGTGGAATTGGTCCCGGTTCGTGCCACCAACCGGGACCAATGGCCTTGCACAGCGGCGTGGCGGTGAGTTTAGTCCCACCTCGCTAGCAAAGAGAGAGCCGCACCTGTTTATAAGGTGCGGTGCGCCTGAGCTGTCGAGCTCCTCTCTAAAGCAGGCTTACGGGCCTAACCTCTCTGTACATGCCTGTGGGCCTACTGGGCCTTCTGCGGGCCTGAATCCTGGCCCATGGATGGGTTTCTAATCGTATTCAGGCCATGGTGGCCCAGTAGGTGGCATAATTTTTAATTTTTGACCTGTTATTTTTCATGCATTTACTAATTATTTTGAGCTATAAGACCCTAAAATTGAAAAGCATTTCAAATGAACTCTAAAAATGTTGAAAGTTGGCATGGTATCATCATTTCATCCACATAGCATGTGCAAGAAAGTTGAGAGGGTTACGGCAAAAACTAGATGCACTTCTTGTACAAAACGGACAACGGTATCATACTCGTCTATTACAAAGTTGGCATGGTATCATCATAATAGTTGCGGGAGAAAGTCTTCACTTTTTCTTCGCTTGTGTCATTTGCTTATTGCGGCGTAACCATGGATAATCTTCATTATCAGGATGCTTGGGTCAGCCTTGACTTTGAAGGGAGGAATTTCACGAAACTTTTCATAATCTTCAGACATGTCTGTCTTGCCCTCCACTCCCACAATGTCCCTTTTTCCTGAAAGAACTATGTGCCGCTTTGGCTCATCGTATGATGTATTCGCTTCCTTATCTTTTCTTTTCCTCGGTCTGGTAGACATGTCCTTCACATAGATAACCTGTGCCACATCATTGGCTAGGACGAACGGTTCGTCAGTGTACCCAAGATTGTTCAGATCCACTGTTGTCATTCCGTACTGTGGGTCTACCTGTACCCCGCCTCCTGACAGATTGACCCATTTGCACTTAAACAAAGGGACCTTAAAATCATGTCCGTAGTCAAGTTCCCATATGTCCATTATGTAACCATAATATGTGTCCTTTCCCCTCTCGGTTGCTGCATCAAAGCGGACACCGCTGTTTTGGTTGGTGCTCTTTTGATCTTGGGCGATCGTGTAAAATGTATTTCCATTTATCTCGTATCCTTTGTAAGTCAATACAGTCAAAGATGGTCCCCTAGACAACGAGTACAACTCATCACAAACAGTGGTGTCACCTCTCAGACGTGTTTCCAACCAACTGCTGAAAGTCCTGATGTGTTCACATGTAATCCAGTCGTCACACTGCTCCGGGTGTTTGGAGCGCAGACTGTTCTTGTGTTCATCGACATACGGGGTCACCAAGGTAGAGTTCTGTAGAACTGTGTAGTGTGCTTGAGACCAAGAATATCCGTCCCTGCATATTATTGAGTCCCCCCCTCCAAGCGTGCTTTTTCCAGTCAGTCTCCCCTCATACCGCGATTTAGGGAGACATATCTTCTTAAGGCCAGGAATGAAGTCAACACAAAACCCAATGACATCCTCTGTTTGATGGCCCATGGAGATGCTTCCTTCTGGCCTAGCGCGGTTACGGACATATTTCTTTAGGACTCCCATGAACCTCTCAAAGGGGAACATATTGTGTAGAAATACGGGCCCCAGAATGACAATCTCGTCGACTAGATGAATTACGACGTGCGTCATGATATTGAAGAAGGATGGTGGGAACACCAGCTCGAAACTGACAAGACATTGCGCCACATCACTCCTTAGCCTTGATATGATTTCTGGATCGATCACCTTCTGAGAGATTGCATTTAGGAATGCACATAGCTTCACAATGGCTAATCGGGCGTTTTCCGGTAGAAGCCCCCTCAATGCAACCGGAAGCAGTTGCGTCATAATCACGTGGCAGTCATGAGACTTTAGGTTCTGGAACTTTTTCTCTGGCATATTTATTATTCCCTTTATATTCGACGAGAAGCCAGTCGGGACCTTCATACTGAGCAGGCATTCAAAGAAGATTTCTTTCTCTTCTTTCGTAAGAGCGTAGCTGGCAGGACCTTCATACTGCTTCGGAGGCATGCCGTCTTTTTCGTGCAAACGTTGCAGGTCCTCCCGTGCCTCAGGTGTATCTTTTGTCTTCCCATACACGCCCAAGAAGCCTAGCAGGTTCACGCAAAGGTTCTTCGTCACGTGCATCACGTCGATTGAAGAGCGGACCTCTAGCTCTTTCCAGTAGGGTAGGTCCCAAAATATAGATTTCTTCTTCCACATGGGTGCGTGTCCCTCAACGTCATTCGGAACAGCTAGTCCGCCGGGACCCTTTCCAAAGATTACGTGTAAATCATTGACCATAGCAAGTACGTGATCACCGGTACGCATGGCGGGCTTCTTCCGGTGATCTGCCTCGCCTTTGAAATGCTTGCCTTTCTTTCGACATTGATGGTTGGTCGGAAGAAATCAACGATGGCCCAGGTACACATTCTTCCTGCTTTTGTCCAGGTATATACTTTCAGTGTCATCTAAACAGTGCATGCATGCGTGGTATCCCTTGTTTGTCTGTCCTGAAAGGTTACTGAGAGCGGGCCAATCGTTGATGGTTACAAATAGCAACGCGTGCAGGTTAAATTCCTCCTGTTTGTGCTCATCCCACGTACGTACACCGTTTCCATTCCACAGCTGTAAAAGTTCTTCAACTAATGGCCTTAGGTACACATCAATGTCGTTGCCGGGTTGCTTAGGGCCTTGGATGAGAACTGGCATCATAATGAACTTCCGCTTCATGCACATCCAAGGAGGATGGTTATACATACATAGAGTCACGGGCCAGGTGCTGTGATTGCTGCTCTGCTTCCCGAAAGGATTAATGCCATCCGCGCTTAAACCAAACCATACGTTCCTTGGGTCAGCCGCAAACTCAGCCCAGTACTTTCTCTCGATTTTTCTACACTGCGACCCGTCAGCGGGTGCTCTCAACTTCCCGTCTTTCGTACGGTCCTCACTGTGCCATCGCATCAACTTGGCATGCTATTCGTTTCTGAACAGACGTTTCAACCGTGGTATTATAGGAGCATACCACATCACCTTCGCAGGAACCCTCTTCCTGGGGGGCTCGCCGTCAACATTACTAGGGTCATCTCGTCTGATCTTATACCGCAATGCACCGCATACCGGGCATGCGTTCAGATCCTTGTACGCACCGCGGTAGAGGATGCAGTCATTAGGGCATGCATGTATCTTCTGCACCTCCAATCCTAGAGGGCATACGACCTTCTTTGCTGCGTATGTACTGTCGGGCAATTCGTTATCCTTTGGAAGCTTCTTCTTCAATATTTTGAATAGCTTCTCAAATCCTTTGTCAGGCACAGCATTCTCTGCCTTCCACTGCAGCAATTCCAGTACGATACCGAGCTTTGTGTTGCCATCTTCGCAATTGGGGTACAACCCTTTTTTGTGATCCTCTAACATGCGATCGAACTTCAGCTTCTCCTTTTGACTTTCGCATTGCGTCCTTGCATCGACAATGACCCGGCGGAGATCATCATCATCGGGCACTGGTTCCTCTTGATCTTCAGCAGCTTCCCCCCTTGCAGCATCATTGGGCACATCGTCTGGTTCCTCTTGATCTTCAGCAGCTTCCCCCGTTGCAGCATCACCGTATTCAGGGGGCACATAGTTGTCATCGTCCTCTTCTTCTTCGCCGTCTTCCATCATAACCCCCATTTCTCCGTGCCTCGTCCAAACATTATAGTGTGGCATGAAACCCTTGTAAAGCAGGTGGGTGTGAAGGATTTTTCGGTCAAAGTAAGACTTCGTATTCCCACATGTAGGGCATGGACAACACATAAAACCATTCTGCTTGTTTGCCTCAGCCACTTCAAGAAAATCATGCACGCCCTTAATGTACTCGGAGGTGTGTCTGTCACCGTACATCCATTGCCGGTTCATCTGCGTGCATTATATATAATTAAGTGTGTCAAAAACCATTACAGAACATCATGAATAGATAATTAAGTGACCAAATTAATAGAAGTTCATCATCACATTAGAACCAAAGTACATACATAGTTCTCATCTAACAACATATATATAGCTCTCCAGAGCATCTAATTAATTAAACCATACATTGAAACTTTGTAAAACATTTCAATGCGAAAACAAATGCGATCATAATCGCAACCAAGGTAACAATTGATCCAACGGCATAATGATACCAAGCCTCGGTATGAATGGCATATTTTCTAATCTTTCTAATCTTCAAGCGCATTGCATCCATCTTGATCTTGTGATCATCGACGACATCCGCAACATGCAACTCCAATATCATCTTCTCCTCCTCAATTTTTTTTATTTTTTCCTTCAAGTAATTGTTTTCTTCTTCAACTAAATTTAACCTCTCGACAATAGGGTCGGTTGGAATTTCCGGTTCAACCACCTCCTAGATAAATAAAATCTATGTCACGTTGGTCGGCATATTTTTCATAAACAATAAATGAACCAAATAGTTATAAAAAGATAATATATACCACATCTGAATCATAGACAGGACGAGGGCCGACGGGGGCGGATACCAAAACCATCGCACTATGTAATAAGAAGGAATAATAAAAGTAACAAAATTAGACAAGTATCTATCTAAAGTAAGAATTTTTTTTCTTTCAGAAAGAAGATAAGAACAAGAGGCTCACCACAGTGGTGCTGGCGACGAGATCGGCGCGGGCGATCGATGGCGGTGAAGACGGGGACGGGACGTGACGGACCGCTAAACCTAGACAAATCTCGGGAAAAATGGAGCTCGGAGGTCGAGTTTCGAGAGGAGAAAGATTAACTAGTGTGGCTCGGACATTTGATCGAACACCTCATGTGCATAGGAGGTGAGCTAGAGCACCCAAATGCCCTCCCCTCGCCGGCCAGAAAAAAACAGAGCACTGTGGAGTGCTCTGCTGTGGCGATGGGGTATATATAGGCAACTCATTTGTCCCGGTTCGTGGTAGAAACCGGGACTAAAGCTCAGCCTTCTGTCCTGGTTCGAGCCACGAACCGGGACCAATGGTTGTGGGCCAGGAGCGAGGACCATTGGTCCCGGTTCGTGCCTAGAACCGGGACAAATGGGTCCATACGAACCGGGACCAATGCCCACGAGGCCCCGGCCGGCCCCCTGGGCTCACGAACCGGGACGAATGCCCCCATGGGTCCCGGTTCGTGACTAATGGGCTTGCCATGCCCGAACGAAAGCCCTGTTTTCTACTAGTGATGGTCAAAGAAAAAAAAACTTGACTAACAAACATAAGGTTCTACTATCAAAGTTTGAAGAACTCTTCTCTCGTCATGAGGCTCTTTTAATTTGATCATGAGAAGCTTAATTTTGAATTCCTCAAAAGAAAGCAAGATCTCGAAAAGATGATACTGCCTCCTGATGATTTAGGAATTGAGAACCACTCCTTTCTCGCTCGGCAAATTAGTGTCTCTCAAGATAAATTTGTTCCTCCATGCTCAAAGTGCATTGAACTTGAATGCTAATTCGTTGTCCGAATCACCAAATTCTTCTGATATTACAATCTCAAAGTTCTTCAAATTCTACTCTGGTTACTAACCCCTCATCCAAGGAAAGCACAAATTTCGCGAATAAGAATTTCAGGTTGAAAATTTTCCTTGAGCAGTAATGTTCAAAAGTACTAGAAGCCATCAAACCCTCCGTGATGTTCTCGAAAAACAAATCCTAGAAAGGAAGCCTACGAAGGAAGGGATTGGCTATACGAGGAAAATCAAGGTTGATTGTACCTATTGGAAACTTGAGCAATATCCCAAGACCACATGGGTGCTTGGAAGATGGAAGGATGTTGATCCCACACTTTTGTATGGTTATGATTGCGAATATTATTTTGCCAATGATGATTTACTATAACTATAAATATAAACTGTTCAAAAATCATTGTCTGAACCACCAAATGCTTATGATATTGCTATCCCAAGTTCTTCAAATGCTATTGTGGTTACTAACCCCCCCCCCCCCCCCCCCCCGACCACCACCACCACCCAAGGAAACCTGCACAAATGTTGTGAATAAGAATGTCAGGTTGAAGAATTTGCTTGAGACAGAAATATTCAAAAGTATTAACAGACATCAAACCTCTGTGATGTTCTCAAGAAAAAATAATAATGAAACAAGAACCCTATGACCAAGGAAGGGATTGACTTTATGTGGAACATCAACGCTGATGGTACCTACCGGAAACTTAGAGCAATATCCCAAGACCACATAGGTGCTCAGAAGATGCAAGGATGTTGATCCCACACTACTATTTGGTTATGATTGCAAATATTATTTTGCCACTGGTGAGTCAATATAACCATAAATTGTTCAAGAATCAACATGATGAAGTATTTGCTCGTTACATTGGAATTAAGTGTGAGAATGGAACTAAGTGAGAGAATGGACCTCTAGAGAAGAAAATCTAGGTACTAAGTGCAAGAATGGACCTCTAGAGAAGAAAATTTAGGTACATTGCAACTTGCCATGTCGCTGTCAGAAATCACTCCCCATTTCTACCTTCGTACGATGAGTTTGTTTGGGCTACCAGGAACTTGCGCCGCCACTAGCCGGCGGTATGTGCCCCCTAGTGATTCCTCGCGTCATCCCCGGCTGTGCTCGTCCGCTTGTCGGCGCAGCTGCGGCGTGCGACTGCTGTCATGACCCGCGCCGTGAAGAGCCTGCCCTTTCGCCCTGACATCTCCTATTGCGTGAACGGCGACCGCCACGGGTGAATCGGCAACCACCCTCTAGCCTAATCCACCCCCACTGACCCACTCAGCATCAAAGGTGGCTACGGCGGCAAACTAGGGGCCATTGAACCGATGTTGCCTGAGAAGCGGTGCAAACCCACAGCTCGCCGGCGGATGGAGAGAGGAATACGCTCGCGGAGATGGGAGGTGGTAGCCGGATAGGTTGTGTGCGCTTCAAGAAAAAGCACGGTGCTATTTACAATCTACGGAGAGGACCAGGTAAGTATGTGCCTTCCTCTTCAACGATTAATCTGCTTGCTATGAAAGTTTGAATTGACATATATTGTAACAATGTTTAGATGGATATACATTGGAATATTGAAATTTAGGGGCTGTAGTTCAAGCCCAAATCGCGAGTATTAAGTTTTGGGGGAAATTTACAGCCAAAAAGGTCTTGGTAGATTTCTACATCCGATGCCTTCTAGCAGTTGAAACACAAAAGTCATCAGAAGAAATTGTATTCCTTATGTGGTCGGTAACTTAGGATGCTATCATGCGGCTGCTCTTGACTCTAGGTCATGCATACATGGAATATATCCTACTACAAGTACAATGGCGAATTCAATTTCTGAATGTACAGTAGTACAGGCCACCTTCTCACAGTGTTGGAAATGAATGTATGTTCTTTGATTCACAAGGCCTATCCGCTCAAAGAGTTGGCAATTGTTGTAGGATTTTTGAATTCACAAGGCTGATCTCTTCAGGTTTGGTAGAACTTGAACTTTTTACATCCAAATTCTGAGCTGAGCTTTCGCTGTAATGAGACATAAGCGGGTAGTCAAGTTATTACTGCACAAACTAATCACATTGGAAAACAAAGGAATAAAGATATGGGAGAAATATCTTACTGTAGTTCACAGAAGTTCTGCTTCGGCGGCATGTCCAGATCATCTAACCTTCTCTCAAACATTTCTAGAACTTCTGTTATAGTAGGTCGATACATAGGTAACACTTGTATGCACCGCAAGCCTATTATGATCATCTTTCTCGCGATCTCCTCAATTTCTCTTGTAACTTCGAATGCTTGTAATCCCTCATCTTGCGCAAAGTGGTCATAAATCCAATCTGGAAAATACTTTTCACTGGATTTTGCAACAATTGATTTTACGTTTCTCCTACCTCCAACCATCTCCAGCATCATCATTCCATAACTATAAACATCCGACTTTGTTGAAACCACCCCGAAGGTCCGATAGTGAACTTCTGGAGCGATAAATCCAATTGTTCCTCTAGCTCCAGCCATTGAAATCTTGCTCTCCTTTGTATGACACAATTTAGCTAGACCAAAATCAGCAATCTTCGGGCCAAAATCTTTGTCTAGAAGGATATTTTGGGGCTTGATATCAAAATGGACGGTACGTGTATTACAACTATGGTGCAAGTATTCGAGGCCACGAGCAATCCCGATTGCTATCGCATACAGCCTCTCCCATCCTAAAATTTCTTTGGGCTTCTCTGAATAAATGTACTTATCCAAGGAACCGTTAGGCATGTACTCGTATATAAGAGCACGTTTTGATCCCTCCAAACAAAACCCAAATAGACTAACAACATTAATATGAGAGGTCCTTCCAATGCTCATAACTTCATTCACAAACTCATCCCCGTTTCCTTTGCAGTCATGCAAGAATTTCACAGCAACCACACGACCATCGTGTAGTCTTCCTTTGAAAACGACACCATAACCTCCTTTTCCAAGCTGCTCACTGTGAGAAGACATTATCTTCATTATCTCTGAGTACATGTATCTTTTCGGAGCTAGGGATCCATAGGACGCTATCATGGCCTCGTAATTCTTTTCAGTGTTGCTTTTAGTCGTCTTGGAAAGGAGAAACCATAACGTCTTCCCCTTTCTATACCATATCAGCACATAAAGACATGCAAAGAGAAAGGTTGCAGCTGCTGATGTCATACCTGAGATGGAAGCATATGTTATTTCCTTATGTAAACCAGAAGTTATAATACAGTCATAATGATTTCCAGGTCATCAATAGTTTAAATATCTTTTTCTGCAAGAGTACATGGTGGCAAAAGTAGCAACAAGCTAAATACCATAAATTGATTGGTCTCGTTATTATGCACAAGCTTAGAGCTGCTTGTTTCAAAATTTCTTTTTACAATCAATTTTCAATGACTATAGACAGATAACTTTTCAAGTTCCTATTTTTTTTGCGGGTCAAGTTCCTATTTATTATAGATAATCACTATTAGGGAGCTACTGATATATAAATGGCCAAAAATTAGCATACCTATTAGCGTAATCTTGTGCCATCGCTTCTTGCTACCTGGAATATAACATAACATTTATGTATAAAAATGGTGTCACTCAATAGTACTACGTTGGTCTTTTTTCGAAAAGAAGAGATAATCATTACATATCAATATTCAATATTAAAAGAACATTGCAACATTCAAGCAGGAACGTGTGCATGCTTTGTTACATTTTTCTGCAAATTTCCGTTATACCAGCATGATCCTCACTGCACCAAAATTGAAGAGTACTTAGGGTACAAAACTAGACCAGTGCCATGCATTCTGTTGAAATCGTACTAAACAGTTCTCATAGTGTATTTGAACTAAAACCACGCCAGCTATTTTGGGATGGAGGAAGTAAATAGCAGTTAGACACATGATGTGTTCTCTTTTGCTATAAACCACTATGATACGAGTAACGACTATGATACGTGTGAAGCTCACCACAGCTGATCTTCAACACGACGTTGGCGCAGTGGCACTCGAAGATATCGTAGTCGGTGTTAATCCGGCAACGTCCACTGCTCTCCTTGCACTCTGCACAGTCGCTGGTCGTGTAATTAAGAAGAAACCCACCCTTCATCAGCCGCCGGTACTTTGCCCCGGCCACCCCCGGGTACCCCAGCATTGACATCAGCGACACCGTGCAGTTCCCATTCGTTGTCGGGCTTAAACCCACCGGTGAGCTAGGCAAATGAGTTGAACGTGGTTGACACATTGGTTCCATCATTCGTCCAGTCCACTATCGCCGACGTAGGCAGCGGCGGCCGCGCCTGCAGGTGGGTGCAGTCATGGAGGAAGAAGAGCTCCTGGTTGGTGGGGCTGATGCCGAATGGCACGTGGCCAAGGTCGGAGGAGGCATTCAATCGGAGCTCAATGTCGCAGGTGCCGTTCGAGAGCTCGACGACATTGGTGACCCGGAACGATCTTTCCTCGTAGGAGATGTGCAGGATCCGGTACTTACTTCTCGAGGAAGGCCTTACCAGTGGTGTTGCAGGTGACCCGAAAGGCCTGGTAGGCGCACTCCGGCGGGTGCGTGCCACCGAGTCAGAACGGGTATGCAATGCGGAGGCCACCGCACGCCGCCGGCTCGTAGGACGTTGAGGCTAACGAGGGTGTCGTAGTCTTTTGGGAGCTTATGGTGGTACCAGAGAGGAGAGTTAGCAGAAGCATGGCTGAGCAGAACAAGGCAGCTGCAGAGACTTGAAACTCATCCATCTGCTTGCTGTTGCAAACCTTTTTTTTGCGGGGTGTTTGCTCTTGCAAACTAAATAAGTTGTGAGAAGGTAAGAGCATCTCCAGCCGTTGGCCCCCCAGGGGGCTCGAAAAATCGCCGTTTGGGGGTGAACCGGCGCTAAAATCGGCTTGGGGGTGATCGGGTTCCCAGACGCCGCCCCCGGGTCGCCCCCAGCGGCCCTTTTTTTAAAAAAAATTGAAAATAAATTCGGCTAAAATTTGGCAAACATGACAAAGATTCGGCAAGCAGGACATAAACTTCGGCATTCTACATTTTTTTACATAGAAAACATAAAATTTACCAAAAAAACACAAAGCCACGACTACAGGTCGAATAACTCGCTGAACGCGGCGTAGTCGCCGTCGTCCCGGCCATCGCTGTCGTCGTCGTCGTCTTTCTCCTTCTTCACGCTGCTGGACCCCTCCCCGGGGTCGCCCTGGCGGACAGGTTTGGCCGGTGGTGGTGCGTCATCGTCGCTGCCTTCAAGCACGATGACGCCTTTGTCGCGCCCACGGCGGCGCGCGGCGCTGGCGCTCCATCTCCAGCCGCGCCCAATCTTCCCGCGCCCACATCATAGCCGCCTCATCGTCGAGCCCCGGCTCCGTCTTCACGGCGGCGAGCCCTGGCTCCGTCTTCGGCTTGACGAGGCGGGGAGGAGCCGAGGAGGAGGCACGCCTGCCCTCGTTGATGACGATGCCGGCGTTGTGGGTGCGCCGGACGAGCGACGTTTCCGCGGGCTCGGCCTTGACGCTGAAGAGCACCGGCGACCCGAAGGAATGGGAGGAGGATCGGGAGGAGGAGGAAGAGGAGCCGGTCCTCCTCGGCATCCATTGGCCGCCACTCCGGCAGGGGACCGGGGCGGCCGGGTACGTTAGCGGCGGATCGTTGCCGCCCTCGAGGTACTCAAGGACGGCGTGGAGCGTGTGGTCGGGGGCGCCCCACCATAGGCGGCGGCCATCGCTATTTTTGCTCTCCCGCACCAACGGCGCGTTGTTGATGGAGGCCAGCCGCTCCGCCTGCCGGCGTTCGAAGTACCCCGCCCACGCCTCGTGGTTGTCGGCGTCGTACTGCAGGAGGGCCCGTTGCTCCTCCGACAGAGACGCCCGCGCATGCTCGATCTCGGCGCGGAAGTAGTCGGGCGCGTGACGTCGAGTAGCGGGGGGCGGGGACGCCCCCGGCGCTGAGCCTCCACCGCCCCGGCGCGCGCATGTCGGGAGGCGTCGGGTAGTAGGCTTCGTGCAGGAGACGGGCTTCCCACTCGTGCAGAGAGCGACGGCTGAAGCCATGGGCCGCCGCCCCATCGTCGGGGAACCTTTCGCCCATCGTCTGCGGCGGCTGTGAACAGGGAGGGAGAGGAAAGAGAGCTCGTAGGCGACGGCTGTGCACAGGGAGAGAGAGGGGCCGCGGGCGGGTGTGTCCACCGGCGAGAGAGGTGTTGCTTTATATAGCGGCCGGGGGGTGGCGTCGTGTGTACGCGTGGCGGGAGGAGGCGCGTCGCCGCACGGCGCCGCCCATGAGGAATCAATAGAAGGCTGACCGGCGGCAGCCTTGGCATTGATTCCCCGCGGGAAACCGAGGCGATCTGAGGACGATGAGGCGCGGGGGTCGCTGACTCGATGGGCCCGCCGTTCTTTCACGCCAAAAACGATTGTTCCGGCCTGGGTCTGCCGGCACCAATTCGGGGCCTAACCGACGAAAAATGGGCTCCTGAGAGCGCGACTGGGCCGTTTTTTGAGCGCCGGGGCCGAAAAAGGGGCCTGGGGGGCCTGCTGGGAGCGCAGCTGGAGATGCTGTAATGAGTCGGTCAACAATTTCTGGACCTTCCACAGTCAAACACGGCCTAACAATTGCCGGACCTTCCACGGTCAAAGTATCATTATCTTTTACTTTCTCGTGACTTCAAAATCTTGATTGGTCGAATATTTGTTTGTCGAGTGCACAGATCGGAAGGATCGTGCCATTTTGCTACTAGCAATGACAGACGATGACAGATCTGGTGTCTCTCACTTCTCTTCTTTGCAGGAATCCATTTATCACTGATCATTATCATTTCAAACCATGTTTTGAAGTGATACTCCAGCTTGGTTGAAACTGTGGACTTGAGCGTCAGGCGATTTCGATCATCTAAGTGAGCAAAATTCTTGTGTAAATCAGCAATTCAGCAGGTTGATTATTCAGCAGCAAATGGAGTTTTCAAAAGAGTAAATTGTCAGCCGAACGAAAATGAGGTATAAGAGTCTCGCAGCCACAGGGGGTTAGACGCGATGTGACTGCTCCCGTGGACTAAAGATTGACCAGGTGTACTATTGATCTTTGAAGATAACTATCACATTTTTCATTTGATGTCCTGGAATCTATTAGGATGATGGAAATTAATTTGGAGGTTTGCTGGAGTGAATTGCAAAAAACATCAACATTGAAGGCTAAGATTACAGAAACCATAATTCTACGGATTTGTGCCAAAAACCACTAATTCTAAGCCTAATTTTTTGCAAAAAACACTAGTCGGCAGCTTAGGCCGTTTTGAGCATGATTATGACAGGTGGGTCCCGCTAGACAGGGTGATGCGGCAAAAAAGAAAAAAACAATTACATCCTGATATAATTTTGTTTTGCAAAAAGACCCCTGAAAAAAAAGCAATCGGGTCCTCCACGCCGGATCACGCCGCTGCAGAAGTCGGGCAGGGGCGCCGCCGTTCGCGAGGTTGAATCGGCCAGCCAGCGCACGGGGGAGGGGGGTGCTGCTCGGCCGGCGCAGGGGAGCTGCCTCTGCTCTGGCCGGCGCAGGGAGACGCAGTGGAGCTACGGCTCGGACGGCGCAGGGAGTTGCTGCTGCTTGGCCGGCACAGGGAGCAGCCTCTGCTTGGCTGGCGCATGGGGAGGCGCAGTGGAGCTACTGCTCGTGGCCCGGCGGCCTCGACCCGCATGCCGGCGCGCTCGAGCTCCACCATCTCGGACGTCAGTCAACGGCGACGACGGTTGGCGGCGGCGCGGCTTGCGAGGCCGGGAGGAAGCGGGTATGCGGCGGCGCGACGGATTACGTCCGATTCCGGCTGGCGGCAGAGCTTCGCATGGTCCAACGGCAATGGCGGAGCTCTACTCGTGGCTCATGGTACTCTCCTCTGAGATTTTGAGCGACACGACCTTATCCTCTTCCTTTTTTTTTCTTTTTAAAGATAAGATGACCTTATCCTCTTTTACATTTTTACAATTTAGCCTATGCTATTTTGTCTATTTGCGAACCGTTATTTCGTGCCACATCACCCTCTCCAGCGGGTCCCATCTATCATAAACAAGCTTAAATTGGGCCAATTGGACGACTAGTGTTTTTTGCAAAAAATTAGGCTTAGAATTAGTAGTTTTTGGCACAAATCCGTAGAATTGTGGTTTCTGCAACCCTAGCCTTCAATGTTGATGTTTTTTGCAATTCACTCGGCTTATCGACATATGTGACCGCAGCATGCCATCGGGGCAGAGGCACATGATCTCCGTGGTCGCGTTGCTGTACCGGCACTGGCCGCTGCTAGAGACGCAGGTGGGGCAGTCCCCAATGCCAGTGCCTGTCCAATCCAGGACGGCGCACATACGGTGCCATATTTCCACTCGCAATGACACACGGTGACAAGGCTCACATCTCTCATCTTTTCGTTAGAGGAATCCATATGTCACTAGTCATTTAATTTGTAATTGTCATTCCTAATCAAATCTTCAGCTATGCTCCAGCTTGTTTGAAACTCGGTATTATAAACCTATGACAGACGATTTTGATCATCTAAGTGGTCAAAATTGTCGCGCCGAAGCGTCCAATCGTGGGCATTTATGTACTGCCCAGCGCCTATTTGCTGCCAATTAAGAAGTATTTCACGACTGACTAGGGTGCGTGAGCTTACCACTACCGAAGTCTAAGGGTGTGTTTGGTTACGGTCATGTGCCGGAATGTCACGGGTCCAACCCATTCTTAGGCATCGTTCTCACGTTCAGTTACCAGGTCGAACTGTCACCTCCTGGTTCCCGCAGACCGAATATTCGGGTCAGATCCGGAACGGGGTGAGACCTCCAAATCGAGCTGACCACGCGGAACCACCCTTCTCCTCGCACTCCCGCAGCCCTATCCTTTCTCGTGCGGCTCCTCTCCCCTCCCACGATTTGCGTCGCCGGCTCTCCTCCGGTCTGCAACACCGGCTCCCTCGTCTCATCCTCCTCTCAAGCACAGCCTCCCTCTCCTCCGAACCACGTGCGGCAGGCGAGCGGGTGCGTGTCGATCTTGCAGCAGGGCAACAGTGGCGGCACATGTCGGGAAGCGCGGTGCCGGTGGGCTTGACGGAGCAGCCGGCCACCGTCGTGCGTGGGGACGCAGGCCAAGGCGCTTATCCAGCCGGCCGCCACGCTCAGCTGTCGTTTTTCTTCTCTTGTAGCTGCTTGTTATCTTGTGGTTGAGTCCGATTCGTGTATCTCACACCCCTGTTCGTTGCATGGATGGTTGGATTCGATTCATTGTTGGGAGATGCGTTTCATTTCTTGCCTATGATCCTGATACTGGTTGCTGGTTTGAGTCTCCATCGCTCTGAATCTTAGTTGCACCGGTTCAGTTCAGCGAGGCAGACTGCAAGTGCAGGAATTGCTCGTCCAGAAAAGAAAAGTTAAATGTCCAGTGGCTTTATTTTATGTCAAACTTTGGCACCGATTTAGCAAGTAAAAATGTTTATCTGCATAGATGGACGGATGATCACTTACAAATCCATTCCATTCCATTCATCAAACCATCAAACCAAACATCAAAATGTAATCGTTCCGTTCCTTCAAATTACCCGTACCAAACACAAGGACGGAATGAACCCATTACAGTGGAATGGAACCATAACATTCCATTACACTTCGTTCCTGAACCAAACACACCCTAAAAGCACAACCTCTCTACTTGGTTGCAAGCGTGCAGCTTTCACGATCCGGCAGCGCTTCGTCGTCCAGATCTAATCATCGCTGAAGAATTAGAGGGAGGAGATTACAACCACATGAAGCATCTAATTATGAGGATTAAAGGATTAGTGTAGCTCTAATTAGTCAACTAGGACCAACTAGAATTAGAACGAGAAGAACTAGAGGAGGCTCCAGAACTTGTGTGTTCAAAAGAGCAGAAATCCTCAAGTATATATAGGTTGGAGGAGAGGGAGGGCTGCCAAGAGGAGGAGAAGGACTCCCCTCCCCTTGCGCCGGCCAAAGACGGAAGGGGAGTCCTCCCCCTTCCCCAATTCGGCCTCCCCACTTGGGCCTTTGTGGCCCAAGTTGCCTTCCTCCACTTGGCCTTTATAGGCCCACTAATATTGAATTAAATATAAAATTATTCTAAATACTTTTAGACCATTATATATATAGTTTAACATCCTTTGAAATATTTTCCACCTATATATATATATATATATATATATATATATATATATATATATATATTTATCAGTAATACCCGATATTACCCGATACTCTCTGAAACCCTTCGAGTGACCCCGAAACGCTTCCGGATCCTCCCAGAACTATTTCGAATATTAATGAAATAATTCCACAAATATATTCTGATCACTCCCATCCTACTAACACTTAGCATATTGTGATTTCTATAAGCTTGTGACCCCGTAGGTTCAGTAATTCATAGACATGAACAAAACCCTTCATTCAATGACCAACAGCTGGACCATGGACGTCCATATCGATCCCTATGAGCACATGAATGATTTTTGCGAACCTATGGTTACCATGTGATGTTCCCTTTTCTTCACGACACTTCACAAAACCCGGGACGCATCGGTATCCTACTGAGTCATCACTATGCTCATTATCCCGTTATCCTTGTTACGGGTTTTGTTCTTCTTTCTCGTTATTATATTCTTGTATTCCCGTGACGTAGTCACCTATGTCTGGCCAGACGATGATGGATGCCATCACACCAAGAGGGTTCTAAGAATATCTCTCCATCCTCGGAGGAGCAAATCCCACTCTCGAGCTATCTAGTCCCTTGTCAAACTTTCTAATGAACCTGTAAGTCGCTGTTATGATCACCGTGTTACAGGTTACGTTTGAGCAACCCCAAAGCCCACTGTACGGTAAAAGTGACTACGATACTCTCGTGGTCTAAGGAGCAAAATCACACGTTAACACTCTGTGTTATTACAATTGGTTACAGACGATATTAACTCAATTCATAACAGACAAGTTTGGGTCGAATCAGTATGATCGTTCTTCCGACGTCATAATCTCAATGTTGTTTTACAACTATCGTTACACTTAATGATATCCTAAGATCCGGAAAACATGATCACCAACAACACTTGAGCTAGTCCTATAGAGGCAAGACTAGGAACCTTTTATTTAACCGTTTATCATTCCACACGTGCATATGAGTTTTCCACTTAATCACATTATCCAGGATCATATCAGTTATATAGCGTATAATATAAACACTATAATTATGAATTTGGAAATATAATAATACAACTATCATTGCCTCTAGGACATATTTCCAACAATATACACTATTCAGATATGAAATATTAGGGGGCCACAATTAAGGCCAAAATTGTGTTTATTGCGATCTCGAGAAAAATTCAAGTCCTGAGGTCTTGGTAGCTTGTCTGCCATTAGTGGCTGGAACTTAGGAACACAAAACTCATATTCTGTTTTTCATGCGGATGCCCTCAACTCTAGGTCATGCAAATATATTTTGTGATACAATGTAGAATTCTGCTGCGCTGGTTTAATTTCCCGATGTACTCTAGTACAGGTAAAGAATTGGAAATCACTGTGCCACTTGTGGATTCACAACGTGTGTTTACAATCGTGACTAGACTGTAAACTTGGGGGCACCCACTGGATAAATCGAGAGGATGGAGCGGTTGGATTATGCGGGCCATTGTGGTCTTTACGTTTACTCACAGAGGATTATCCTGACACAATATCCTCTGGCGAGTAATCTTTGTTGGTGGTGCTTCACGAGTGCCATAGCCATGACAGTAACATACCCTCTTCGCGGGGCTTACCCTCATCATGTGCCCCTCCACGACGCTCGGCACCTCCTAGGCAATATCCCTTGTGGGGGGCATATCCTTGACATGGCGTATTTCCAATGTTTCAATCTGTAGGGGGCAAAGAAGATGTCTCGTATTAAACTGACTCGAGTAAGAGTAGGAACCATCTATCAAAACAATTCTTATCTGCATAAAACTTTAGCAATTTCTTTTTGCTAGTGATGAAGTCACAAGCTCGTTATAGGATTTTTGAATTCGCAAGCCTTACCTCCTCAGTCTCAGACCATGCACTTTGTACTTCCATATTATTAGTTGGACTCTCACTGGAAAGATAGATAACCATGTAGGTCAAGTTATTGCATAATTATAATGGCACGGGAAAACAAAGGAAAAAAGTATGGGAGAAATATCTTACAGTAGTTCACAGAAGCTCTGCTTTGGTGGCATGTCCAAAGCATCCAAGCTTTTCTCAAACATTTCTAGAACTTTTGTTATTGTAGGGCGATATATAGGTAATACTTGTATGCACCACAAGCCAATTAAGGTCATCTTTCTCGCAATTTCCTCAACTTCGCTTGTAACTTCACATGCTTTTAATCCTTCATCTTGGGCAAAGTGATCGTAAATCCAATCTGGAAAATACTTTTCGCTAGATTTGTTTACAATTGATTTGACATTTCTCCTACCTCCAACCATCTCCAACAACATCATTCCATAACTATAAACATCTGATTTTGTTGAAACCACTCCAAAGGTTCGAGAGTGGACTTCTGGAGCGATGAACCCAATTGTTCCTCTAGTACCGGTCATTGAAAGCTTACTCTCCTTTGTATGACATAATTTAGCTAGACCAAAATCAGCAATCTTTGGGCAAAAATCCTTGTCTAGAAGGATATTTTGAGGCTTGATATCGAAATGGACAATACGAGTATTACATCTATGGTGTAAGTACTCAAGGCCACGAGCAATCCCGATTGCTATTGCATAGAGCCTCTCCCATCCTAAAATTTCTTTGGGGTTCTGTGAGTAAATGTACTTATCCAAGGAACCATTCGGCATATACTCATATATAAGAGCTCGCCTTGATCCCTCCAAACAAAACCCAAATAAGCTAACAACATTAACATGAGAGGTCCTTCCAATGCTCAGAACCTCATTCACAAACTCGTCTCCATTTCCTTTGCAATCATGCAAGAATTTCACAGCAACCAAACGACCATCATGTAGCCTTCCTTTGAAAACCACACCATAACCACCTTTTCCAAGTTGTTTCTTGCAAGAATACGTTATCTTCATTACATCTGAGTACATGTATCTTTTAGGAGCTAGGGATCCATATGCTGCTATCATGGACTCATAATTCTTTTCAGTATTGCTGCTAGTCTTCTTGCTATGGGGAATCCATAGTCTTATCTTTATATGCCTCAGCAGATAAAAACAGAGACAGAGCAAGGTTGCAGCTGTTACTGCCAAAACTTAGATGCAAGCAGATGTTACATCCTTCAAATACAAGTTATATAACAGTCATTATGATTTCCAAGGCCTTTAATAGTTTTTTCCTTTACACGGTGGCAAAAATAAGCAATAAGTAAATACGATAAATTGAACGGTCTTGTATTATGAACAAACTGAGAGTTTGTTGCAGATTTTAATTATAGATCAATTTTCAGTTGTTACAGACATAATAAATTCTAAAGTTACCATTTCATACAGAAAATCACTGTTAGTGAATTACTGATATTTAAATCATTACATCTGAAAAGATGAGAAATATTCTAGCATACCTATTAGTACAATCTTCGTGCCGGTCTTCATGATAGCTGGAATATAACATAAAGTTTTGTGAGTAAAGTCAATGCCGTCCAATAGTATTACGTCGGTTGTTTTTTCAAAGGAAAGAGACAAGCATCATATATAAACCTTCAATATTCTGTAGGTGTAATATACAAAAAGAATACATTGCATAATAGTGACGAACAATAGAACATGGACTACATAGGCTACTTTCTTTTGATTGAGCAACTATTTCACTCAGAGACCTGTTTGACTAAAACATACTCCCTAAACGATCTTATATTTCTTTACAGAGGGGCTACTTATTAGTTATATGTCTGTGTAGATTTGATAGCCAATGTAAGCTATTGCATAAACAGTGATTTATAGGTATGCGTTTGAATGGACAGTACATCTCGGTCAACATAGCAATTAATTAGCTAGAACCTGCATGCTCTGTTGAAACTCTGTAAATGTCCTCTGTACTTACTCAGGATTCTGAACTAGACCAGTAGCTCTGTTGAAATTGCACTAGTGTACAATTCAGTATGCATATTGTAGCAGGCAGTGTTCATTTTTCTTGTAGAACTCCTCTATACCGTAACTTAATTAGTGGTCCAAAACTAAAGAGTACTTAGCTACAGAACTAAAGTGGTGCATGTTTTTTACAGATCAAATTTGTGAAGCTCACCGCAGATGTTGGACGAAGAAAATCCGTCGGGGCAGTGGCACTCGAAGATATCGTTGGTGATATTAGTCCGGCAAATTCCTCGGCTCTCCATGCACGCCGCACAGTCGCCGGCCGTGTACTCAAGAAGAAACCCGTCCTCCATCAGCCGCTGGTAGTCCAGCCCGGTCGCCCCCTTGTACCCGAGCACTGGCATCATGGACGCCGTGCAGTTCCAGTGCACCTGCCTCGAAATGTCGTCTAGCTTGTATGCCCCAGCAAGCCACGCAAACGAATTGTTGAGCGGCCGCTTGGATCCAGTGGCGCAGTACATGGGCGCCCATGTAGGCGGAGGCGGCAGGGCGCTGCAGTTGTAGAGGAAGAAGAGCTCCTGGTTGGCGGCGCTGATGCCGAAGGGCGCGAGGCCGAGGTTGGAGGAGGCGTTCGCATGGAGCTTGGGGTTGCACATGCCGTCGGAGAGCTCGACGTTTTTGATCCGCAACGAGCTGTCTTGATAGGAGATGTCGAGGATCTGGTACGTGGAAACTGAGTGCTGGAGTAAGGCCTTGCTGCCGGCGCGGTGGTCGCAGGTGACCCGGAAGGCGTGGTAGCCACACTCGGGCGGGTGCCTGCCGCCGAGCCAGAAGGGGTACGTGATGCGGAGGTCGCCGCACGACGCTGGCTCGCACGACGCTGGCTCGCACGACGGCGGGATTTCGGCAGCTATAGTGGTGGTGCTAGAGAGGAGGAAGGTGAGCAGTAGGAGCATGGGTGAGCGGAACATGGCTGCTGCAGCAGGTCCAGGGAAATGAAACGGGTCCATCTTCTTGCAACGTTCTAGTAGCAGAGTATTGCAAGTGGAGTGTGCAAACTGAATAAGGGCATCCCCAACGCCCCCCGAAAACCTCCTACACGCGTCTGATCGCGCTGTCCGGAAGGCCAAAGCCATTTCAATACTGTTTTGTATTGGTCCACGATGCGGTCCGGATATACTTTCTTTCAAAAACCGAAGACAAACAGGGGTTGCGGGAGTCCGGACCGGTCCCCACGCCCGCTTCTGAACGTCTTGTCCCACCCAAAGCCACACATTCATCCCGCGTGTGCTTCCTGCTCGGCGCCAGCTGCCCGCATTCATGACGCTGTAGAGCGTGTCACTCCACATTGTAGACGGCTCAGGGCGGATGCAACCTCTCACTGTCTCCGCCATTGAAGCGGCGCGCTGGCCGAGGGTGTCACCCGCTGCACGCCTGGCTGAACACACGGCCTCGCCGCATTGGAACGCCTCCATTAAACCCGCATGAAAGCCCAGAAATCTACTTCGGCCATACGTCCGTTCACAAGCGGGGCGACATTAAACACAACGCTGGACGAACTCCTCCCATCCGGCCTCTATTTAAATGAGTCAAGACACAGGGCAAGAATCGCACCACTAGGTCCGCCACTCCCCATCTCCTCCTTTCACCATTTTTTTCACCCTTTTGATGGCATCCGACGAGCAGAAGAGCAGTTCTCCGGCATAAAAGCCGGCTGGGTGGCCCGCCAGATTCGAGCGAGACATCTAGCTGCTCCAATTTCCTCGCCTAGCACGATGGAGCAAATTGCTGCCCCAAGCCGGCGCGTGGTTCAACAACTCGCCGCATCACGCCAGCTCGCGGAGGAGTAGCAAGTTTCTCCAGGCTGACCCGACGGGGAGCACGGCGGCACGGGCATCATCGCTATCGTGGATGATGCCGCGCCGTACCGCCACTCCCGTGCCTCCGACCGCGTCATCGCCGTCAATGCGCGCGTAACTGCGTCGTGCAGGTAGAGAAAGAAGCCGGCTACGCAGTGATCACCGAGTCAGTGGCCAGCGCGTCCGCGTCCGCCGCCAACTTCGAGAAAAAATAGAACACGGGATGCCACCGCCGCTTAAGTCCCGGGAAGGCCACCGCCGAGGCGGCACCGGCATACATAGCCGGTGTCTTACCCGGTTCTTTCTTCAGTGCAGACCATCGTCGGCCCCCGTATAGGCTTCACGAAAGCGGAGGCGCCCCCTTCCCCTCCGGCTGAAGCATCAACCGGTGGTTCCACTCCGATGAGCGGTGGGGAAGCGAGCCGCCCTTTGGTACCTCCGGGGCTCCCAGCAGTCCGGTGAGCGGGCTGCCAGGCATGGGGAAGACAAAAGGATCCGCCGCGACCATAGACAAGTGTAGTGTATCCATGTCGTGGGAGTGAAGCTCCGCGCGACTGTACGTGCACATAGTTTTACTTTAGTTAAAATATGTCCCAAATGTAAACATTTTCGTCTAGTTTACATAAAAATCGCCATGTTTATATGAAATGCGGTCGTTTTTGTATTAATTCCATCCGGTGTGTTGAAAAAGGATTTAAAATGCATGCGGCTACAGTTGGACGGCGGCCTCCGACATGGCCTTTTCCGTGTCGGTGAACTGGTCCCCTTGTTCATGAATAGATGCATTAAAAAAATTACGGGCCCCGTTGAAGATGCCCTAAGGGCAATAAGGTAACCATGCCGATGGAAGCTTTTGTTTCATGCAGAATCTGCGACGCTAGTGTCCGTGTCACCCGTCCACAGTCAAAGTATCACTGTCGTCGACTTCACAATTTCCCGGTGACTCCAAAAATCTTGCTTGGTCTGATGGAGGGGAGTCAGTGTCTCAGTGTACAGTGAGCGAGTCTTATGGCCGGAACATTTGACCGCTGCACATACGGCCGGGCAGCCATCGTCCACAAACGCGTATTTCCATCATCCTCAGTCTCTCGGTCGACCACTGATGAGGCCCGACTCATCATGTCGATCATGCACGCTCTTGTCGTCCGGCCATGGTTCAGTTAGTTGGGTACTTAGACTGGTAACGCGTGTTAGACTGTATTTACATGTAGCCTCTATATAGGTCTTGTATATTGTATCGTATACCTTTGTGTACCCCTTATATATATGAGATAGCCACATTCTTAATGGGTGTCGTGCAGTTTCCCAAACCCTAAGTCTTACATGGTATCAACCCTAACCGGTCCTATGTCTTCCGCTGCCGCCGCCGCCGCGATCGCATCGACCTCCGTCGCCGCCGTCGCGCCGGTCTCTGTCACGGCGCCTGTATCGTCGTTCCTCTCCTCGCGCCCCCTGGTCTCGGTCTACACCGGCCAGTCCTCCATGGTGGGAGCCTCCTCAGATCAGCCGCCGCCGCCATCACCGGCCGCGCCTCCGCCTGCGTTGGGAGATCCTTCGTACGCTGGTTCCTGGATGGGATCGGCGCCCTACGGGGCTGCTCCTCCGCCGCCAGCAGGCCCCTACGGGGCGGCGCCTGTTCCTGCCGACTTGGTGTCCTACGGGCCTTACGGGGCTGCTCCTCCGCCGCCAGCAGGCCCCTACGGGGCGACGCCTGCACCTGCCTCCGCGTACAACGCAGCGTATGGCGCCTCGCCTTACGCGGCCGCTGCGGCTGCACCACATGCCACCGTCCCCGCGGCGTCCTACACGGCTCCAACCCCGCAACCCTATGCGGCTGCACTTGGCGCCGCGACCGCCGGGTCGGGCAGGGCGCCGGCCGTGCCCTACCGCACCCCGCCACCGCCGTTGCCCTACGGCGGCTACTACCTGCCGGCAATGACTGCGCCCTATCCTGGAGCTTCTACGCCGCCTGCTACTTCCTCCACAGCGCTGGGTCCTGGTGCACGTGGTGGTTCATCCCACATGAGCTACTACACGTCGCCTCTTGCCGCTGATCATGCCGTGGCCAGTGTGCCGTTCTACTTCGCGCATCTCATCCCAGTGAAACTGACGACGGATAATTATCTGTCGTGGCGTGCACAGGTGCTGCCACTTCTCCGCAGTCGCTACCTGGAGGGCTACGTCGACGGTTCCTTGCCGTGTCCTCCACCACATCACCCGGCGTATCATGTGTGGGTGGCTCAGGATCAGGCCATCCTTTCTGCGATCCAGTCGTCACTCACCGAGGCGGTGTCCTCCTTGGTCCTCTTCGCTGCCACGTCCCAGGAGGCATGGTCTGCCCTTCACACCAGCTTCGCATCTCAGCAGCAGGCCCGTGCTCACACTCTTCGTACGGAGCTGGGGGAGGCCAAGCTTCTTGACCTCAGCATTACCGACTACTTCGGCAAGATGACGCGTCTCGCAGACACTTTGGCCTCCATTGGTCAACCGCTTCGCAAAGAGGACTTCACCACTTTCGTCATGAACGGCCTGGACGACGACTATGATAACCTTGCTGAGAACATCAATGGTCGTGATACTCCGCTTGAACCTCGTGAGCTCTACGCCCGCCTCCTCGCCACGGAACAGCGCGTCAAGTCCCACCGTACCAACCCGAGTTTTATTGCTGCCAATGTTGCCACTCATGGAAAAGGGAAGCCCTTCAAGTCATCTGCAGGTGGCAAATCAGTACCACTGACTTCACAGGCTCAGCGGTCACCTGTCGTTGCCTCCTTGCCCACGACCGGGGGTGGCCGCTCGTGTGCCTGCTGCCCTTCATGTGGCGTCCAACTTCCCTGCCAGCTGTGCAGCCTTCCAGGTCACATTGCTTCCCGCTGTCATCGCCGCTTCAAGCAGGACTTTCTCGGCGTCGGCAGCAATGGCAAAGGCAACGAGAAACAAGCTGCCTTGGCCACTCACGAGCCTGCTCGTCAAGCAGGCCACACTCCATCATATCCCATCGATCCAACTTGGTATATGGACACGGGCGCTACGAATCATCTGGCGGGCGAGATGGGCAAACTCTCCGTCCAGGAGCCATACCGTGGACATGATCAGGTTCACACCGCCAGTGGAGCAGGTATGCGCATATCACATGTTGGTCAGGCCTCTCTCTTAACTCATAAACAAAAATCTCTCCATCTTCGTAATGTCCTTAGAGTTCCTTCTGCTACTCGTAGCTTATTGTCTGTTCCTCAGCTTACTCGTGATAACAATGTTTTCACTGAGTTTCATCCTTTTTATTTTTTTTATCAAGGATCGGGCCACGAGGGACGTTCTGCTTAGAGGTCGCCTGCGCGATGGACTATATGCACTTGATCTGCCTTCTGCTCCTCAAGCGCCCAGTGGTGTCCGTGTGTCGCCTACTCATTGGCATGCACGGCTTGGTCATCCTGCCACTCCCATAGTTCGTAGTGTTCTTCATCGTCATAGTCTTCCCGTTGTGTCCAATAAAGATGCTGCCACAGTCTGTGATGTCTGTCAGCAAGGCAAGAGTCATCAGCTTTCGTTTTCAGATTCGAGTCGTGTCGTCAAAACTCCACTTGAGCTTTCTTTTCTGATGTATGGGGGCATGCCCAAACTTCTGTGAGCGGTCATAATTATTATGTCAGTTTTATTGATGCTTATAATCGGTTTACTTGGCTTTATCTTATCAAGCGTAAATCTGATGTGTTCGATGTGTTTCTACAATTTCAAGCTCACATTGAGCGTCATCTTAAGCATAAGATTATCCATGTACAGTCAGATTGGGGGGATGAATATCACAACCTTAATTCTTTTTTTAATAAGCTTGGGATTTCGCACCGCGTGTCTTGTCCTCATACACATCAGCAGAATGGCACGGCCGAACGTAAGCATCGTCACATTGTCGAAACTGGTCTCACTTTACTTGCTTATCCATCGGCACCTTTTCGGTTTTGGAGTGATGCGTTTTCCACTGCCTGTTTTCTCATAAATAGGCTTCCTCCACGACTCCTTGGGATGAAAACACCACTTGAATTGTTGCTTAATGAGGTTATAGATTATACATTTCTCAAAGTTTTTGGTTGTGCATGTTGGCCTCATCTTCGTCCTTACAATAAGCGTAAGCTTGAGCTTCGGTCAAAACTTTGTGTTTTTCTTGGGTATAGCTCTCTTCACAAAGGGTACAAATGTCTTCATATTCCATCCAACCGTGTCTACATCTCGCGTGATGTTGTGTTTGACGAGAGTGTATTCCCGTTCTCGTCTTTGTCCACAACTCCCGCACCTCCAGTCTCCTCCTCGCATTCCACCTCTCCACTGCCTGCTCAATTTGTTGATATTGCATACTCTCCTGCGTTGTTGCCTAATCATGTTGCAGGAACGGGTCGTGGAGCTCGCCTTGAGTTGCTGGAGGAGCCGGAGCTGTCGACTGCACCTGACGTTGGGAGCGGTCTCGTGCATGCGCCATGCACGTCTGGACCGGGCTCTTCAGCATAGGCTTTGCCCGTGTCGGCCTTCCCTGCGCCGGCCTCCCCTGAGCCTGGGCCGGTCTCGCCTGGGCCAGCCTCCCTTGAGCTGGCCTCCTCTGAGTCGGCGATCTCGCCTGGGCCGGCCTCCCCTGAGCCGGTGGTCTCGCCTGGGCCGGCCTCCCGCGACTTGGTCGGCCTCGAGCCGACTGGCTCGCCCGCCCGGTCGATTGCTGCCTCGCCTGGTTCTGCCTCGCCTAGGTCGGCCTCGTCCTCGCCTGGCGCAAATGCTCCGTCACCAGCTGCTTCGTCGGCTGCTTCTTCATCGCCAGTGCCGTCGCCACTTGCTGCACCACCTGCTTCTGTTGCTCTTCGACTGCATACACGCAGTCGATCCGGTATTGTGTGTCCCAAGCAACGCAAAGATGGGACGGTGGCCTGGCTTGCGGCCTGTGTTGCTCACGTCGAGGAAGATCCTTTGGTTGAACCGCGTCACTTCCAGGTTGCTCTCGGGATTCCTCATTGGCGTCAAGCTATGGAGCAAGAGTATCAGGCATTGTTGACAAATGGTACTTGGCAGCTCGTTTCCCCGGTCTCTGGTGTCAATATTATTGATTCCAAGTGGGTCTTCAAAGTTAAGAAGCATGCTGATGGTTCTATTGAACGCTATAAGGCACGGTTAGTGGCGAAAGGGTTCAAGCAAAGGTATGGTCTTGACTACAAGGATACGTTCAGTCCGGTGATCAAACCGACGACTATACGGCTTCTGTTGTCCTTGGCTGTTACTCGGGGCTGGTTTCTTCGTCAGCTGGATGTTCAGAATGCTTTTCTTCATGGTGTTTTGGATGAGGAGGTTTACATGCGTCAGCCCCCGGGGTTCGTTGATCCTGCTCGCCCTCATCATCTGTGTCGCCTGGTCAAGGCGCTCTATGGGCTGAAGCAGGCTCCTCGTGCTTGGCATGCCAGATTGGGCTCTGTTCTTCGGTCACTTGGTTTTGTTCCCTCCACTGCTGACACCTCGCTCTTCCTTCTGCATCGGCCTCAGGTGACGATGTATCTTCTGGTATATGTTGATGACATTATCCTCATTAGCTCCTCGGATGCTGCTGCTGATCGTCTGATCTCTTCCTTGAGTGGTGATTTTGCGGTGAAGGATTTAGGAGCGTTGCATTACTTCCTTGGCCTGGAAGTTTCACATTCTCCTGTCGGTTTGACACTCACGCAGCATAAGTACTCGATGGACTTGTTGCGACGGGCAGGTATGCTGAAGTGCAAACATGTCATGACTCCTATGTCTGCTACTGATCGTCTATCTGATTTTGATGGAGATCCTCTCACCTCTGATGATGCCACTGAGTATCGTAGCGTTGTTGGTGGTCTGCAGTACCTGACTATCACTCGGCCTGACATCTCATATGCAGTCAATCGTGTCTGTCAGTTTCTTCATGCTCCTCGGACTTCTCATTGGACAACGGTGAAGCGCATTCTTCGCTATGTTTGCTTTACTGCCTCATATGGTTTACTCCTTCAGCCAGCACCGTCTCCTACGCTTTCTGCTTTTTCAGATGCAGACTGGGCTGGTAATCCAGATGACAGGCGATCCACGAGGGGACATGTTGTCTTCTTTGGTCCTAACTTGATCGCCTGGGCTGCTCGTAAACAAGCTACAGTGTCCAGGAGTAGCACTGAAGCTGAATACAAAGCAGTTGCAAATGCTACAGCTGAGATCATATGTGTACAGTCCTTATTGAGAGAATTGGGAGTTTCTCAAACTCAGCCGCCTGTTCTTTGGTGTGACAACATTGGTGCTACATATCTATCATCTAATCCAGTGTTTCATGCTCGGACAAAACACATTGAAGTTGACTATCACTTTGTGCGGGAACGTGTTGCACAGAAGCTACTCCACATCAAGTTCATCTCTTCAAAAGATCAACTTGCTGACATCTTCACGAAGCCTCTTTCACAACCTCAGTTTGTAGGCTGCAGGCGCAATCTTAACGTACTTTGTACTTCAGGACATAGTTAAGATTGAGGGAGGGTGTTAGACTGTATTTACATGTAGCCTCTGTATAGGTCTTGTATATTGTACCGTACACCTTTGTGTACCCCTTATATATATGAGATAGCCACACCCTTAACGGGTGTCATGCAGTTTCCCAAACCCTAAGTCTTACAACGCGTGAGCCGGATGCGCTATCTTGGAGGCGATGTTGGCCATTGGCAACCTTTGCGATTTAACTCAGTGGGACAAGATGTTCCTGTCGACTATAAAGACGTCTGTATCGACTTTGTTAATTTTAAAACGATGTGTCGACTCAGTCTTTCGGAGACCCTTATAGAGATATGATGTGTGTACATGCGTTCACTTAGATGAGCATATGAGCACTTACGTGTGTACTGTGTTGAGTAAGAAAAACTCTCAATGCTCGTAGATAACGGAGACGATGAGAGATGAAGTAAAGGATTGATTGTGCTTTGTTACACTTGTAGACTGTTTTGTTTTCGTACTGTAGTAGTTACAGACTGAAGTGCAAACCTATGGTTGGTTACGGGTGGCCATGAGCCGTTGCTGCCTCCACCGAAGGCACGCCTGCACCATCCCACGCCAGCGGCCGTCACGCGACCATGCCGCCGCCCGCCGCCGCATCACCTGGCGCCAGCAACCACCACACCGCCCCTCACCGACGCTGTCACGCGTGTCACTAACTGGCGGCTTCTATAATATTATATTTTAATTAAAATATATATTAAAAAGCATGTAGAGGGAGAAGTTTACGGGAACTGACAAAAGTATGAGCATAAAACCATTTTTACGTGAAGTTTTCTAAGGAAGCTTTTGGGGTTACTCTTATGCCATAAATAAATAAGTAAATGTATGGTCAGTTACGGGGTACAATTCAGGGCTGAAGTGTAAACCTATGGCATGTGTACAATTATTGTTGTTCTCAAGTCTATGAATAAGTTTGATGGAAAATAACAACAACTTGATAAGTGAGCTTAACAGCACCAGGCGCACACTCATGGAAAGAGGAAACAATCGTCGATTAGAGTATCTTCAACAGGCGCCGAACGCGTCGCGCGCTAAAAACTGCTTTGCCGCGCGCCTATCGCCTGGTTTGATGCGGCGCGCTGCGCTGGCTCCAGCAGCCGCGCTAAAATGCAGCGCGCGCCCGCCGCTCCGGCAGCGCGCAAAAAATGCAGCGCGCGCGCTCATTCTACAACATTTTTTAAATTGCATAGATAAAAAAGATACAAAAGTATTTTACATCGGTGCAACTAGATAGATAGTTCGAAAGCATAGATAGATAGAACTACGGTGCAACTAGATAGAAACTACTACGGCATACATAGATAGAAACTACTCCAAGTCGCTACCATCATCACCATCATCATCCTCGTCGGTGTTGTCCGAGGTATCGAGCCACATGTCGTCCCAACGTTCATCGTCTGATGTGAAGATCGACCTCCCACCTGCTGCAACGATATCGGACTGCGCATTCGCCAATGCCTTCCTCCGACGCCGGTCCGCCCGCTCCGCGCGGCGCCTTGCCGTCCTCTCCGCCCAGTAGGCACGCTCGTCGGCGACGTCCTCCGGGTGGCGACGGCGCCACTCCGCCATGGCTCGCTCGTCCTCCTCGGTGATGAGGAGGCGGCGCTGCCGCCGAGCGTGGTCGGCACGGTCCATGTCGGTGATGAGACGCGGCGGAGGGGCGACGCGCTGCGCCTCCTCGCGCGTGAAGACGTCCCGGAAGTTCATCTGCGACCAGGGCCTCTCCAAGCGCCAAGCCGCCGCGTCGTACGCGCGGGCTGCCTCGTGCGCGCTCCGGAACGACTCGAGGCCGAGCCGGACGTCGCCGGACCGGATCTCGGCGGAGTACCAGCCGTTGGGGCGCTCGCAGACGCCGCGGTAGCCCGAAGAACCCCGGCGGCGCGGCGGCATGGTGGCGCGATGGTGGCGCAGAAAGCGGCGAAGTGGCGATGTTGCGAGGGGAGGGCGCGTGTCTGTGTTCTGTGCGCGTGGCGAGCGCGGAATTTTATAGGCGCGCGCGAAGCGGCGCGCCAAATCTACCGCGCCGCGTGCCGCTTTCTCCCGCGCGCTGTAAGTTCCCACCACCGCTGGAGCGCGCAGAACTAGCCGGCGCGCGCTAAAACCAAACTTTACCGTGCAGGTGCGCCTTTTGCCGCGCCTGTTGAAGATGCTATTAGACGCGCATAGTCATCCACATTCACCTCCTTGTCGTATACTCCCACAACACCGGCGGGAAGGCAAGATGCACAGTATAGCACCCTCCGTCTCGAGCGAATCTATTTGCGGTGTCGCACATCTCCTCTCGACCAATGCTTGGTCCCGACGGGCCCCGCTGCTCTGGCCTCCTGCATGCAATTTAGTCTCGGGTCGTCCCAATAGCGCCAGGGCAAGGATAGACCTAGACAAAATTACAGGCATTTCATTTTTTACTTGCTTTTTTCTTCCTTTTCTCTATAAGCTACCATATATGATTTTTAAATATTCATAACATCTTATAAAATTTATGAAATTTAAATGCATGAACTTTTTTTTTGAAATACATGAAATGTTTTTGAATTTCACGAATTTTCATCTCAGTTCAAGATATTTTAAAATTTTGAAAAAAATAGTTGTTTCGTTTCAACTCTAGGAGCTATGATTTTCAACAGAACCGTCTGGATTATATATAACTAAAAAGGCATAAATGTCCCCATATATGGTAAAAACCACCAAATATTTTCAAAACCGCTCAAGGGTATGGTTCATATGGTTTTAGAGTCCCAAGGGTAAATATTATACCAAATTCGACTTTAGTAGTTATGGCTCCATTGGAGTAGATTTGGGGTGATTTCTATAGTTCTTTCTGCGCTTTCTAGCAACACGGTACTTTCGCACTTTGACATGGAGTTTCTCATCCCAAGCTCAAATGCACCCTATTGAACATTAATAACAAAAAATATAGAAGAAATGATGTTTCTGACAAGAGACATTGTTGAATGTTCTACATACCTGTAAATTTATGCCAAGAAAAAAGTTTGCTAAAGCTTTGAGCAAAAAATAATCAATGCTCTAAAAGACTCTTTTTAAAGAAATTCGGAGAGCTGATTTCATCAAAACGCTTCGCACGTATGCATAAAACTAAGCAATATTTTCTGTCAAAAAATTAGAGTTGTTTGAAGTATTTTCTATTTTTTTGCATTTTACTATTATAGGTGGAGCGTTTGAGTTCAGGATTAGAATGGCACTTTTGCACTTTGGCGCTTAAGGCCCTGAATAGGAGGAATAGGAGCTCTGAGGCAAATCAATGTACCTATAGTTTGGGCTATAAGCATACAAATTACATTGAGTTTGGGCCTGCTCACACGCCCATCGTTAAATAAATCTTCATTTCTTCAAGCAACTAGGAGGGAACGGGAAAGGCCCATAGCCCAAACCAGAAACATCGTTACGCCGCCGCCGGCTGGTATGGTTCCGTTCGCCGCCATGGCCCTTGGAACGGGGAGCTCCTACTCACCGCTCGCTGCGGCAAACAGGCACGGTTTCGCACAAGCGGGTGTCCAACTGGGCCGGCCCGTCAATATAGCAAACGACAGCGCGCTGTAGCTAAAAAAACAAGCCGCCGTCGCGGGATTTCAAAACCAGGACGTCATGCTATACCTGACATGGCAAACCAGTTGAGCTAGTAGTCATTACAGGTTCTATTGCAGCACTAAGATTAAAGAACCAACCCGCAACGCAGATCCAAATTATATCTTGAATTTCAAAATCATTTTTTATTGAAAAAAACGAAGGCATGTGTGAAACAGAAACAAATTTCTAATTTTGCGAACAAAATTTTAAAACAGAAATATTTTCGAAAATCAGGAACATTTTTTGCAATTCCAAGACAGAATTTGAAAACATGCAAATATTTTTTAAAATGTGAAAACAATAACATTTTTTGAATATGTGAACAAAATTTGAAACTGAACAATTCTGAAACTCCTGAAAAAAATAAAAACGTGCATATTTCTGAAATTTGCAAACAATTTTTTAAAACGGGAACATGTTTTGAACCGCCTGAACATTTTTAAAATTTGTGAACAAAAATTTGAAACTGAACAATTTTGAAACACCTGAAAAAAATGAAAACATGCACATTTTCGAAATTTCTGAAAAATGAAAACGTGCAAATTTTTGGAAAAAAATGAAAACGAGAACATTTCTCGAAATTGCGAACAATTTTTTGAAAATGCAAACTTTTTTTTAAAAACAGGAACAACATGGAAACCACAATCATTTTTTTTCAAAACGCCAACATTTTTTGAATTTATGAATAAATTCAGAAAAGAACAACATTTTTTTAATGTGCAAAAAAATTTGAAAAGGAGACATTTTTTAAAATTTGCAAATTTTTTTCATATTTCTGAACAAAAATAAAAAATACGTACATTTTTCAAAATTTTGAAGTTCTAAACTCTTTGTAATTTTCGACCATTTCTGAAAAAAGCGAACAATATTTCAAATTCTAAACTTTTCTGCAATTACTGAACAAAATTTGAAAACAGAAACATTTTTCCAATACATGAATAAAATTTAAGAAATTCGAACATTTATCCAATGTGTGAACCTTTGTTGAAAAAGAAAAACAAACTTGAAAAAAGGAAGAATAGAAAATAAGAAAAGAAGAGAAAAGAAAAAGAAATAAGAGATAAAAGATGAAAAACAACAAACAAAAACAAAAAAAAATGAAAAAGAAACGGAAAAAGAAAAAAAAAAGGTTCAAGAACCTGTTTGTAGGTTCCCAAAATCGAAAAGAATCAGCTGGAACGTCCTAGAAGTTTCCGAAAACTGGGAATCCTGAAAACACTTAACGGGCCGGCCCATCTGGAACGTTTGCTCGATGGCCTGTGCGTTCCCCCGACATTTTGCCGCAATGAGCGGCAAAAAGGGTTTTCCCTTGGAACGAACAGTCACTACATTCTCTGCGATAGTCTTCCGCAGCGTGGCCCATGGAGTGCCGCCCAGCAATCGCTTGCCTTCGCCTCTCCTGACCCGCTCGGAGGCGGAGCGGTTAGGGCGGCGAATGCAGGACCCCGGCGGTGATGCTCGGCTCAGTAGCGGAGGGAGAGAGAGTAATACGCCGTAGCTGGGGCTCTGCACCGGGCAGGGAGTAAGGGCATTGGTGTCCGGCGGCGTTTCGCGCACCGGGAGGCAGCGGGAAGGAAGTTACAGTTGCTATCCACTCTACTGGACCGAAGTAAGCATGCCCCTTCCACGATTTATTTACCCAGTATTATTAGGACTTCTTCTGGCTGTTGCGGATCAGCTGATTTAATCGGTTAGGTTCATGGAGAAGGTACTTTAATCTCTATAATATTGTTGCAAACTTGCAATGTTTAGTTGGATACACTTTGACAAGGACGCATCTGCTATCCTGAATATTAGGTGTCGAGCCTAACTGGTTTTGGAAGAAATTGCTAATCATGAAGTCTGGTTATTACCAAAAGATGAAAATAACAGGCTCCCCTCTTGCAGTTGGATCTTAAAGCACAAAAAACTATGAACACTTGTTTTGATTTGTAGCAAATATATCAATCTGGAAAAGGCTTTGGTTACCACCCATGTGAATTTGCGAGAGGTGACATGTTTTAGTGTCATGACTGATGTTCAGAAGTCGAAACATCATTTAGTACTATAACCTACTCCCTGTTTCCCCCTGTTTGTTGACAAGTTTCCTTTTTGCCCGGTTCCATTCTAATTTGTTGACAGAACTGACCAGTGCATGAGAATCAGCAACGCAAGTTCGCCAGCTGCTGCTATCTATGATGAACACAAAGGTATCACATCACATCACACATCATGCCTCTTCTTCCCAATAACCATATGGGAATTCATTGTGCGTCAATCTTTACATGTTCCATCAGATAAAGTAATTGCTATCTAACTCAAACAGTGATTTTGATTAATGGAACTTCGATAATATATTTATCCGAGTCTGTTTGTTCCAGCTTCCAGGTAGAGCCACCCTTAAATAGAGTCTGTATATACATGAAATATATTAAATGGCGCACCATTGAATTGATACCACCTATCACCAAGGAGAGCATAAGAGGATAAAGTAAGTATGCTCTATGTGCCACCCGCTTCCACAATTAATCTGCTCGCTATGAATTGGCATATATCATCACAAAGTTTAGATGGATATGCACTTTATGCATCTGGATCCTGATACTTTAGGACAATGATTGAGAGCCTAAATCGCATTTACTGAGTTTTGGGGGAAATTTCCAGTCAAGAAGTTAGGTAGCTGTGTGCCTTTGGCATAAGAGCCAATGCCTTTTAGCAGGTTGAACCTGAAACACAAAATTCACCAGAGCAAATTTTATTCCATCTCTGGTCCATAAATTAGGACGCTCGCATGCGGATGCTCTTGACTCTAGGTCATGCATACATGGAGTATGTGCCTGTACATGCCACCTTCTCATAATTACGGTGTTGGGGATTAATGTAGGATTTTTGGATCCACAAGGCGTATCTGCTCAAAGAGTTGGCGACAGTCTTACGGCTTTTCAATTCGCAAGGTTGATCTCCTCAGGTCTGGTAGAACTTGAACTTTGTACATCCATATTGTGAGCTGAACTTTCACTGCAATGACATAATAGCTCATTCGTCAGGTTATTGCAGAATAATGAAATAAAGAGAGACAAAAAAGGGAAAAATATCTTACAGTAGTTCACAGAAGTTTTGCTTCTGCGGCATGTCCAGATCATCTAAGCTTCTCTCAAACATTTCTAGAACTTTTGTTATATTTGGGCGATGCACAGGTAGTACTTGTATACACCACAAGCCAATTAAGATCATCTTTCTTGCAATCTCCTCAATTTCATTTGTGACTTCACATGCTTGTAATCCATCATCTTGCGCAAAGTGGTCATAAATCCAATCAGGGAAATACTTTTCACTGGATTTTGCAACAATTGATCTAACATTTCTCCTCCCTCCAACCATCTCCAGCAGCATCATTCCATAACTATAAACGTCTGACTTTGTTGAAACCACTCCAAAGGTTCGGGAGTGAACTTCTGGGGCGATGAATCCAATTGTTCCTCTAGCTCCAGTCATTGAAAGCTTGCTCTCCTTTGTATGACACAACTTAGCCAGACCAAAATCAGCAATCTTTGGGCTGAAATCCTTGTCTAGAAGGATATTTTGGGGCTTGATATCGAAATGGACGATACGTGTATTACAGCTATGGTGCAAGTATTCGAGGCCACGAGCAATCTCGATTGCTATCGCATAGAGCCTCTCCCATCCTAAAATTTCTTTGGGGTTCTCTGAGTAAATGTACTTATCCAAGGAACCGTTGGGCATGTACTCATATATAAGAGCTCGTTTTGATCCCTCCAAACAAAACCCAAATAAGCTAACAACATTAACATGAGAGGTCCTGCCAATGCTCATAACCTCATTCACAAACTCATCTCCATTTCCTTTGTAGTCATGCAAGAATTTCACTGCAACCAGACGACCATCATGTAGTTTTCCTTTGAAAACCACACCATAACCACCTTTTCCAAGCTGATTGTTGCGAGAAGACGTTATCTTCATTACCTCTGAGTACATGTATCTTTTTGGAGCTAGGGATCCATATGAGACTATCATGGCCTCGTAATTTTTTTCAGTTTTACTGCTACTATTGCAAAGGAGAAACCATAGTCCTTTCCCGTTTCCATGCCATATGAGTACATAAAGACATGCAAAGAGAAAGGTTGCAGCTGCTGATGGTATACCTAAGATGGAAACAGATGTTATTTCCTTTTGCAAACCAGCAGTTATAAACCTATTATTTCAAGACCATCAGTAGTTCACGTTTCTATTTCTAGAAGAGTACATGGTGGCAAAACTAACTGCCATAAATTGATAAGTCATGTTAATATGCACAAGATTAGAGTTTCTTGACTCAGATTTTTATTTCAATTTTCAGTGATCACAAACATGATAAATTTTGAAATTCCTATTTTGTCATAGAAAACCGCTATCAGTAATCGGCTAATATTTAAATCATTACATATGAAAAGATGGCAACAAATTTAGCATACCTATTAGTATAATCTTCTTCGCTCTCCTCTCACTACCTGGAATATAACATAACATTTATGAGTAAAAGCAGTGTCGTCCAATAGGACAAAGTTGGTTGTTTTTTCCAAAAGAAAAAGACAAGCATCATATATTAATCTTAAATATTCTGCCAATCAGATATACAAAAAATTTACATATATTCCAATAGGACAAAGACATGGAATCATTACACAAGGAGGTTTCAGTCAATGGTTTCGGTGAGACAATGGTCTATGACTAGGAGGATAATTTTTGGGCAAGAGGAGATATGAACAAAACCTGAACTGCATAATTCGTGGTAGGAGGGGATATGAAGAGGGAGAAATTGCGTGGATGATACCAAGATAAATAAATGGAGGGAGACACAGAACGAAGGACCAAAAAGGGAAAACAGTGATGTTGGATATATGCCAACAGTCTGATTTGAAGAGATACTATTGAAGGGAGAAGATAATATACGCGGTGCTGGCCAACTACTTTGACTGGTTCTGTGGACGCATTTACTTGTCCATACCCACTAGAGAGAGTCAACATCCAAATGTCTCGATCTATAATTAGTTGGTGCAGTGTTCCACAGTTTTTACTGCGAAACATATTTCCACCATAAAGGTGCGATGCGTTGAAGAATGATTTGTCGAAAGGACATAGTTCAGCAGAACCCAATGGTGCGATGCGTTGTGTCCTCACTCCTCAGTACCATTGTTTGATCAGCACTTCAATTTTTTCATGTGAATGCCATAGTTTCTTTTGCATGTTCAAAGGAGTAAGAATTGACTAGGGGATGGAATTCGATCAATTTGCAGAGTTTTTATTTTTATTTTGTGGACTCCCCGCACCTTATGGAGCGCACGCCGTCGGAGCAACTGCTGGAAAACCCAGTGCCGTCGTTGGCATACCTGCACTGGCCGCGGCTGGCTACGAATTTGGGCAATCGTCTGACGGCACTGTCCACTTCAAGCAAGAAACCCGATAAACCGGCACGACAGAGAGGTTGCAGGCTGGGCGCCGTACTCCTCGCCAGGGTGGGAGAAGGACTCATTGTTGTATGACGTTCGGCGGAATCCATCTGGCGTTGGCCGCCGGCGCTGCTGCTTGGTGTAGTTGAAGAGGAGGGGCAGCCTCCCTGTTGCTTGCTGATGACGAATGGCCCCACTCCGATACCACAGTGCGGGGCAGCCGGTGGCAAGCGGGAAATTATGGTTCACAGCGATGGAGCTCTTCGGGGAACATAAAAATAATTTTTACATGAACATTCAACATTTTATCCTGAGGTATTAAAAAACTATTTATATTTCATTCCATTAAAATGGCAGTGTTTATTTAAATGTAGAAGTGTGTCATATTTTTATGAATGTAAAAGAATGCATTGGTGGGTTCCACCGCTAATGATCATTGTTAAAAAAACTACTAACGAGCAAAGCACCATGATTATGTCGAAATTGCCCCAGAAAAATAAATATGGGCCCGCTAGTCCAAGTTTCATAAAGTCTGCTTGCCACTGGGCTGTCAGACTATCAGTGAACAAGCAGTCCAGGATGCCAATATTGTGTGGTGCAGACTTGTGGAGTTCAGAGTTCAGTGAGACTAGGCAGAAGTTCTGTCAAAAGACTTTGTTCTGAACTCTGAACCATACCCCAGTTCAATTTGTTAATGATTGTCTAACGTTGTAAGTACTGAGAGGGCTAAGTACTCTGCCTTAGAGGGAGAAAGGAGACGAGCCCACAGGTTTACCGGACAGATGTAACTGCGCAAGGCTAATACTATGTGATCCGGAGAAAATCTAACAGAAAACAAGAATGTCAGCACATGTCCATTTGGCAGTATAGGCTATGGACAAGTCTCGCCCAACATCTTGAGCAGGAAGTGCCGCGCTAGCCGGTTGCGGCGAACATCCGCCATGCGATCAATTTAAGCCTTATCCTCCCTCAGTGAGTAGTAAGTAGTAACATGATTAAAAGATGAATTATATTTATTTGAATCTTTACTATACTTTTGTCGTAAATATATATTATATTTATACTTATTTTCAAAGTCTTGAACTTTTTTTCAACATGAATATTTGTTCTGAAATACAGGAACATCCCTTTTGACATACATGACCATTTTTCTTGTAGTTATTTTCAAATATATGGACTTTCTTTAATTATTATAAAATTAGTTTTTCTACGAAAGAAAAATATTTTACATGAACATTCAACATATTCTCTTGACGTACTAAAATCACTTTTTATAAGTCACTGAAGTCATTGCATTAAAATGACAGTTTTTAAAAAAAATATAGAAGTGTACCACATAGGCGCAGTTGCTAAAAAACGAGGCCCACTAACGAGCATTGTTAAAAAAACACTTATGAGCAAAGCACCGTGATTAGGCCGAAATTGCCTAGAATAAACATAGGCCCACTTGTCCGAGTTTCACAGAGTCTATTTTCCACTGGGCTGTCAGAAGATGAGTGAACAAGCCCACGATGCCTATATTGATTGGCAGTGCTGCAGAGTTGAAGAGCTCAGAGTTCAGTCACCGTGACTAGGCACAAGTTCTGTCAGAGGACTTTGTTCTGAACCATACCCCAGTTCAACTTGTTAAGGAATGTCTAATGACGTACCTAGTGAGAGCACTAAGCTAACGTGATTGATTGCTTGGTTCGATTAGGGAAATCCAAGCAAGCAAATAAGGGACTGCGGGTAGCCGAACTAGAATAAAAGATGATTTGACTGGGTGAACTTACCTGGAGGGGGCAGTTCCCATTTCAGGAGGAAGCCACTTTGGATGAGCCGCTCGTAGTGGCTCGCGTTCGTCTCGCCGGACGGCAACACCGGCAAGACGATTGGAGCGCAGTCCTCCAAAGCATAACCGGAGTAGCTCCCTGTGGGGTCGTATGGCACTCCCGCACGAACAAACGCGTTGCTCGTGTTCACGCACCTCATCGCCTTCGCCTGCACCAGTTCTTTTTCCCGGCGTGCCGCCGCCGCGGCCTTCTCCGTGCAGTTGTACAAGATGAGTTCCTGGTTGACGGGGGAGATCTTAAACGGGCGGCCCAGTTTGGCAGAGGTGTTCCAGATCGGCAAGCAGCTGTTGAAGTTATTGGGCTCGTCGTGTAATAGTTGCAGCTTGCCCAGATCAATGACGTGCAAGCTGCGTTCCCCGTAGGAGATATTGAGGATTGCAAAGCCATGCTTGTAAGGCACGGAGCTCGGTAAAAGTGGGTAACTGTTGTTAAGGCATGTAAGCTGGAAGTCTGGCAATCGAGGCGAACCACATGATCTTCCCGTCTCCAAGTCAGTGAACCAGAATGGATTTGAGATCGTAACAGCGCCGCACTTGGCCGAGCAGCCTTCTCCTTGCTGCTCCTCAGCCGCCGTGACCGCAAGCATCAGCGGTAGACACCAGGCCCAGACCAGGATCTGGAATCGGACATGCATCGCAAGGGCAGTAAGATTTGGAATTTGTCTCGGTGAAGGCTGTGGGGAGAGGAGACTGAACTAACAGAGAAGAACACTAGCTGGAGAATGAATGGTACGTAGCCTCTATTCTATGGGCAATGCTACTGAGTCCACACATACTGGGAGGCCCAAAAGACTTTGACTCTTCTCAATAGAAACAAAGACTTTGACTGGTTGAGTAACGAGCTCTGTAAGATACCCAGCCAGTAGCCACCCAGGGAACAAGTCTCGGCTCGGTAGTGGACTAGCGTTGACTGGCTGTTCTTCTCTGCAGCACCATGGGCCACTCTGAACTCGGTTTACCTAGACTATGGGCTGAAGTCACCCGCTTGGCCTGCTCGAAGGCCAGCCCGCTTGGTGTGGTTACAAGAAACGGGAAAAGGCCGAGAGCTCAACTCTACCAGCGTTACTGCCGCCGGCGGCTGATTCGCCGCGGCATCTCGCCGTCCCGTGCCCCGGCGCCGCCGCATCCCGCAGCTGCCGTCGTGAGCCACACAAAATACTCTGATATGCTAGGTTCGTGGATAACATACTTCAACCCTGAAATGAATTGTTGCAATGTTTAGCTTCACAATGATGCATACAATCCATGTTACTGAATTTTGTAGGGACGTGGTTCGAATAGAGCCTCAATGATGCTTACTTTGATTTGGAGGCCTAGCTATTGCTTGCTTGCATGATCCTGCTAGTTGTCTGACTCTGACATACCACTCGGGTGCCTTTCGAAACTTGGAATACCAAGCACATCCAATCACCCAAATAACTAACATTTGCTTTATTCCTATTTTGGTTTCTATCAAATACAATAATCTCAAATGACTTTTCCTTATCAAATTGCGCAGCCATTCTTAGTAGAAACACAATGCGATGTTTGAAAAAAAATATTTCTGTTACACACTGTAATATCATAATGGTATCGTAGTGGCAATTCGAATTTACATTTGTCCACTTAATCCTACTTTTGGAACATGGTAACAGAGAAGGGGATGCGGAGCAATATGATGATCTGTAACCATAACTTGTATGCGACGACAAGTATGACGGGATCGAGGGACATGAAAGGAACGGCTTTGGTGGCATCTCCAATTCATTGATGCTCTTTTCGAACATATCAATCACCTTGCTCATCGAAGGACGGTTTTCGGGGTTAGTTTGTATGCACCATAGGCCGACCAAGGCCATCTTTCTCATGGCCTCTTCAAGGTCGCAGGTGACTTCACAACTTTGTACCTGTTCTGTTATACTGTCATAAATCTGGTTTGGAAAATACACATCACTTGAGCTATTGGTAACCCCTTTTCCTTTATTTATCCTTCCTCCAACCATTTCCAGGAGCATCATTCCATAGCTATAGACATCTGACTTTGTAGAAACGACTCCAAAATCTCTAGAGAATACTTCTGGAGCAATGAATCCAATAGTACCTCTTGCTTCAGCGACAGAGAGGATGCTACCGGCCTTGAGGTGACACAATTTCGCTAAACCCAAATCTGCAATCTTGGGACAAAAATCTTGATCTAGAAGTATATTATGAGGCTTGATGGCAAAATGGATGATGCGAGTACTACATCCTTGATGCAAATATTCCAATCCTCGTGCGATGCCATGTGCTATTTGTTGTAACTTGTCCCATCCAATAACTAGATCTGAATTCTCTGTGTGAATATACTTCTCCAGTGAACCATTAGCCATATACTCATAAACACGGGCTCGATTAGCTCCCTCTAAGCAAAAACCGAGCAGACCGACAATGTTAATATGTGATGTCCTACAAATACTAATTGCCTCATTTAGGAACTCCTCTTTGCCGTTGGAAACTTTTAGGAGGTTCACGGCAACCGCACAGCCATCTTGTAGGCTACCCCTAAATACCGTGCCATATCCACCTTCTCCAAGTTTATCCTTGAAAGGGCTAGTCATTTGTTTCAGCTCTGAGTACTTGTACCTTTTCGGAGCCAAAGATCCATACATCCTCAGCATTTCTTCCATGCTTGATTTATTATCAGTCTGCTTTGGGAGGATGGAAAGACTACTGTTTTGCTTATGTCGATGCACCCCCCAAACTAGACATGTTAGCAAGCTGATTGTAGCAGATAGAGAAACTGTAAAAAAAATGAAAAGTGAACATCATTTAGTAAAGTTGATAGTATATCAGTATATGTATGAGACTGTGTAAACTATCCCTTTCCCAATATAGCCATTTAGTAATCTTTCAATTTCACGTCATTAAATTAGAAATCTCCATAATTTGGTTAATATTAGACTTAGCAATTTGCCTTTAGATAGCATCAAAGTATGAAAGTTTGAGACAAAGTATCATGTGTTTTCTGAGCTGAAGCCATGATAGACATACCTATCAAAATTAACTTCTTGTTGTGTCTGCCATCTGCAGTGAAATTATTATGATTAGTCTATGTAAGTATCAATCACAAAATAAAAATAATAATAAAATGAGCCATGGAAATTTGACAGCCAAGCGCAACTAGCTATTAGAAATGCGTGCGGCATAAGCAGATCAAAATTTTAACTCCAACGGGAAAGATCAGTAGACCGACATCACATCAAAACTTGTAGTTTCTAAGATGTCATGTAGGTCCAAATAGCAGCATCTCTCAACATTGTCAGCTCAGCTGAACAAACAAAAAATAAAGAGGATAAGGGCATCTCCAACGCGGACCCTCAAACCGCCCGCAGCCGTCCGGACCGCGTGGTCCGGACGTGTTTTGCCATCCAGCACCGTCATGTATCGGTCCGATAGGCGGTCTTTTCCCGTATGGGGGGGGGGGGGGGGGCACACAAGCGTCTGACATCCCTAGCCTACCCAAACCCTCTCCCTTGTCCGCGCCCTTTTCCCGCCCGAAGCGGTCAGTGCCGCATTCATGCGTTCATCCGTCATCAGATCATTCCACAAAGCACAACGTGTTGACCAAGTCAAAATCATGTACTAATCTCAAATTGGGGATCTCAATTGATTGACAGAGCTTCCACGCCTAGAGAGCTTAGTGAATTAAAGGATAAGTCACTGGCATGACTAATTTCCTCGGTTCGATTAGGGAAGTGCAAACAAATTAGGCATTGCTTGTCCTGGTGTAGCTACGAACTTGATTAAAATAATAATTTGGTGGTTGAACTTATGTGCTGCTGCAGGCAGATGGGGAGGGGGTCCTCCCATGTCAAGAGGAAGCCATCCTTGATGAGGTGCTGGTAGTCGCTTGCGTTCGTCTTGCCCGACAACGAGCCCAGTACCGGCACAACGGTTGCATCGCAGCCCTCCATGGCGTAGCTGGCATAGTTCCCAATCCGGTCGTGATGCACTCCCGCGCGAACAAACACCTCCCACTCGTTCCCACACCTCACTCTTGTCTGCACCAGGCCTTTGTCCCGACGTGCAGCAGCCACCGTGCTTTCCTCCGTACAATTGTACAAAATGAGATTCAGGTTGCCGAGGTCGATCTTGAACTGGGTGTCTAGTTTGGCGGAGGTATTCCCAATCTTTATGCCGCAACCGCTGGAGGCTTCCAATAGTTTCTGCTTGCCTTCATCAACGACTCGCAAGCTGCGTTCCTCGTAAGAGATACTGTTGATTGCAAAGCCGGGGATGAGGGGCACGGAGCTCCGTATATAGGGTTGCACTGCTGTTATTATAGCAAGTGACCTTGAAGTTCAAGATACCACACGATCTTGCCGCGTCTGTCTCAGCGAGCTAGAACGGATTAGAGATGGTGAGGTTGCCGCACCTGTTGGCCGAGCGCGAGCAGCCTTCCCCTTGCCGCTCGTCAGCTCCGACGAGCATCAGTGGCAGCCACCAAATCCCGATGAACACTAAGAACCAGTAGACAGGAGACATCAAAAAATACAAGAGCTGTAATTTGTGTCAGCAAGACACAGAAGGGGAGCAAACAAAATTGGTGATCATGCATGTATTGTGTGGATATACGAGAGAGAAATGATGTGGCAAAGAACAGATGCGATATGGCTGGGGAATGGAGTCATCTCGTAGTCGTCGTACGTCTAACATGGGAACTCCTATCTTAATTGACGGAGCAAAGGGAAGACCTGGGACAAATTATGAGTGGCTGCAGATCAAGTGGGTGGAGGACTTTTGAGGCATGTTGATATCGCGATGGTTGTCCTAGCGCTGTCGTGTGCCGCAGCGAGAAGATATTATGAATGGTGTTAGCCAACTACCTTGACTGGTTCTGTCAACGCATTTACTTCCCCATATACCCACTAGAGAGAGTTAACATCGAAATGTCTCAATCCACATTTAGTTGGTGCAGTGTTCCCCATCTATATTTCAGGGAAGTAATTTCATATTTTTCAATACATATCTCACTGAAATATCAAGTTACAAATATGAGAAATATCAGTTTCATATATTTTAGAGAAGTAATTTCATATATTTTCGCAGAAATTAGTTTCACAACTTGCAACAACACATTGAAATATCAGTTTCACATATTTTGCATAGCTCAACTACACATAGCTATTTCAATTCATATCTCACTGAAAACCATTCCAATCATTTTGAGAAATATATAACACTTCCACTAGTGTTTAAGAACGAGTGAAATTAGTTCTTTTAAATGAGTGAAATCTTTTTTATGAAATTAGTGAACTTGTTTTTGAATATGAGTGAAATATAGATTTTAAATAAGTGAAACCATTGTTTAAAAATGATTGAAATTCGTTTTCTTAATGATTGAAATCATTTTTTTTGGAAATTAGTGAAACAGTCGAAATCCCTTTTGTGAAGTACCGAAATAATCTTATATTTTCTGAAAGTGATTTCAAAGATAATCGAAATATATAAAATCAAAAGTAATTGAAATATATCCTAGATTGATCTTGTTTTGAAGGTCTTGTGGGCGCGAATTCTAATATATAAAATCAAAATATGAGGATGGAAATTAATACATGTTAGATGCATGGGAGAGAGAATTCATGCATGCACGGTTATTTTTCTCCTTGCTATCTCTCTCTCCTCCGTAAAAGGCTGACATCTAGTTGATATATGTACTTTCCGTCAGGCCTTGTCAGTAGTATTCACAATGTATATAGCGAGATATGATTTACGTTGTCAGACCACACGAATCTTGATGGAATGCATAACTGGTAGGTACCGGTTCCGGTAAATTTAGTTTTTCGTGCTCGGCTCGGCAGCGGAGGGAGGGAGAGAGTAATATGCTCCAGCAGATGGGTGCTCTGCGTGAGGGCAGGGGAGCAGGGCTGTGGTCGGCTGGTCGTCGAAGAGTTTGCGCCCCCCGAGGCAGCTCTTAGGACCAAGTAAGCATGCCACTTCAACTTCCACGATTATTTTACCCATTATTACTAGGATTTCTTCTGGATGCCGCGGACATGCTGATTTAATAGGTTAGGTTCATGGAGAAGGTATTTCAAACTTGATACAGTATTTAGCTGGATCCTGCATTTTAGCTAGCTCTTCTAGCCTGAATGGCCCGTCTTAATGAATTTAGGAGGAATACACCAATGCTGAAGCCTTGTTGTTCCCAAAAGATAAAATAATATGTTTCCTTGTCGCAGTTGGAACTTTTAGCACAAAATTTGTCATACACCTGTTTTGATTTGTATCAGACACAGTAATCTAAAAAGGCCTTGGTTACCACACCCATGTGAATTGGTGATCGGGTGACAAGTGTTAGAACTATGGCTGATGTTTGCAAGTTGAAACAACATTTTCTACTACCCCTACTTTAGTTTCCTCTTTGCTCGGTGACATACTACTGAAAGGAAGATAATGTTAACTCTGATGTCAAAAAGAAGAAGATAATGTTAACTCTTTGACAGACCTAACCACTACGTGCAAGAGAATCAGCAATGCAAGCCCACAATCACTACTCCTATCTATGATGAAAACAAAGGTAACACATCTTCTCTGCAGCCCCCTTCCCGAAAACCACATACGTCGGGAATTCATAATGTGTCAATCTTTACATGTTCCATCCGATGAAATGATAATTTTCTTACTTGGATAACACTTTCGATTTAATGGAACTTTGACAACATTTGCCACCCTTACAACAAGTCCATACATACACGGAATATGTTTTTATGATACAACGTTGAACTACATTGCTTTTGTTAAACTTCTGAATCTAGTACATGTTACCTTCTCAAAGAGTTGGCAACAGTTGATGTCTTAATTCACGAGGCTCATGTCTTCAAGAGTGGTAGAACTTGCACTTTGTACACTCATATTGTGTGCTGAATCTTCACTGGAACAAGACACAAATGTGTAGGTCAAGTTATTTAAAAATATCCTGTCAGGACAACTTCAATAAAGCAAATAAAGGAACATAAATATGCATTATAAATATGTTATAGTAGTTCATGGAAGTTTTGCTTTGGTGGCATGTCCAGTTCATCTAAGTTTCTCTCAAACATTTCTAGAACTTTGGTTATAGTAGGGCGATACATAGGTAATACTTGTATGCACCACAAGCCAATGACTTGTGACTTCACATGCTTGTAATCCATCATCTTGAGCAAAGTGGTCATGAATCCAACCTGGAAAGTATTGTTCACTCGATTTTTCAGCCATTGATTTCACATTTTTCCTGCCTCCGACCATCTCTAACATCATTCCATAACTAACGCATGTACTTGCTTTTGCTTGATTAATGAATGTCTTCTATTGGCTCCCTGTATAACGAGCCATCTTTGTATGGGAAATCACACACTGACTTTGGTGGTAAAAATGATGCATGATCAGGATATGATATTGTACATTGCAGCTGCTAAATGAGTGTATACTAATACAAAAAGCCTACTAAATCAATCGCTAACACAAATTCAAAATGACTACTAAATCAATCGCTAACACTAGTCCCTTCAATCTAATCATATTTATCACCAACTCTTTATGCTAGGCTGCTAAGCATGCACAATAGTGGAAGAAAATATGGTAATTCTACGTGGGAGATCACGTCCTCTAGATTGTCTTCTAGTGCGCATCCCAAGATTCCCAGCACGACAAATCGGATGTCGCCAGTGTTTGTTGACCTTGGCGGCTTGGTTTTGAACTTGCTGCCCGATGTTGGCCTTGGTGGACTAATGGAGCTTCTTGATGTAGGCGGCTCGCTTGTTAGCATCCATATGTGTCCTCTCATGGAATGGTTGTGGAAGTAGATCAAGAGGGGTGAGCGGGTTGAAGCCGTACACCACCTCGAATCGGATCCTGCGCATTGTCAAGTGGAGAGCACGTTCTTGGCCTACCTTTAGTTACTATAGTATAATTCTCTAGTTAATAAAAACATAGCATGGGAAAGCATGATTCATCAAATTGTCACTATGTACATAACTAAGATACGACGCTATAAAGCTTCAATAAAGTCATGCATGTAAGCAAAGTAAAGATGATCATATCAGCCTTTCTTGTCACTTCACCATATATCATCATTATTGCTCAATGCTTGCTCAAATTAATGTTCAATGATAAAAGAAAGTGCAACCAAGGCCAATATGCTAGAGCAATAATCCGCAAAATAAAGACCACACAAAAGAGAAGATTTTTTGGGGGGATTTTCATTAGCTCAAAACATTAACCAAAAAGAACAAAAGTAATTCTTGTTGTTGTTTTATCTTTTGCGAAACACAAAATGTAGCAAGACACAAATGAACGAAACATCATTTTGCGGTTTCCATTTTTCAAGGCAAGATGCAAATAAGAAACAAAACAACTAATAGTGGAAAACCATTTTTGTTTTTTTGGAACGTTAAAAAAACAAGAACAACAAGAAAATTCAATGTTTTTTATTTTTAGTAAAACAAAATAGAAAATAGATTTCTTGTGATTTTCAGAAATTTTCAGTGCAACAAGAAAAGAAGTTTGAGGTAATACTTTTGATCAATGGCAACATCTGGATCAGTGGATCCTGCCCCCCCCCCCCCCATTTCATCGGTGACTGGGGACTTGTTGTGGATGACTACCAATTGAGTCTGATCTTTGATCTGGTCTTGAGTTGGTGCATGGCCGCGAGGATTTCAAGGCTTGGCTTGCAGTTATCTCTAGTGAAAACCACGGTGGTTCTATGCACAGTACTGGATGACACAACTTTCAGAAGACACGTCACTTGTATGGTGGCTAGAAAACACGACTTTATGGCGGGGCTGAAAAATCCATGATCTTGTTTTTTCTAGCCAAACCCGGAAGCGATAAAGTTTGTCTTTGTGCAATTGTTTTAGCTTTCATTGGTTTCCCCCCTTCGTCGAAGATGAAAATCGATGTCTCGGTCATCTCTGGCAGGACACAACAACAAAATACACAAGTGCGTTATCTCTTTCGAAGGCGGGTGATAGAAGGCGATATAGTCATAGATGTTTATTTCATATCTTTGTTATGGTTCTACGATTTTTGTCCACCTCACATACTTTGCTTGTTGCTGACCTTTTGTCCGGTTACCTTGCATTGAGTTTAAAATGGTACTCTCTCCGTCCGGAAATACTTGTCCTAGAAATGGATAAAATGGATGTATCTACAACTAAAATAAGTCTAGATACAACCATTGCTAAGACAAGTATTTCCGGACGAAGGGAGTATGAATGTGCGCATCTGCGGAGCAGAGCTTGGGAGGAACCATACTTTTTGAATGGAAACATAATCAAAAAATGCTCTTTAAAAAAAGGAAAAGGGAAGGTATGTGCAGAATTGGGCTGCGAGAACAAATTGGGCCAGGTTGCTTCCTGGGTCGTACGCCGCCTGCCATCCATCATGTTGCTTCTTGGAGAAGGTCTCTAGTCCGAGTGCGGCTGCCGTCGTGGGAATATCCTATTTGCCGCACATTGCGGCAAATTGTCGCCGCAACGCACAGGCATAGCAAGACATCGAGCGATTCAGGCCGGCCTATTTTGTGACTGCACTCAAAATTTTCTGTTTCCGGTTTTGGGAATCTTCCACGGGTTTTCAGTGGGTTTATTCCAGTTTGGGAACCTTCTAGAAGACCCAGAACCGACTTTTATTTTTTATCCTTTTTAATGTTCGATTTTCCTCTTTCTTTTTTCTTTCCTTTGTATGTGTTTTCAGATTCCTCTTTTATTTTTCATTCCTATTTCATTTTCGTTTTTCTTGTTCAAAAATGTTCGAGAATTCAAAACATTTCACCTTTTCCAAAATTTGTTTATTTTTTCATAAAATGTTCCAGTATTGTAAAATTCAGAAACTCATAAAAGTTCAGAAATTTAATTTTTTTTCACCTCTTTCAAAAAATGTTCTAAAATTTGAAAAAACAAATAGTGCTTTTAGAAAAAGATCCAAATTCAAAAAAGGTTATGTTTTAATTTTTTTTCATAAATTAATAAAATGTTTGCACTTTAAAAAATTGTTCATGTACTATTTGTTTTTTATAATTTGCGAAATTATTTTATTTATAAAAATGTTTAGAAATTTCAAACAATTTTCTTGCTTCTAAATATCGATCAAATTTCAAAAAACGTTGTGTTTTCAAATTTTGTAAACGAATACAAAAAATGTTCGCATATTAAAAAAATTGTTTGTGTTTTTTCAAAAAATGTTCGCAATGTTTCTGCTCAAAAATTTCACAACTTTTCTAAAAATATTCAGCATTTCTAAAAATGTTCCCATTTTAAAAAATTGTTCACAAAATTTTAAAAATGTTCATTTTTTCAATTTTTTGGAGTTTCAAAATATGTTCCCTCTTCAAAAATTGTTCAAAATTTTCCAAAAAGTGTTTGTGTTTTCAATTTTTGGTCGAGAGTTTAAAAAATGTTCGTGTTTGCTTAACTTTCATTCGGAATTTCAAAAAATGTTCTCGATTTCAGAAAAGGCGTTCATGATTTCAAAAAATGTGGTTTAGAAAATGTGTCAGTTTTGTAAAACAATTAGCAAATTTGAACAGTGTTTGCGTTTCAGAAAACACTCAGTTTTCTTTAAAAAAACTCTTGCAAAATTCTGAAAATAATTCAGATCTGCGCTGCCTATTTGTTTCTTTAACTCTTGATGCTGGTGCCTAATAAGATAAACTTGGTACATCAGCTGGTTGATGTTCTTGCTCTGTAGGACGAGATTGCTGGTTCGATTCCCAGCGATGCCGGAATATTTTTTGGAGCTAGAGAGATTCGCTTGCGGTCATGGGCCGGCCCAGTCGGAGACCGCCTGTGCGAAACTGCGTCACTTTGCCGCAAAGGGCGGCGAGTAGGAGCTCCCGCCGTCGTGACCGGCGCAGAGGAGAGCCTGGCCTCTCACCGTGGCGTTTCCGGGCGTGTGGATCGCCGCTGCCACGGGAGAAATCGCCGTTACGGGCGCGCTCGGCATTGGCGGCGGCAAATGAGGGGCCGCGGAAGCGATGTTGTCTGACAGGCGGAGTTGGGCGGTGGTCGCCGGTGAGGTTGATTGAGTGGATACAATCTACGGAGAGGGCCAAGTATGTGCCTTCCGCTTCCACGATTTATCTGCTTGCTATGAATTGGCATATACATTGTATGCCTCCGGATTCTGAAATTTTAGGGCCCTAAATCGCGTGTACTGAGTTTTGGGGAAAATTTCCAGTCAAGAAGGCCTTGGTAGCTGTCTGCCTCCGATGCATTTTAGCAGCTGGAAAACCAAACTTATAGCAGAATAAATTTTATTCCTTGTGTGGTCCATAACTTAGGATGTTGGCATGCGGATACTCTTGACTCTAGGTCATGCATACATGGAATATGTTCTACTAGAATGCAGAATTTCGTCGCAATTGTTTAATTTCTGAATATACTGCAGTACATGCCACCTTTTCACAGTGTTAGCAATCAGTGTATGATTTCTGGATTCGGAAGGCTTATCTTCTCAGAGAGTTGGCGACCGTTGTAAGATTTTTTTAATGCGCAAGGCTGATATCCTCAGGTCTAGTAGAACTTGAACTTTGTACATCCATATTGTGAGCTGAACTCTCACTGGAATGAGAAATAAGAGCATAAGTCAAGTTATTATTCTATAATAATAGTTGCACAGAAAAACAAAGGGAAAAATATCTTACAGCAATCCAGAGAAGTTCTGCTTCGGTGGCATGTCCATGTCATCTGAACAGTTCGTGAGCGCATTCCCACCATTAAATGCATAGTTATGTTTGGAGCAAGGCAACGGAGGCACGTGAGTGTTGTCATTGTTGGTACAGTCAGTATGTGATTTGGAGCTTAACAGACGAGTCCTCAATACCAACGTTTCAGCTCTTTCAATTTATTTCATGCGAATACCATAGTTCTTCGGAGTAAGATTTGACTATGGATGGAATTCATTGTGCAGAGTTAGTTTCCAGATCTTGTTTTTCTTTTGAACTATACTGGATGGCTGCATGTAAACATTTAAGATAAAAAGAGGACACCACTACTTCATTTTCTACAAATATTGATTGGTCAAATATTTTTGCGTGGGGTGCAGGTCGGAAGGATCGTGCAATTTTGCCACTAGCAATGACCAACAGTGACAGGTCTGGCATCTCTTCCTTTTTCAGGAATCCCTATCTCACTAATCATTTAAAATGTATTTCATTTGAAATTAAGATTTGAAGTATGCCCCAGCTTGGTTGAAACTGGGGATTTGAGGCCAGCGGCAGGCGATTTCGATCATTTAAGTGAGCACAATTGTTGTGTAAATCGACGGGTTGATTATTTAGCAAAAGATGGGGTTTTCAGACGAGTAAATCGTTCAGAGGAACAGAAATGAGGTATAAGAGGACGTGATGTGACTGCTGCTGATGGACTAGAGCTTGACCAAGTGTACTACCTCAAGGAGTACTACCCCACTCCACGCTCCACAGAACCGGTATGATTGATCCTCGAAGACAACCATCACATTTTCACTAGTTTATTTTGGAATGATGATGCAAATTAACTTGTAGGCTTACCAGCAGATGTGCCCCCCCCCCCCCCCCCCCCCCCCAAGCATACCATCGGGGCAGAGGCACGCGATCTCTGCGGTCACGTTGCTGTACCGGCCCTGCCCCCCGTCACGGTGCAGGCAGGAGAGTCGCCGATACCGGTGCCCGCCCAGTCCAGTAGGAACCCAGCCTTCAGCAGCCAGGTGTAGTTGGCTTCCGTTGAGGCCAACGCCTGCGACCCAAGCACCGGGAGCACTACAACAAAACACAGTAGGCACGTTTTTTCTAAGACGCTTTTATATTCGTCTCTATACTGAAAGCATCTAGTACGTAGGCATGCTTTTTGAGACGATATAAGTACGGTCACAAATCTTAATTTTAGGGTATATATCATTTATTATTTTTTACATGTGTAAATAGATACAGACGATTTTTGAGACGTTTTAGGATACATGAAAGAGTTTAACAAATAAATAATAAAACCAAAGTATTTTTTTGCAGAAAAAGGAAATTACGGGGCCCATCTATGCAGTAAAACGAGCCCACGTACCGAACTCAGGGCGCGCCCTCCTTCACCTTACCCGCCGCCACGTCCTGAGCCGCCCATCTATGCCGCCGCCGACGACGGCCTGGCTCCTCCTCCACCCATGCGCCCCCTCCCAATCTCCATAGCCTCCAACAACCAACTCCATCTCCTGCCTCCTGCAACTAGTCCTGCCAGTGCGCCGCGTCCGCCGCCGGTGAATGCCGTCCACAAGGACTGCCCCTGGCCCCTCTGCTCCGGCGCTCCTCGGTCGTCCCCGGCCCTTTGCCTGGTCGCTAGGGACGTGCTGCTCCACGCCTGCTCCTGCCGGTGGCCGCCGCCTTCCGCGCCGGCTCTGGCGCTTTGCTCCTGCCAATCCCGGGCTGCTCGCCTGCTCGGCCGGACTCTGCCGCCCAGGACAGGATTTGCTGTCAACAAACAGCAAGCAGGCTGGGACAGGGGTATTTTCTGAGAAAGCTCTCTCTTCTGTTCTTCCTATCAGTGTATGATGAAAATGAAATTAAATTTGAACTGAAAAATTGTGTATCAGCGAATATGCAGGGGACTGTGTATATGTATAACATATTGTTGATTTGGAAGGGAATGCATTTTAATATCAATTTCATTTCATTTTGTAGAAAAAGAAGAGGAAGATATATTTCATTGCAAGTTTCAACACCCAGTGTTTCAGTTGGACTGAATCAACTCCACAAATTGGAACAACCATAGATTGGACCACCGCCTTTGGCTTCAAACAACCCGCCTTCAATCTCAACTCGAGAAAGTACCTCTTTTGTATCCCATACTCTTTTCTTGAAGTTTTTGGCATGTTTTTATCTATTTTGTTGTATCATTAAGAATTGAGTTTAAATTCTAGAGAGACATACCATTTGTCTGGAAGTATCAAGCATTGGATGTAAAGTGGACAACCTATTCAGTACTGAAACAATATATGTAGCATGTATGAAGCTGAATCATGCTTATAACACTGAAGAGCACAGTAACTTCCATAATGCAAGTAAGTAGCTGCAATCTTCCAGGATTTTTTATAAATAAATCAGCAACATGCCACTCACCTAAGTTGTCTTTTCAGCGTATCCTACCATGCGCCAATGAGGCAAGTGGTAGTGTATCCTAAAAATCCCCTTTTCCTGAAGGTGTAAACACATGCAGCAACTGATCGTGTGCATTAGAATGCACTGTTTGATAATTACTCTCTTAGGCCCTGCTTGCTAACTTTGTAAAAATATGCGACCGGCTACCCTTCAACAATTGCAAGTCACTTGGGGACTGTTTGGTTTCCAGCCAAATGTTGCCAGACCTATGGTTAGGCACACATAATTTCTGAGGTGAGTGAGTGTTCGGTTGGCTGACACAGTTGTGGCTTGCGACTTTACTAGTCACATGATTAAGGAGTATATTTTGGCCACACTTTTGTGGCAAGCCACACTCTGTCCTGAGGGGTAACAATTACTACTTTTGGCTTAGTTGTGGCAAAGTAAGCTTTTAACCAAACTAGGGTGTTAAATTGGTCTTAAGTTTCAATCTAGTATTGTAGATCATCACATATGTTCTCTGTTTCTTGTTCAATGATGTTTTATCTGACTTGTTAATCAGTCCAACTTAATATCCCTTTTCCTGTTATCCTTAGAACAAATAGATATGACGTGTATGCAGTGCAGCCCACTAATTATTTAGATTCCATTGCAAACGCCCTTTTATACATGCTTTTCATTTTTCATTCAGGTGGCTGCACATATCCTCCAGGTTTCTGTAATTGGGAAGGAGTGTATTTCCAGTATGGTGATAACTGTATATATAATAATACTGACTGTGATCATTGGCCTTTTTTTACCTTCTGTTGTACCTTGATTTTTGTATATGGTGCTTACCTGAGATGCACAAGATCATCAATAACATGATGATATAAAGCAGGGAAATTAACACAGTTGTTTTTTAAAGCACCCTATTATATGGTTTTTATGCTCAGTTTGGATACTTAGATAGTCCAACAATCTTAGTAGTTTTGCAGAAGGAAAGAAGTCCCTACATCAATTAGAAAGAGTAAATATTTCTAGATAATTGAAGGCCCTGCATATATAATATCAATCATGTGTCCTATTTTATATTTTTGTTTTTTCATGTGGTGTGTGTTTCCTTTTCGATGTAGCCAGAGTTGGGATTAGGGGGAGAAAGATGGCAGCATATGTGCAATTGTATTGAACTGAGTGGCGTCTTTGCATACTAGTTAAACCTACAATGGCACATTTCTTTTGATGTTTTTCAATTCAAGGTTGATGAAATATTTTAGGATCCAATCATTGAATTAAAATATCTATGTATTCCATGCTTTTCTTGCAAAAAGATTTAAATCAGCTTTCATCTCTTAAATAACACATGTGAAGTTATACACTGACATATGTTTTTTTTGTTTAATTACTTCGGCATATCAAAGGGCGATGGATCGAGGTTGGATGAGTCAACCAAGAGCTAGTGCTGCTTACAAAGATGGTGTCGAACAATTTTTGTCTTTTGCATTCCATGATGTTCCAGCTGGTGATAGAATTCTCTGTCCTTGTGTAAATTGCCGAAATAAAGCTATGCAGAGTTATGATGGAGTGAAAACTCACTTGAGATGTGATGGTATTCTTCAAGGTTACACTAAGTGGGTTTGCCATGTAGAGGATTACAGTGAACCATCATTTGGATTTGCTCATGTATCAGATAACAGTGGCAATTTTTCTATTCCTGGCATCCCAAGGAATGTTGTTGGAGAAGGCAACCATGGAAGGATGGATGACATGCCAGGACTCTTAAGTGCTGTCTTTGCTATGGCTAATAGTTGTGAATCTTTATCAAGCACATCTGATGGTGAATTAGATGCGTTGAATTTGAGAATATGGTACCTAATTCAGTTGAGGATGAGAATGCAGATGCTCAAACAAGGAAGAAACCTAATACGTATGCAAGCTTCTTGGAGGATGCAAACACAGAGTTATACCCTGGATGTAAAGCATTTTCTAAGTTGTCATTTCTCATCACCTTGTATCACATGAAATGCTTACATGGATGGTCACAAGAATCATTTACAACGCTACTTGGTGTTTTGTCTGATGCACTTCCACAGGCACAACTACCAAAGAAGTACTATGAGGTACAACAAATCATCCGTGGCTTAGGCCTTGACTACGAGAAAATTCATGCATGCCCCAATGATTGCATGCTTTTCCAAGGTTTACGACAACCATATGATTATTATTGTGGGAAATTTTCAATGGTTTTGGCTGAACAGAATAAAAGATAAAATTGAAAAACCAATTCACCGCCTATTGGCAAAAAAATTGAACCCAAATAAGTATCCATATGGATTATGAAATTTTGACACAAGGACAACCATGCTCCGCCTCCTGCTGCGGCGCCCGGTGGCTGTCTCAGCGGTCGTAACGGAGCGGTCGAGCGCCCACGCGGCAGCAAGGTCCAGGTCGTTGGGGACCCATTCCGGTGGCACGTCGCTCTTGACGAACGCAAAGCGGGGAGCGGCATTGCGCCAGCCGTACCGCTCCTGTTGCCTCGCCGCACGCTCCTCCTCAAATACGATGGCCCTCGAGCCCGACGCACCGCCATAACCACCTCCTCCGAGGTAGTGGAGGATGCACCACGCTCCTTCATGATCACGGGTGGAAGCTCCTCCTTTATCGGGCGGCGATTGCGGCGTGGCGGCGATGAGGGTCTGTCAATGCGGGCTCATCCTTCACGTGGCAGAGGCATTGGGGGGATGTTGACTCCCGTTTCATGCGGACGCACGCATCGGGGAAGGTGGCTCCTCCTTCACGTGGGGCCTCCACGAGAAGATGGGGCCGCTGCTGCCAGACAAGGGACTTCCACCGCCTCTGCCTACTAACATGGAGAACGAGAACTTCACATCGCCGCTGGGCTCGGGGATGGTGACAGGGTGGAGGAGGGGACGGTGGTCGGGGAGGGGGGGGGCGGCTCTATGTATCGCTTGCGCACGGCTTAAATGGCCACGACCAGGCCAGGCGAAGCGGCAGTCAGCCTACTACAATGCGGCGCAGCGGACGGAGTTGGTTTCTCAGTGCGCAACGTCCGCATTGAAGCGGCTACGCCCGAGTGGTCATGTCCGTCAGTGCCGCCCTCTCGTTCGGTCAAATCACGGGCATCAATGCGAGCCGATGCATGCTCTGAGCCGACATGAATGCGGTGCAGCAAGCGGCGTCGGCGTTCAATGGAAAGCGCAGGAGAGGCAGGTGGGATTTTTGGGCCGGCCAGGGTAGTCAGAAGCGGACGTGGCAGCGGTCCGGACGCAGCAACCCCCCCCCCCCCCCCCCCCCACTTTGTTTGTGGTTTTTGGGAAGAAGTGTGTCCGGACCGCCGAGCGGACCGATAAAACACCGTGTTGGACGCCAAAAAACGTCCGCACCGTGCAGTCTAGACGTATGCGGACGGTTTGGGGGTTGGCATTGAAGATGCCCTTAGACGCAAAAATTCATTATACATTATAATACAATGGAATTCTACTTTTTCTAGGAGAAAACATTTCACAATGTATGCTAATAATAATAAAAATAGAGCACGTGACCTGGCCCATTTTTTGGTTGTTTGTGTACAACACAACTAAATAGGCTTTTTCTCCCTTATTTCATCTGGAAGAAATCATTTTCCCCTCAATTTTTTGGAGGAAATCATTTTGGCATTTGGGGCAACTATTTTCCATTTGCCGCCAGGAAATAGCGCGCCAGTGCTCTTATTATTGGAAAAAAAATGCCCGCCAATCACTCCGCCAAGCCGCCCTCTCTCCACTTCTCCTCGCCCATGCCGCCATCTCTCCACTTCTCTTCTTCCACTTCCTAATCCATCCCAATCCATCTAATGGGATCCCTCCAATCCGTTCGCTGATGTGCATCGCCTCAATCACATGAACGGGGATCGATTGGCTTGGTGGGCGGACTGACGGGGACTCGGCGAGCGGGCGGTCGGGCGATTGGAGGCCGTGGAGGTCGGGATAGAGACCGGCTGGTGTAGGCGTTGGGGCCAACGGCGGCGATTGGGCGGGAAGGTCGCAAGAATCGTCTGCTGCAACGAGCAAGTTCGTCTCCAACCTACAGGTGGATTAAGCAGAGCAAGCACGAGTACAGCCATCCTGCCTAGGGTAGCTGCGCCCCATGTTCGTATTGGTCCTCATCATTGTGACGTGCTCTCTCAAGTCTTGGTGCAGAAAATACTGAGTTTCATTGATCTTTAGATTGATTTCTTGTGGCTTAATCGGTGTGAAGGTTTGCTGTCCGGTTGTGCAACCTGCAGGAGCTCTGCTCCATGGTAGGAACAGAGTAACTGGTAACACCCATTAAGCCACATCACGCATAGGTACTAGTAGCACAAATATCCAAAAACTATGTTGGCAGAACCATTTGGGAAGAGTCCCATCCCAATTGTTTTTTTTTGTAAAATGTTTGGGTGAGCAGTTGTTTTTGTAGTTCTATAGTCTGTACTAGTGAAACCACTTAACTGTTGATTGTTCTTTCAGATTGTTCATGTGCTGCTTTGCATTAACTTAACTTTTAGGCAGAATTAGATCTCATTGCATGCTTGATATTGGTGAAGTATCTAGTGGAAATAGGTACTCAGTGAAAATCTGAAGATTCCTACGTGGACCCTCAGATCTGTAATGAACGCCACCGATTAAAGGTGGGATCCTTAACCATCCACTTAAGCGCAATTAGCAGATAACCCTCTATTCTCTAAGTGATTAGACAAAATCATCTTGGAATTCCCCAACTCCGACCTAAGTCTCCCCCGTCCCATGGCTAGCTGCCACAGGGAACCCCGAGACTTCCTGCAGCGACGAGGCCCGAGGCGAGGCGGCCAGAACCTCTGTTATCTGAAGAATTGTACCTCAATTATCTAGTTGTCTGAAGAAACGTTCAGCACAACCTCTGTGCTATGAAGAATTGTACAAATGCTGAAGCTTTTGCACTGAGATTTATTGTTCTGTTAGTGCTACAGCTATTCAACTCCCCTGTAGTTTTTGATGCTGATGAATATACTAGAAAACCTGAAGCATCTCGCTGCAGATTCTGTCATGACCTCAAGAGACATCAATGTACTGTGTAGCCGCTTTCCTAACTGCATCTTCCATCTCGCTGGTACAGGAAGTAACATAGTGCACTGATTTAGCTGTGCTAACTCGGTCATTGGGGCTTTTTAATGTTTTACTGAGGCTTGACCCTTTGTTTATTTCTAATCTTGCTTGTAAAGATTGTATACTGAGCTCATGTTTTGCAAACTGAAAATCTGAAGCATCTCGTTGTAGATTGTGTCATGAGCTCAAGAGACATCAAGGTGATGTGTAGCCATTTGCCTAACTGAATGTTCCAGCTCTCTGTAACAGTGTACGAGTTAGCTACGCTAGCTGTAGACTTAAGGCATTTTCTCTCTGTACATGCCATGCCGCACTGAACTTTTGGTTGAGGTCTGTAGTTTTTGTTAATTTGGAAGATTAACGATGGCGAGGATACCAAGACGACTTCAGGACTTGAACCTTACAATGCATGATGCAGAACATGTGCAGCTTGCTGAAGAAAATCTGGAAGGTCCTCCAGAGATTGATAATATAGTACCAGGAAGATCTCATGAATCCACTAGCCAAATCAAGATAATTTGTAAGTTTCCATGACCAATCTTCTTCGAAATGAGGTTTTTATTATACCGGTTTCTGACGTGTTGGGATATTCATGCTTGCAGGGCCAAATGGAGAGATGCGGCAGATTGTAGGGGAATTTCGGCTGAAGAATTTATCCCAGGTACATGGAGGAAAGATAATTGTGGAGACTAACGAAAAAGGTGTTCCGAATGAAAGGTCTGGTTCCATTCTTAGTAGCTATCTTAGCGACGTTGCAGAGAACTCCACATTTGCACCACTGAACATTCTAAGATGGGACAATGAATTATTTGTCCAGAGAAAGAACAACATGATCAAGGATGTAGAGGTACATCATCACATATATCTTTTTTTGATGTATCATCACATACATCTTTTTTTGATGTATCATCACATACATCTTTATTGTCATTTCACATGAAACAATTAAATTTACTTTGTTGAAGGAGAAATTTGTCTATCCATCTGAGACAAAGCAGCTTACACGAGACTGGGTCCTAATGACTGTTTGCAAAAGATGGAGAGCCTACAAATCTCGCTTGAAGAAAAAATATTTCAAAACGGAAAGAGAGATCTCTCCAGGAAATTATTAGTGATGTTCCAATAGGTGTTAATAAGCATCAATGGGAGACTCTAGTTGGAATGTGGTGCCAGGATTCACACATGGTTATTATCTCATCCTCTCATGCTCAAACTGAACTCCAAAATTAGTTTGCTAACATTGCGTGTCTGCATCTAATTTGTTTGCAGAAGTTATGCGAGAAAAACACAGAGTGTGCGAAGCAACAGAAGAATCCACACACAACCGGGAGAAAAAGCCATGCCAGGCTACAAAAAGAGATGGTGACAATGATACTTTTCATAGTCTTTATTACATGACAAATCAATTATCTTCAAAAATAACTATTAGTGGACCTAACATACTTTGTTGGCTAGGAAATCAAAAGGAAAGCACCGATCCACAAGATTGACCTATGGGATGAAGCTCATAAGAAAAAAGATGGCAATTACACAAGCGACAATGTGAAGACAATAATGGTACATTCTACTTATTTTGTCTACAGTCCAACATACAATCTATTCCATAGTATAGTAATGAATTAATAATTATTCCTATTCAATAGGATGCAGCTAATGAGGAGTTAAAAAAAAGGAAAATCGATCATAATGGTAGCCTTTCCATTGACGATTATACTGAAGCCTTTAAAGGTGCACTTGATAAAAGGGCAAAACTTCGAGGTTACTATGATGAAAAGTATTGGAGCGGAGTAAATGTTTCTCAGGGAATAACTTCTGTTGGGAAATCTGACCAAGAAAATCTTCAGTTTGAAGTACGCATGGTGAAAGATAATGTAGAAGATGTCAAAGATGATGTAGAGGACGTCAAAGGTGATGTAAAGGAAGTCAAAGGTGATGTAGGGGATGTCAGAGGTCAGATGGCTATGATTGCTGCATTCCTTGCCAAAAAGTTTCCTGGAGAGATTTGCAGAAATGAAGTGGATTCTCCTACAGAAAATTATCAAGTTAGCATATCAAAAGCAGTTATATTTGTGCAAAGATGAAATTAATGAACACTGATATGCTATTACAATAATTTTATTGCAGGTCACTCCACATGACAGAGATAACAATCTCCAATCTGAATCTTATAATGTTCTTGAACAATCAAATAATGATTTGCAGGAGCCACAAACTACCATGCAGGTAATGTAATGGGCTTTTTATGTACTATTTAATGCAGATCCATTCTAATGTCTTAGAACTATTGCTTTAATAGGAGTTGCAGCAAACGAAATCAAAAGAGGGTTGTGGCAATGCGCATTTACCACATGAACATGTGATCACTAAGGTGTGTTAACTAACTTGTACTCAATTATCAATTATCTCCTGCCAGTAATTTTGGGATTGGTTGAACCCTTTTAGTTGTTAAATATTGGAAAGCTATCTTATCATCAAGTTAAAACTTTGTGAAATATTAACCTTTTGGTTTGCAACTGTAACCTGTTTGGGTTCGTATATACCTTCCTAGTAATCTTAACCTACGTGCAAGGACTTATCTAGATTTTTATCAATGATGACGATGACATCTTTTCCTATTAAATTGCAGAATGTCCATGCTGAAAATAATCTTGCAGTGCAGCAAGGTGGCCCTAAACCAAGTTTACGACTTCACCAAGTCACTAACCAGGTAAACATATGCTACATATCTAAATGACAATGATTGTACAAGAGGTTGTCTAATTTTGTATGTAAGTGCAAGGTAAATGACATTATTATGAAACACCAATCCCATTTTGACAAAGGTCGTTTCAAAAAATGTCGTGACACCGCTAGCAGATCATAAGTCAGATTCAACCAAGTATTAAAAAATTGTATTGCATACAACAGCAACATGATTTGGCCCGATGGGACCAAAAGTTAGTCACACACATATCATTGCTGCTCCAATAGATCTCGTATTCAAAGAAACTAATTAATCAATTTTGAATTGATACATGAGTACTAATAAAACACCAAACTTGCATACATGGTCTTTTTGGTGGAAACCTTGCACAGATGTTGAGGAACACCCTGGCCCTTGAATATTAGGTCAATCCTGTTTTTAGTGTATAAATTTACATGACTTGAACTTCATTTGTTTGCTTGCTGCATTCTTGCAAAGTTTTCACAATAAATAATTTTGTAATAAGACTTTAATCTAATTTGAAAGCAAAGTGCGCAACCGAAAGTGCGTGTGGAATAAGGCTCCTTACTAACTTCATGTAATGGAACTCTTCAAAGCTATCATTCTTGATTATAGTTGGCCACGTGTCTCCCTTCACGCGTATTCCTATTTAATTGCAGAATGATCATGCTCAAAATAGCAATGCAACCAAGCCACATGGTCATCACCAAGTCACAAAGCAGGTACATATAGGCTAGATATCCAGATGACAATGATTATATAATGGATAGTTGGTCTAATTATTTGTGAAATTGTTCTTATTTGTGTAAAATGAAATCTTCTGAGGTTCATCAATAACAAATGTTCCATTTCTTGAAAAATAGGATAAAGTTGAAGTCGTGTTGTATTCGATGAACTTGAGAAACAAAGACAAACTTGTGGCCAAAGGAACTTTAGAGAGTAAAGAGAAAACATATGTGGTTGGAGGAAACATGCTTGGAGTGCAATACGTTGCAGTTTGTGTTCGCGGCTGTACATATCTAGGAGATGAGAAACTAGTTAGACCATATGAAAAATTCCAAACAGTAAGGGATGCTATGGGTTCTGTTATTGCTTGGCCTCGCTCACATGTAAGTATGTTCCCATTCAAGCAATGTGTATGCTCCAATCTGCACATGTGTGATATGTTATTTATCAGGAATCTTCCTTTTTTTAGGTAAAAATAGTTAAGCCAACCCCTCCAGCACAACCACAGAGCATTGGTATGATACATTTCTTACAATTTCATCAAAGAATCTCTTATCTTGCACTTCTCTATAAACATGTGTTCATGTAAATGTTGTTCTTTCTCCCTTTCAGGGCGGTGAGGATTTGAAGAGTGAGTGCATTGAAGGAGCTACGAGTGGCTGGGGAGCACTTGAAAAGGGAGTGCACTAGAGGAGTCGGGAGTAGTTGATGAATCTATCTTTGAATGAACAAATATTCTAGATTATGTATAGAATTTAGCTTCATAGACAAAAATAGTTCCAGTCTATAGGATCTTTTCTTATTTATTTGCATCATTGCATGTTTCATATGAATGTTACATATTATTCAGCTGTGAACTCCAAGTACTTTCAGTGGAGACATTGTTCCTGCTAATTAATGCATTGGATGTTGTTACCGAGGTTGTCTTCGTATCACAATATTATTTGACCAATCTGCATGTGCAACCATGACATTAAGAATAATTGTATTTGAAACGATGAACAAATTCGAAATTAATCAAATAATATTTTTTTGCGGGTAATCAAATAATATTTGAAGTAAAATATTCCATTTGTATAAATATTCTTATGTATACTTAGAGACGACTATAAGAGGCGAATGAAACGTGTCTATGAGTAGAGACGTAATATGAGCATGCGTAACATAACGTCTCTACATGTACACACGATTTTTGAGCGTGCCTAACACAACATCTCTAAATGTAGACACGATTTTGAACGTCCCTAGAAAGCGTCTCATGCCATGTAAGACACGCTTGGCTAGCGTGTCTATCTGTTTGAGACGGTCCGTGGGGAGGCGCTCCAAGGACGCTTTGCTTAAACGGCTCTATAGTTGGCTAGAGATGAAATAAGGCGTCACTAGGTATGAAATTGGATGTCTCTACTGACTGTTTTTGTTGTAGTGGAGGTTAAACCTCCAGTCTCTTCATCAATCGATGCATACATCCATCTTTATTAATTATACAAGTGATATTAGCCAACTACTTTGAGTGGTTCTGTGGACGCATTTACTTTTCCATACGCAGTAGAGAGAGTCAACATCAAGATGTCTCAATCCATATTTAGTTGGGCGATGATAGGCGCCGGTGCGCCGACCCAATAGTGTGGCCGGTCGCTTGAGCACCCTACGATTAGACCAATATCAGGCGTTGGATGCACAAGTCAACCCCAAAGCGACCACATCTTCCTCAACCGTACACTCCTCTCAGGTCTTATCCATGGAGCAGTACGCGCGCTTGCCACCAGCGAAAGAACCTCCGCGAAAAGAAATTGAATCACCGGCCGGCGTTACTCGACAACAGTGTTGCCCCTGGCTCATCGGCCATTACAGCTTGCACCAGGGCCTCCGCAGATTAGCAGAATCTACCGCGCGCCGCTAGCAGCAGTCGTCGTCGCCGGTTGCAAAGCTGCTCGCATCGGACCGTCGCGTCTCTAGTCGGAACATCGGCATACTCCTTCGCTGGCCTCATAGCTCGCCGCAACGCTCGCTACCATCATAGCACATAGGTGCAGACCATCATGCGCATTGCCGGCTCACCCGCATATTTTTCTCCCGTCGGTCGTCGGTTGAAGCTTTTTTCAGCTACGGATGAAGCTTTTTCTACCAATGGTTGCAACTTTTTCTGTTGCGCGGTGCCCTGGTTGAAGCTTTCTCTATCTGCATTTGCAGCTTTTTAATCTACGGTTGAAGCTTTTTTTTGTCAATGGTTGCAGCTTCTTCTGGTTGCATGGTGCCTCTCGGTTTGAAGCTTTTTACAATAAGGTTGAAGCTTGTCTATTAATGGTTGCAACTTTTCCCTGTTGAGCGGTGCCGATAGAAGCTTTCTCTATTCATGGTTGAAGCTTTTTTTTGTCTATGGTTGAAGCTTTTTTGGTCAAAAGGTGCAACATTAGTATGTACGCATGATCCCAGCGCCGCCTCCGCCGGTTACGCGCCAACGCTCTTCGCTGGACGCAGCACAAAAGGAGCCTACATTCCCAGCAAAATGACGAGTTCTGCGTTCCAGGACCCTCTATCACTGTTGTAACATCTGCACACTGGTGCCGTTGCAAACACATCTGTGCAACATAAGAGGCGAGGGATGCGTGAGGGGGAAAGGAAGAAGGAGGCGCTGGTTGTAGCTGTTTTCTCCGCCCCGCGGTGTCTCAGCCAAGCAGGCAGGAGTTGCACCGCTGCCCATGGCGTAGCTGGTGGTCCGGCCGTGAACGTTTTCCTATTTAGTTGGTGTAGTGTTCCACAGTTATATTCCCATCCTAGAATGCGTTGTTAGGGCATCGGCCGGATTTGGCAAATCGGATACCCATTTGTGAATCCTCAAATCCATATTATACATGCATGTGAAGTCTAATCTAAAGCATCATGGCAACAGCAGACAGCAGCACCATGGCACGTTCCTGTAATATATATTTCTCTATCATTTTTCTTTTAGGAGTTGGTATTTATAGTTTCTTGCATGCCAAATTGTTAAAAGTGAAGCATTTACTTAGTTGTGATTGAGCTATTACTGTCGATAATCAGGTCATCGCTTGAAAGCAAAAAGAAGGGGTCAGAAAGAACATGCTGATTGTTAGAACTAGCTTACAGATGTTGCCATGTTAGGACGAAGCCCTCAACACTAATCTGATAAGTTTGATGGAAAAACCAATCTGATAAGTGAGCTTATCACTACACGCAGCTGCTGCCATGTTAGGAGGAAGCCCTCAAAACTATTTATGTGATTATATCAAACATTCTTCACTACCAATTATTTTTATTTAGTAATTAGCGCCGGCGAGGGCGGCCGGATCACGCTGGAGACGGGCAGGGGAAGGTGGCGGCGGCGAGGGTTTCGGGGGTGGGAGCGGGTCGCGGGAGCTTGTTTCTATTAGGGAAATCCAATAAAATTTGGCACTACGGCTAGCCCTACCTACGAGCCTACGACTTTATTAAAAGATGATTTGATGCGTGAACTTACGTGCAGTTGCAGGTTGAAGAGTTTCATCCCATGCCAAGAGGAAACCATGGCTGATAAACTGCTCGTAGTCGCTCGCGTTGGCCCAGCCCGGCGAACTCATCATCGGCACGACGATAGCATCACAGCCCTCCACGGCGTAGTCTCCGTAGTTTCCCGTCTCGTCGAAACGCACTCCTGCGTGAACAAACATGTTGCTCGCGTTCACGCAACTCACCTCCACCAGCGCCACCCTCTTCGTGCACTTGTAGAAGATGAGGTTCAGGTTGGCGGGGTTGACCTTAAACGGCAGTGCCAGCTTGCTGGAGGTGTTCGAACTCCGGAAATGGCAGCTGGAGACGTTGAAGTCTTCCTCTTTGTGTACATCAACGACACGCAGATTGCGGTCCTCGTACAAGATGTCCATGATCGCAAAGCCAGTGGATCCAGTGAATCCAGAGCTCCGGAGAAATGGAACGTTGTTGTTTGAACAACCGACCTGGAAGTCCAAGGGACCACACGATCTTCCCGCCTCCCTGTGAGCGATCGAGAACGGGGAGATGGTGAGGTTGCCGCACTTACTGGCCAAGCTTGAGCAGCCTTCCCCTTGCTGATCCTCGGCCCCGGCGGCGAGCGTGAGTGGCAGCCACCATATCCAGACCAAGACCAAGAACCGGCAGCTCGCAGTAACCATAGGAACAGAAGAAGATTTGGCCGTGGGGCGGTGGAGATATGTGTATGAGAGAGGATATCGTCGTTGAAGAAGGATATATGTGGACGAATCCTATGGTATGAACAAATGACTGGAAAATCGGGGCAAAGCTATCCTATCATCATCCACGAATTCCCTCAACCACCGCTTGGACTTGTAGGCCATGATTTCTTAATTTATAATTCTATATAATAACCACATTGACGGGTAAGCCATCAACATGGTCTGTGCGTACCCGTGACGTGACATGAACTTGGATGCTTCATGTTTTTGTCAGCTATCTAACTATACAAGATTCCTTCATTGAGAAAAAATTAGATACCGGATTCTAATATTTGTCCATGATTGATTGCAGAATGCAGAGCCACTGAGTCCAGAGCTCCGGAGTTGTTGTTTAAGCAACCGACCTGGAAGTCCAAGGGGGATCTTCCCGCCTCCCTGTCAGCGATCCGGAATGGATCAGAGACCGTGAGGATGCCGCAACTCTTGGCCGAGCAACTTTCCCGTCGCTGCTCCTCCTCGGCCCCCGCGAGCACCAGTGGCAGCCACCAAACCCAGACGAAGGCCAATAACAAGCAAGCCAGGGCCATCGGAATAAGTAAGACTTGTAATTTGTGTTAGCAGCAAACAGATAGAGCAAACTGAATAGGCGATCGATCATGGGTTCTGGAGAGATACTAGATAGAATAATGTTCCTGCAGAATGAATGATATATGGGGACGATGAGTCCTGGCAGTCATCGTACGTCCACCCATTGGAGTCGCTGAATACTACAGGGATTGATCTGGGGGGCTGAGGAATTTCCAGATATGTCGAACTTGTGCAAGGATCATGGATAATCTGTCTTGGACTAAAGGAGGTGCATACAACTATGTTCACTTGTAGGCCAGTCCGTTCTTTCATGTCTTACTCTGCCTCGCCGATGACTGCATCTTCACTTCCCGAGGCTCACAGCAGTCGGACAAGGACACGGAGGGAACAAAAAGGATTTGGAGGACGGGCGCCGGCGAAGATTTAGACTAGGAAACATTCCAAGTCGACTATGAAGATGTCTGTGGCGACTTCACCAATCTCAAGATGATATGCCGACCGAGTCTCTCGAATGTACTCATCTTTTCTACTTATAAAGGTTGGAGTTGGTGGTGAGTTCACATCTAGGACCATGCAAATAAACAAATGCACTTCTATCCATATGTGAGACTAGCAGCTTTCCGAAAGATAGAATAAACAAATGTTACTTTTGTGAGACCCACCCAAATAAACAAATACACTACTACCCTAATATGAGAATGACACTCTAATAAAAACACAAATTATAAATGCATACGACTCCAGTTCAAAATCATGGCCTTTATATTAATTTCTCTGCCCAACGAATTCTTTCAGTTCTATAGCATCACAGAAGAGCGTGAACATTTTTTTTTTGCAGGGAGAGAGTGAACACATTGCAATTTCAACATGGTCATAGAGGTTGTCCTCCTACCACATCCATGATCTTGTGCATTTGAAGTACTCACGACCATTCACCTATGTTTCAAAAATTTAAAATGTTATCTCACTGTAAATCTCGCAAAGGACGTACAATGGTCGCTTAAAAATCATCAATGACTACACCATGACTTTTGTTATATTTACGCTCTCTTTTTAATTATAAACCATGCAATAGTTGTACGACATCATCATCGTTCGATGATCTCTTAAGCAGCAGTATCTCATTGTTTTTTTATGGTTCCATAGCAACGCACGGGCATTGTGCTAGTAGGGATAAAATGTGTGTGTGTGTGTGTGTGTGTGTGTTTATATAGATGAGTGTATGTGCGTTTGTATGATCATTCTGAACATTGTGTCACAAAATTTGGCAGGACCGTTTCGTCGGCTCCCAGCTGGCCAGCCGGCGTTCCATACCACTACAAGTACTAACGACGAAAGCACCATAAAGTTTCGCTAGAAAAAATAAATATAGGCCCACTAGTCTGAGTTCCATAAAGTTTATTTGCCACTGGGTGTCAACGTTGGCTGTGGTGCAGATGTGAGAAGTTCATCCACTCGTCAATCAAAAAGAAGAAAAAGGAACTTGAGAAGTTCAGAGTTCAGTCAGACTAGGCGAAAGCCACTATTATCCAGTTCATCTTGTTATTGAACATCATTTTTCTTTTTTCAACTTACTTGTTATTGAACATCTAATGGTCCATACAGATACGAAACCACTGTGAGAACTTCTTCTTAAAAAAACCCTGAGAGTACGTACTGGTTCACATATCTAGGAACTCGCTTAAAAAATGATTTGACGGGGTTAACTGAACTTACCGCTGTCGGGAGGTGCTTCGTTCCATGTCGCAGGTGCAGGTGCAGGGAGAGGTCGGGGCAACTCCCATGTCAGGAGGAAGCCATCCCTCATGAGCTGCTCGTAGTCACTCGCGCTCGCCCCCGCGGACGAGCCCAGCACCGGGACAATGACGGCGTGGCAGCCCTCCAAAGCTTAGCTGCTGTACTTCCCGGTGGGGTCGTACTGCACTCCCGCACGAACAAGCACCGCCCACTCGCTACCGCACCTCACGCTCGTCTGCGCCAGGCCAGTGTCCCGGCGTGCCTCGGCCGCTGCTCCGTCCTCCTCCGTGCAGTTGTACAGGATGAGGTTCAGGTTGACGGGGGCGATCCTGAAGGGACCGTTCAGCTTGACTGAGGTGTTATAGACCACCTCACGGCACTTGTTGACTGCGTAGAAGCTACGTTCCTCGTAGGAGATGTTGAGGATTGCAAAGCCGTTGTTCAAGGGTATAGAGCTTTGTTCAAGGGTATAGAGCTCCGTAGGGTTGGAAAACTGTTGTCGGTACAGGCGACATCGAAGTCCGGGTAGGGATCTGAACCGCAGGATCTTCCCGTCTCTTCATCGGTAAGCCAGAACGGATCAGAGATGCTGACGTTGCCGCACTTCATGGCCGAGCAATCTCCGTCAAAAATGATCGTGGAGGAGGACGTGTGTGCTGGGTGGGAAAACTGCACACACGCTCACTACACTACTCAGGTCACCACGTTCCCGCACACCGGTCACCACGCAGGTAGCCATACAGAATACAGTAGTCTAACAGTGACGTATGTACCGACGTTCCCGCACGCCGGTCACCCAGCAGGTTGCCGTCCAGCGTCGTCGCGTGGTGCAGCAGCACGAAGCTCTTTATATGGCTCGGGTTTCCTAATCGTGCTGCGTTGGTTTGATTTCGTGCGTGGGTGTGCTCGCACGATAAGATGGAGACCGGCAATGCTATTTGGGACACTGGAGCGGTAGGATATATATAGTGCGTGCGTGGACGATGTGTACAGTGGAAGAGTGAGGGCAAGTCGAGTCCGACGGAATTGACTGGTTGAGAAATGATTTTTCAGAAGAAAAATAACAGTTCTGTGAAACCCAAGGGACAAGTCTTAGGCCATTGAGGGCGATGCGATGTGACTGCCGATTGTGGACTAAAGATGGACTATCTGTGCTTGCAGAGCAGTGCCATGGTACGTTCCTGTTCTATATTTCTCTCAGCATTTTGCTTTTAAGAATTGGTATTTCTAGTTTCTTGCATGCTAATTTGTTAACAGTAAAGCTTTCCGAATCATGAGTGCCCATAGATACTTAATTAGCCGTGGTCGAGTTATTACCGTGGATAATTACGTCAACACTTCAAACCAAAGAGAAAGGGGTGAGAAAGAAGATGCTGATTTTTAGAACTAGCTTACAGAAGTTGCCCATTGAAGATGCTCTTATCAAGCCATAAGTAAGTTTGATGAGAGAAAACAATCTGATGAGTGAGCTTACCACTAGCAGATAGCAGCTGCCATGTCAGGAGGAAGCCACCAAAAACTATTTCTGTGATTTTATCAAACATTTTTCGCTACCAAATATTTTTATTCAGTATACACAACAAATCTCCCCAAACCGTACCAACAATTTTAAGAATTATATGAAACATTTTTGACGATCTCAAAATAATTTCTAAATATCATATTTCATTAAAGTGATTTTTCTGATAATAATTTTACTAATGCAAATCATGAGCAGCAGTTGTTCGAGGCGTGGAGTAAGTTCAGCTTGCCTCTATCAACGACTCGCAAGCTGCGTTCCTCGTAAGAGATGGCGATGATAGCGAAGCCAAAACCCGAGGTTATAGAGCTCCATAGAACTGGAGTGTTGCTAGAGCAAATGACCTCAAGGTCCGAGGAACCACATGGTCTTCCCGTCTCCGTGTCAGCGAGCCAGAATGGGTTGAAGAAGGTCAGGTTGCCGCATGTCTTGGGCGAGCCCATGCCGCCTTTGCCCTGCTGATCTCAGTCACCACGAGCATCAGCGGCAGCCACCAAAACCCCGACGGTGAGACCGTTGGTGACGAATAGGCCTGGACGGAACGAGCGGGCTTTTGGGCCCGCTTGTGGCCCGTTCAGGACCGGACCGCACGGTCCAGGACCGGTAGGAAAACTGGTCGGTCCGGGCTGCGATATTGGGCCCGAAAAAATGTCGGTCCGGTCCGGTCTTTAACCGAGCCGCTCGGTCGGACCGAGGGATCACAGTCACCGCCGCCGCCGTTCCTCGTCGTCGCGGACACCGGCAGCCCCTGGGCGAACTACCATGTCCCCGAGCTTCCCCATTCCTTCCTTCCTCTCCTCCCCATGCGCCGCATCTTCTTGCCGCCAGTCGTCATCGCTGTCGTGCGTAGACTGGTGCTGATCTGGAGTTCTCGAACATGACCTTGACCCCAACCGTGGCACCAATTCTTGCGGGTATTGCGGCTGCATGAGCTGAAATCGTGCCATGAAAGGAGCTGCAGGTCAAGATGTTTTTCTTACAAAACGAAAGAGGTGGCATCCCACGTCCACCCGTACGTAGCTATGTTGCCGCTGCATGAGCTGAAATGGTGCCGTGCCACGATCTTCCACAACCGCCTGATCTAACCTGAAACTAAGTCAAGAGGTGGGCATACACACGTTGCATGGCGAGTGATTTCTCCGGAAGTGGGCATGCACCGGGCATCAGCTCTGAACACAAAATGGGAGATTCAGAAAATTCAGTTTGGTCAGATTCAGAAAATTCAGTTCATCAATTACATCTAAGATTCAACAGATGACTAAACTGCAGCTAACCAGGACCTAAACTGCAGCTAACTAGGAGCCAAACAACTAACTAGGACCTGAACAGCAGCTGGTAGAACTAGTGGCATCGGTCCACACGGTCCTCAAAAGCTTGACCGAGCCAGCACCCTTTCGGTCCGGTCCTGGAAAAGGAGCTCGCTGGACAGCTCGGTCCGGTCCGGACCGGACCGCCGGCGGCCGGTCCAAACGCCGGCTCGGACCGGGACCGGACCGGACCGTGTCCAGGCTGAGTGACGAAGTCCGAAGGAATCGACTGGTTCAGCAATGATTTTTCAGAGGAAAATAAACCAGTTCAGCAGAACCCAGTTCAGCTGCGGACTATGGACTAAGGATCTGAACGTGTGTGCTCGCAGACAGCAGCGCTGTGGTAGGTTCCTGTCCTATATTTCTCTTTCAGCGTTTTAGGTCTAAGAATTGGTAATTCAAGTTTCTTGACATGATAGCTTGTTAGTACTACTAATGCAAATCATGTGCACCTGTTGGTTCAGATATTACCAGTAACAAGGGAGTGACATGATTGGTTGCTTGGTTCGGTAAGAGAAATCCAAATAAATGCACCACACGTCCTAAGTTAGCTACGAACATGATTAAACGATGATTAGGCGGGTGAACTTACGTGCAGATACAGGAATAGGAAGTGCTTGTGGCGGATCCCATGTCAAGAGGAAGCCATCTTTGATGAGCTGCTCGTAGTCGGTCGCGCCCGTGGACGTTTCGCCCGGCGACATGCCCAGCACCGGCAGGATGATAGCATCACATCCCTCCAAGGCATAGCCAGCATAGTCCCCGGCAGGGTCGTATGGCACTCCCGCGCGAACAAACGCGTTGCTCGCGTTCACGCACCCCATCGTCGTCGCGTGCACTAACCATCTGTCGCGACGTGCCGCAGCCGCCGCGGTGGCCTCCTCCGTGCAGTTGTAAAAGATGAGGTTCAGGTTGATGGGGTCGATCCGAAGCTGGCGGCCCAGTTTGACGGAGGTGTTCCAGAGCGGTAGGCACCTATCGGAGGCGTCCTGAAATAGTTCCAGCTTGCCAAGATCAACGACACACAAGCTGCGTTCCCCATAGGAGATGTTGGTGATTGCAAAGCCGGTGCTGTAGGGCACAGAGCTCGGTAGAAGTGGATGACTGCCGTTATAGCATGTAAGCTCGAAGTCCGGCAGTCCAGGCGAACCACATAATCTTCCCGTTTGCCAATCAGCGAACCAGAATGGAGCGGAGATGCTGACGCTGCCGCAACTCTTCGCTGAGCAGCCACCCACTTGCTGCTCCTCAGCCGCCGTGACCACAAGCATCAGCGGGAGACACCAGGCCCATACAAAGATCAGGAATCGACCATGCATCGCAGCGCCAGTAAGATTTGGAATTTGTCTCGGTGAAGGCTGTGGGGAGACTCAACTAACAGAGAAGATTATTGGCTGAAATCACCCGCTTGGCCTGCTCGAATGCCCACCCGCTTGGTGGGGTTACAAGAAACGGGAAAAGGCCGAGAGCCCAACTCTGCCAGCGTTACCGCAGCCGGGCGGCTGTTCGCTGCGTCATCTCGCCGTGCCACCTCCCTCCCATGCCGGCGACGCCGCCGCATCCCGCAGCTGCCGTCGTGAGCCACACAACGAAGAGTCGCTAGACCCTCCTGCCGAGTGATCGCGTGGTCTGTCACGGCCACGGTGCCTTGCCCGCTCGGCGGCGCCGGTGGTTAGGGCAGGAAATGCCGGACAACGGCGGTGATGTGGGAGATCTGCCAGGAGCATAGCCGTGGTCGCCGCCGCGTCTGTTTGCGCGTGAACAAAAATGGTTGGTGTTATTCGATTGGGTGCTCGCGAAGTAAGTGTGCGCCTTCAGCTTCTCTCACGGTCAATTTGTCTACTGTTACTGAGACTTTTTGGTGCTTGTTAATACGTCCGCAGAGCAGTATGATGATCTGTTGATCTTATATGCTAGGATAAGATACTTCAATCTTGAAATGAATAGTTGCAATGCTTAACTTCACAATGATGCATCCAATCCAGGTTACTGAATTTTGTAGGGTCATGCTTAGAATAGATGATAAAGGGTTTCCTCGCTTTATATTATAAAGCAACGACCAAACACATGATACATCAAGCTCGTTGGGGCTGCGGCACAACCAAGCCCAAAGAGAAAAGAGAGAAAGGAAAGAGAAACAAATGCGAACACCGGCCGATCGACGAAAACGAGGAAGGCCAATGCCGTTGTGCCCGCCGGAGAACCTAGAACTCTGAAGCAACGCGTATCGAGCAACACCTTCAACAAGGAATGCAACGACGACGTCGCTGCTGCCCGCGCGAGTCTTAGGGTTTCCTCCGTTACGCGGAGGGCAGTGGGGAAGGGGTACACCCGAGGCCCTTCAGGAAGGAACGGCGGCACCCACAGGCGTCACCACATCGGAGCTGGACACGCCAATAGGGATTACTCCCGACCCCAAAAACCACCACCGCCCCTGACAATCCGGAGTGCTCCACCCAACATGCCGCCCACCCGCATGCACCACCACGGCCACAACGCCCTCCGCAATGCCTCAATATGGTCACTGGCATGAGGCCTAGAGGAAAGAGGATGTGACGCGAAATCGGGGACAATAGCAATGCAGACGAGCGGGGGGAATAGCCTCCGCCGCCCTCACGGAAACCGACTAGACGCGACCGCGGGGGACACACGAGGCCCCTACTTGCCCAGCCAGACCCAGACGGTCCCGCAAAGCCCCCACCTTCAAGCTGCAACACGCCCACAGTCGGTGCCGCCACCATCCGGAGACCACCGCCGCACCACCTTGACCTCATGGGAGTTGCAGCATGCCCACACCCAATTAAAGTCCACGGACAGGTAAGTCATCCTATATACTCAAGGGAGTATCTAAGAAGTTCGCCCCCACTATCTAATTTATCTCCACATGCACGCTATCCACGTCAGCCATGCAGCAACATCATCCCACCTAATGATTTTGGTTTGAGGTCTATGCACCATATCTGCTTTTCCCTCTGCCTCCCCGCACGCATGGCCGCATGGGTTGTACTTATCCTGGCCAATTAAGTGCCATCAATAATTTTCTATCTCTACATCCTATTCATCTTCTCCATCGAACGAAGGCAGCCCTTTCCTGTTCGTCTTCTGTAACCGGCAAGCCATTCAGCGGTCATACATATCCACGCATTGCTTCCAGCTCGAAGCGCCAAGCACCGCCACTACCTACCTCACGCCTCCCAATCGTTGTTGCATCACAAGGGCCCTGTCCCACTTCCCGGCCCATCCCCTCTCCTCCCGATCTGCCTCTGCACGAGGAGGACTGGATAGGTGGAGAATTCCGGGCCCCTCCTATCCCCACCATGGTGAGGCCGCCGTTCTCGATCCATAGCCAGATGGCGACATTGTTCCTTCATCTCCAGCAAGGTGATTCTGATCCGCTCCTGCACGACGTCGGAGAACCCCGCATGGATCGCTCCGCAGGTTGACGGCGAGGACGAGGAGTTGATCTTCGTCGCTTCATCTCAACCGCTACCGAACTCGATCTGCTCCTCCATGCCGCCGGGAATCCCACGTTAGGGCCGATCTGCTCCGGCACGCACGGTTGCCGTGATATGGTGACAGCCACGAGCACAGTATCCACAACTCTTTTCCTCATCTTCCTTCTTTTTGTGGATTTGGCTGGTTGATGCATCTATGAATTGCAGATTCTTCTTCCATTGTTCAACTATTGATTGCCGCTGTTATCCATCCGGGGATAGTGTAATTATAGTAAGTGTCGCTCCGACATTCACACGTACAGCCTGAGAAATGTATTCATCGGTAAACTGCATCATCAGTTTTTCATTTCACTACTGTCAATCAAAGCCATTCTGATGTTGGTCTTTTACTTGGTACAAATAAATTGTTGTCCAGTATGTTCATCCAAACGAGCAGCTAGGTACTGGTGTCTCGGTGATTAAAGGTACAAATATTTAACATGTACTGGGTTACTGACATAGAGCTGTTTCGAGTGTTCTTTACTCCTCTGATGCTAGGAATGTGTTGTCTGCAGCGAAGGATCGACTTGCCTGGAAAGGGAACACAAAATGATCTGATGCATTGTGTACTACTTGGATGCATCGTTGGCTTTGAGGAATGTAGCTTACAAGTTATCACGCACAGTTTCTTTTTGTTGTAAACAAATTCTGACTTACATGCGGTAATTTGGATCTCGGTGCTTATGATAAGTACTCATCCTCTTTTCGGACAAAAGATTTGAGACAAGAGAATTTGTACTCACATTGGCAAAAAAAGAGAAAGGAATTTTTTATTTTTGATGATATTGGAGCTCCATCACTCACTGTCATGTATTGCAAGCAACTACAGTGGCCAACATTTTTGTTTAGTTATCATTCTTTGTGTAGATCGTAAGCATGCAGATATGAAGATTGATTTACGGCAATTGTAAATCATATGAGACTACTTATGTCCTCTATTTAGTTAAAAAAAAATGATCACATACTTCTTGTTTTCCAATATATAAGTACGTAAATACACTATGCAAAAGGTTTGTTCAATTTATCTACCATCATGACTATGAACTAAGAATTCCCGCAGCAATGAACGGGGTATCATCTAGTTTAATTAGGATATCAATCCAGCCAAGACAACTGCCATCCCACTCACAACAGCTCGACGCCATAATTACGCCTCCATTATTTTTTGAGTTAAATGTAATATTTGCAAAGTGGAGTTTGTCTCCACCGTTTACCTTTGGTGACTTTTCCCATTTTACTTAATGGATAAGAGCCCCTGCTGATGTTTTGCTTGTATAACGATTATGTAAAAATTGTTTGGAAAATGACATGGATCAAATGTGCACTGGATACCAAAATTGTATGTGGACGATATAAGCAATGTTCTGAATTTGACACAGAATCCGTTTATCCGAAAATATCATTTCTGCAGAACACCAACAAACCTCCCTCCAGACCACCACCCTCCCACCGGCATCCGCTCCAGCACTTGATTAATGCAACAATAAAAAGAACAGGCCTCAAACTACCGACATATCACATTTTCAAAACAAAATATCCTTTATTTATATTTAAACTGCTTAAAAGAAAAACACTTTCTTAATATCACGATAACTATATTAAAACATTTGCACCATCTACTTCAGTATTCTAAATACCGCTATTCATGGCTTTCATTGTAGATGCTATGCTATTACAAGGATGCTGCTATGTGCTTTGAAGCGGACCTATATAAAGACAAACATCAAATCACCGACAATATTATTTTCACTTTTTTTGCTTTATCTTCTACATTTTTCTTTAAGAAAACAAGAAAACCAGCATGCCGTAATTTAGCATTCTAAAGCATGATCCGCATGACTCCTAATATAGACCGCATGCCATTACAAAGCATACCGACCGTCGCTTGTAAATTGTCAAACACCAAGCAAAATGTCAACACCAAAGGCCTTTTTAATAAAAAAATCACAGTAACCGTATAATGGTGATGTGCACGCAGTGCCATACATACAAATTATTTGATCTCAGCAGCACCCTTACCAATTTTGTCATCGATCAACTAACCAAGCACCAAAAATTAACGTATGAATTGACTTATTTCAATTTTCTCGACACCCACACCCCTGGCGTGCTAGGAGACATTGCGAACCATTTGGCCATTTACTCATTTCCATCATCCCATGGTTAGGGAATTAATCCATTTTCTTGCTATAGCATGACAGTACATCATATCGAGTAACGACTACATTCTCAAACCCCTTGGCCATTTCATAGCTAGAGGATTGAATCCATTTTCTTGCAATAGCATGACAGGACATCATATCAAGTATGTGACTAAATTTTCAGATATTTAAAAATCAATAACTCGCCAACTGTCTCAGCATGTTTATATCTTAATGTCTCTAAATTTTCTGCTTTAATGGATTTACTCGGATCTGGTCGTTCGTCTATGTTCGTGCGTTTTCAGGTTAGATATTTCTGATTTATGCTACTCTTCATTGGCGGCTTTGTTGTTCTGTTGCGCAGGTCCTTCTGGGCCTTACAACGACGACTTCCCGACTGTCTAATACAACAAGTTTCCCCGGCTCCGGCGAGGGAGGGACGATTACAACGGCTCACTCAGTGCTTGTTGTCGTTGCTAGGTGGTCTAAAGATCTGGATGCAATTTTTATTATTTTCTAGTGTTCGTTGTACTATCATGATTGAAGATGAATAGATTGGAAGTTTTCCCAGAAAAAAAATCTAAGTACAAAGTACAAAAGAGCGTCATACCTAATGAATCTAGCTAACTGTTTGCATCCCTGCATCCCATCAACGCTGACCATGCAACTAAAATCGTATACCTGATGTAACACAGCTCTTAATTTTGCATAAACATACCCGCCTACATCCCATTCTAGTCTGGTATTGATCAGAACACAGCTCTTAATTTTGCAGTCACGAACACCTTTACATTCATTTCTTATTTCTAAGCTTCTAGGTTTGGAAGCTTGAAGCAACACCATGTTCTTCTTTGGGAATATGTGAATGAAAAGTAGGAGTGCAGAGTCACGAGGAATGCAGAAGCAGCAGATGATATTATGCCCTGGTTCGGCTGTATTATATCATGGACTACATAAAACCTCATACCACCAGGAACTAGACAATAATAATAATAAAATTATTTCTGAAATTCTCATGCAGAACAAGATATATTCACTTGTCTGAACTCACAAGATTACAATTTACATGTACTAGATAACATCCTGAATTCTGATCAATACTCACCAACGACGTACAATGTACATTCTATAAGAATAATTTCAATGGATAAACTCACAAGCTACAATCTGCATGTACTAGATACATTAGACTGGAACAAAAGCAAGCAGATACGTCGTCCTTGTTGCTACAAGGAGTTGCTGGGTTGTGCTCGCTGCCTACACAAGTTTGTTGTAGCAGGCACACATGTCAAGAAACAACCGCTGGATGCGAGGGAGCAGCAGATGGTGTGCAGGTTGCGGCCGGCAGCCGACTCGGTGGCGGGAACAGGTAAGAAGGCAGGCGGGTGCGGAGGTAGGCCAAACGTGGTGCGGCCGTCGGAAGGATCACCGGGCCGTGGAGCTATTTGAGGCGGACCACCGTGGAGGCCGGCCAAGTGCGGCCACATTCGAAGAGATCACCGAGCCATGGAGTCGTTTGAGGCAGTCGAACGCAGAGGTCAGCCAAGCACGGCCGCCGCTGAAGGATTCACGGAGCCATTGAGGAGGATCCAGATTGAGAAATTGATATTTTAGCAAATTTCTGCTTTGTCCGATGGATACAGGGATGCATGAGCCATCCCGGAGGCACCTTTGATACGACTGAGACTTAACGAAGAATTGAAAAGAAAAAATTGTACAAATCTTCATACAAGATCAAAGAAATATAGCATCGACTGAGACATAATGAAGTCTCAATTGACTGAGACTTAGCAAAACCGAGAATTTATATGTCATTGGAAGCTTCTTTTATATACGAGTCTAACAATATAATTTTTATGGCATATAACTTGTGTTTGCTAATAAAATCTAACGACAAAATTTAGTACAAAATAGAAAAGAGACTAATAAATTGGTATACATAAGAAGTAAACATAACTTACAAAAACGACTTGCATTGTGACACAAAGGGAGTAGTAGTTAGTAAATAAATCATGGAGTAGCTAGCCAATACTTACACCGTGCGTCCACATATATTTCGGTGTACGGTTTCATAGGATATGTTACTTGATCCACCGGGACATTTGATTTCTCTAGCGCAATTTTTAAGTGCGTCCACATTATCCGAATAATAAATGAAACAATATTTACTTGATCCACCGGGACATATGTTTTTATCTATACCTATACCTTAATAATAAAAGAAGGAAGCTTTCATAGTTCTCCATCCATCACTACTTTATAACCGTTAATTTTGTGTTAACATCAAGATTAATGGCTGAGATTCGTCCGTTCTTTTCTGGTCGTTTTCATTGCTTGAAAGCCTTGAAATTTGTTTTTGGAAAGACTCGAACCATGGCTCGTGAGAACCATCGATTGATCTAGGGTGTTAGACTAGGACACGTCCAATCCGGTATCCTCCACGCTTACGGTATCCATTCCAAATCGGTTTCCTCCCACGTAAGTTATCATTTTGGAATATAAAATAACGACAAAGTGCACCCCTGAACTATTCTCCAGATCGAGTCATCGATGCATGTGGGTACAGCCTCCTCCATGCTCCGATCCGCCTCCCCGTCCCCGTCCTCCTCCATGCTCCGATCTGGCCTCTCCGTCCCCGTCTTCCTCCATGCTCGATCCGACCTCCTCGTCCTCCTCCACGACAAATCAGGAAGAGGAGAGCCCAGCAGCATGCCGTGTCTCACAACGATGCTTGATGGGAGATCGGGAGTCTCAGGGATCAAAAGAAGGAAGACCAGACCCCTGGTGGCGCAAACATCCCAACAATAAAAAGAACAGGCCTCAAACTACCTACATATCACATTTTCAAAACAAAATATCATTTATTTATATTTAAATTGCTTAAAAGAAAAACACTTGTTTAATATCACGAGAACTATATTAGAACATTGGCACCATCTACTTCAATATTCTAAATACCGCTATGCATGTCTTCCATTGTAGATGCTACGTCATTACAAGGATGCCACTATGTGCTTTGAAGCGGACCTATATGAAGACAAACCTCAAATCACCGACAATATTATTTTCACGTTTTTTTTTGCTTTATCTTCTATATTTTTCTCTAAGAAAAACAAGAAAAGCCAGCACACCGGAATTGAGCTTTCTAAAGCATGGTCCACACGACTCCTAATATAGACACCATGCCATTACAAAGCATACCGACCGTTGCTTGTAAATTGTCAAACACCAAGCAAAATTTCAACACCAAAGGCCTTTTTGTACAAAAAATTGCAGTAACCATATAATGGTGATGTACACGCGGTGCCATACATCCAAAATTATTTGATCTCAGCAGCACCCTTACCAATTTTGTCATCGATCAACTAAACATGCACCAAAAAATAACGTATGAATTGACTCATTTCAATTTTCTCGACACCCACTGCCCTGGCGTGCTAGGAGACATTGCAAACCCTTTGGCCATTTCCTCGTTCCAATCATCCCATGGTTAGGGAATTAATCCATTTTCTCGCTATAGCATGACAATACATCATATCGAGTAACAACTACATTTTCAAACCCATTGGCCATTTCATAGTTAGAGGATTGAATCCATTTTCTCGCAATAGCATGACAGGACATCATATCGTATATGTGACTACATTTTCAGATATTTAAAAATCAATAACTCGCCAACTGTCTCAGCCTTTTTATATCTTAATGTCTGTGAATTTTCTGCTTTAGTTCATTTTTTTGTTCTATGATTTTCCATAAAATAAACAGTGTCATATTTTGTTGTCAGAATAAAAAAACACTTTACTTGATCTGTAGCATAACACTGGCCGTCTCAGCTGCATGCATAGTCTCATTATTAAACTCAACCATCTCCTCTAACACACATCGTATCCATAAAATCAATAACTTGTTCGTGCAATCCGACATAACGGACACCCATGTACACAGCAAAGCACACAAACGTATAGCACTGCTGTATTTCCACCAAACAACTAGCGTATAATAGTGTGAAAAGTAGGCGACGCGAATCCTAACGTGGCAATGGCTGGACGAGATAACAAGAGTCATGTAGCTCGGCCTCCAAAACGCCCCTCTCACATATTTGCTAGTTTATCTATAAATAGACAAGGAATAGAAAGGCCAAGGGTGGCCAATTCTTCCTAAACATTCAATCGGAATGGAGATCATTACGAGCAGCAGGATGCTGAAGCCGGTCTACTCCACGCCGCACCCGCTCCTCGGCGAAAAGGTCCAGCTGACCGTCTTCGACCGCGCCGCCTTGGACATCTTCGTCCCTGTCGTGGTGGCCTACCCCGCGCCGACGCCTTCCAACGAGGCCATCAAGGAGGGCCTCCTCAGGGCCGTCGCGCCGTACCCGCACTTGGCGGGACGCCTCGCCGCCGATCACCGCGGCAGGCGCTTCCTCCACGTCAACAACGAGGGTGTGCTTGTTGTAGAGGCCACTGTCTCGTCCAACCTGGCGGATTTACTCGCCTACGGCGGGATGGCCGCCGACGTCCACGGCCAGTACCATACACTACCAGAGGTAAAATTTGAGACATATTCAAATGGCAAGTGCTTTGCCCATTTCATCATTAACATAGGGCAAAATACAGGACAAAGTCTTAATGCTTAAACGAAAGGACAACTTGAAAAAAAAAACAGCATATGCATGTGCGACGTTCTCCATCATGAAGGTTTTGGTAAGTCTGCAAGTGGAACCTTTGTGACTACAGGGGAACGTTGGGGAGGCGCTGCTACAGATCAAGCTGAACCGGTGCAAGTGCGGCGGCCTCGTGGTCGGTGTATCATACCACCACCAAACCGCCGACGGTGTGGCCATGAACAACTTCTTCATCACGTGGGAGACCGCGGTACGCCAAGGCAAGGACTTTGTCGCGCCGACCCCTTTCCTTGACCGCGCCACCACCGCCGTGTCTCGACGCATGCCGGCGCCGGTGTTCGACCACCAGTCCATTGAGTTCAAGAGTGGAGAAAGCAGGGGCTGCACCAGGGAATGCGGCGACGTCGTCTCCATGGTCAAGATCAAGGATGTCAGGGTACATTTGACGACCGAGTTCCTCACCGAGCTCAGAGCGCGCGTTGGCGGCCGTTGCAGCATGTTCCAGTGCCTGCTCGCGCACGTGTGGAAGAAGATCACGGCAGCGCGGGCCCTGAAACCGGAGGAGTTCACGCAGGTGAAGGTGGCCGTGAACTGCCGGGGCAGGGCCAAGCCTCCCGTGCCCATGGACTTCTTCGGGAACATGGTGCTCTGGGCGTTCCCGAGGCTTCAGGTCCGCGACGTCCTGAACTGGAGCTACCGCGCCGTTGTGGGCGCAATCCGCGATGCCGTGGCACGTATCGACGACGAATACATCCAGTCGTTCGTGGACTTCGGCTCATTGGCGGACGCGAACGGCAAGGAGCTCATGGCGACGGCGGCTGCTGGCACTACGTTATGTCCGGACGCAGAAGTGGACACCTGGCTGGGGTTCAGGTACCACCAGCTAGATTTTGGCACCGGGCCGCCATGCGCGTTCCAGCCGCCGGACTTGCCGATTGAGGGGCTCATGGTCTTCGTGCCATCGTGTACGGCGGGGGGCGGCGTCGACCTCTTCATGGCTGTCGCAGAGGATCATGTCGAGGCATTTGAGAAGATTTGCTACTCCTTGGACGACGATTTTCCCACGTCATCAAGGATGTAATTGCAAGTAAATACCCTTAAAATATACCTATGATCGTTGGTGTTGGAATAATTGATCCACGACTTGTTAGTATAAAATAAACTAAACGTGCTTTCCGTCGAGTCTTGGCTATGCCATATATACTTGTACGTGAGAGTCTAAGTCCTGTAATCTATATCTATATCTATATCTATACCTATTATTAAAGCAAGGTGCTATTTCTGGTTTCGTCTTTGCATCTGATCCTAACTTACGTGAAATACATACGGTGGTACTAATTTTTACAGCAAAGTTTCGTATCGGCTATTAAAAAAGGTTCGTATAAGCTGAGTTGGGCCTGCGTTCCACTGAGGCCTTCACACGTACGTTGTGATCAAGCCCCTCAGGTTGTTTCAGTTTTATTTCTCAAGAAAAGAAGATTGTTTCAATTTTTTTGTAAGAATCCTACCTTCTCCCGCAAGGGATCGAGCAGGCGATCGAGCTCCTCCCGTTTTCTATGCCCTCTCATAAGTTGTTTCAGTTTTTTTTTCTAAACAAAAAACCAGTCGTCCGGCTGGGCCTTCTGGGCCAGCAGACACGTCTCACCTTTCAAATGGAATCAAAAAACTTCTCAGCTAGCGTAGGCCTGTATGTGATGCGTCCTTTTTTTGTCAATAGTCCCACCTTGCTTAGTTAAACTTTCTCAAACGATTGCCATCAGTCGCCTTGGGAAATAAACAGTGAGCTTATAAAACGGGATTAGCAAAACAGTTTGTGAATTACAATAGAGTTTACTGATTCATAAAATGCTTGCTAATTCAGAAAATGTTCATGAATTAAAAAAAATGATCGTCTATTCTAGAATTGTTCAACGATTCTAAAGAAAATGCTTAAAAACCATCCGCGATATTAAATAATTTTCACGATATTTAAAAATATTCGCAAATTCATAAAAGTGTTCATGAATGATCGAAGGTATGTAGTTAAACAGTAATGCTTCTGAATGTTTGTGACTATATACCCTCGTGAATTTTAAAGAATTTACTGCCGGGGTGGATTGAAATATTATGGTATGTTTTTTAAAATACGTTTCTTGACATTCAGAATAATTCTTTGAATTACCAAGTTTTTTGACAACCATGATATTATTTCAAAAATGTGCACATTGCTTTGATTTGTGAATAAATTTAGAAAAAGGAAAATTTTTCATGCATTTGTGAACAAATTTTCGAAATCATGCGATGAGACGTGAATAAAATGTGGTCATCGTGATTGAACATTATGATTTTTTCCCCGTTGCAACGCACGGGCCCTTTTGCTAGTCTGCTATAAAGCGCCTATCCTTCGGGTGTCCAAACAAAAAATATTGTGTTAGTCGATTTCCTGTCAGCCCTTGGATTTGACACGAACGGCTGGATCTTCTACCTCCTCCTTTTTCCTCCAATCGTTTGTTACCCCAAACTGTTCATCTTCTTCCTCTTCCTCTCCCACGAACAATTCTTCCTCCCTCCGCATATGTCACCGGCCCAACCGCCTATCCTTGCCACCTTCGGCCGGTGGCGCCGCTGCACCCGCCTTGCCGCCCCGCTCTACCCGAGCCGCCACTCCAACCTCCCTCTAAATCCCGGCACGATCCAATCAACGAGGACCTCCACCTACCCCCACCACCCCGACCTCTCTCTAAATTTCGGCATGATCCAAAATCACCGCAGACCTCCACATACCTCCTTGCCGCCACAACCTTCCTCTAACCTCCAACTCCGCTCCACCGGCATCGTCGGTACTGGGCCGTAGCCGGCTCGGCCTTGCCACGATGCCCCCTCTTCGGCCTCATGCACTGCCCCTGTGCTCCATGAAAAGCCTAGTAGTGGCGTAGGGTAAGAGGCTATCAGTAGCGCGGGTGCGCGCGTTACTGCTAGCGGCTACAGCTAACTTTCTAGCAATAGGGCGGGCACAACCCCAACGTTACTACTGACTCTGTGTACCAGCAGTGCTGCTGCTAGCCTCCAGCCCCGCGCCAGTACTACTTTTTCGGTATTTTTTTTTGTGCGTATTTATGCAATATTTATATAGGTTTTATACAATATACACATACACATACAATTTCAGTTTTTTCTAAAAGATCTTAATTGAAGTTTTTAAATATGGTATCACGGGTGCATGTGATGGGTGAGAACACCACATGATATTCTCCCGATGTTGATGATGTGAAATAGACATGTTTTTGTTCTTTGCTGCCTCCGTCCTGATTTTTTGGACCCATTCGTATTTTGTGCCCGATTTTGGCCGTAGATTTCATTAACAAAATATACTTTCTATGTCACAAAACTTATATTGTTGGATTCATATTCGAATGAGGTTACCAATGATACTATTTTTATGATATATAATATATTTTTTGTTAGTTAAATCAGAGGTCAAAGTTAAACATGAAATATAATGGGGACTAATAAACCCGGACGGGGGAAGTAGGTGCTTATTATTAGTCTCTTCTCTAGACTCTAGTTAAGACTCAGGCCACCGGTATTAGTTAGCGGTTGGTCCAACAAAGCAGAAGATCAGCTGCTGCCATCCATCCATTGTTGCCATGTCTACATCAAACATGTCAGTCTGACCAAACTTTTGAAGAAACATCAATTACAACGACATTAACATTTTAAATCATGGGAGCGGCGGCCTTTCTCACCGCCTATAGCGCAGCGGGCAATTGTTCAGTTAAGATGGAGGATTTCTACAGGGTATAAACCAAATGCGAAGTCATTTCAGCCACCATGCGGTGCCTTTGACGAAAAAAAAAAACTGTAGAAATCCTCCGTCTGGATTTATTAGCCTCCACACATTTTGGATCAAAATTTGATTATTTATTTAACTAGCAAAATACTCAATATAAGAACTTTTTGTAGTTCAATTTGAAATGCCAAAAGGTCTTACATTAGTGAATAGAGGTAGTACAATTTATGGGGTGTGGCTCGACTTAACAAAGTCCCAGTCAAGTGACATAATATATATGAAGTAAAAGGAAAAACTGAATTATTTTTTACGAAACTCCATGCAAGATCAAAGGAATATACCATCGACTGAGACATAACGAAGTCTCGGTCGATTGAGACTTAGGCAAAATTGATAATTTATATGTCATTAGAAGCTTCTTTTAAATAAGAATCTAACAGTATAATTTTTATGGCATATAAGTTGTGTTTGCTAATGAAATCTTAGGAAAAAAATTAGATCCAAACCCAAGATTGGTGAGACAGCCGCCGCCTCCCCCAAAAGGCTAGGGTTTTTCTGCCTCCCGCCGGTGCTGCAGTCGGTCCGCCTCGTCTCCAGTGGCCTTAGGGCCATTGGCGTGAAGTGGATCCCGGCCCTTGCCGGTGGGAGGCCTCCATTTTTATATCTTTCTTTGAGGTTTGTGTCCTGCTCAGGAAGGCGAGATGGAGACGACTCCTTGAAGATGGAATAAGGTTCTCACCGCCTAGCCTCCATTCCGGTGGTGCGTCTAGCATCGTCGGTGGGCATGTTGAGATGTATCTCCGGCGAATATTCCTTTGGTGAATTTACTCGGATCTGGTCGTTCGTCAATGTTTGTGTGTCTTCGGGTTAGATATTTCTGATTTATACTACTCTTACCGATGGCTTTGTTCTGTTACGTTTGTCCTTTGGGGTCTTAGCACGACGACTTCTCGACTGTCTACTACAATAATCTTTTCCTGGCTCTGACGAGGGAGGGACGATTAGAGCTGCGCGCCTTCCGCTCGCTTCAGTGCTTGTACTCATTGCTAGATGGTTTATAGATCTGGATGTAATTTATTTTTATTATTTTTCAGTGTTTACTGTATTATCATGATTGAAAATGAATATATCGGAAGTTTTCCCGGAACAATAATTTAAGTACAAAGTACGAAAAAGCGTCATACCTAATGAATCCGGCTAACTGTTTGCGTCCCTGCATCCCATCAACACTGGCCATCCAACTTAAATCGTACGCCTGATGTAACACAGCTCTTAATTTTGCATAAACATACCCGCCTACATCCCGTTCTAGTCTGGTATTTTTTTTTCCAAAAAACCCTCGGCCGTGGGTAATTTATTTATTTATTTCCTAGTACGGAATCCTTTTGTCGATCACGATTCCAACCTGCATTAGCGGCGGCAATGCAATGACAGAATCCATCTGCTTGGACGGTGGACGGAATGGAACACATCTGTTCGGACGAGTGCTGCGACGGCGACAATGGAATGCAACTTCCAGCCCCCGATCAACATGGTGGACATATTCTCCTCGTGTAATACGCAACAACCAATCACTATGGCGGCAGTTAGGGATGATCCATCTGATGGAACAATTTTGGGGGAAATCTACAGTCAAGAAGTCCTTGGTAGTTGTGTTCCTCTGATGCCTTTTAGCATTTGGAACACAACACTCATCAGAATTAATGTTATTCCTTCTGTGGTCTGTAACTTAGGACGCTGGCATGTGGATGCTCTTGACTCTAGGTCATGCATACATGGAATATGTTCTACTACAATGCCGAATTTCGCTGCGCTTGTTCAATTCTTAATGTACTCTAGTACAGGGCCACCATCTCACAGTGTTGAAATGAATGTAGGTTCTTTGATTCACACGGCCTATCTCCTCAAAGAGTTGGCGATTCTTGTAGAATTTCTGAATTCACAAGGCCGATCTCCTCGGATCTGGTAGAACTTAAACTTTGAACATTCATATTGTGAGCTGAACTTTCACTGGAATGAGAGATAAGTCGCAAAGGTCAAGCTATATTATAATAATAATAGTTGCACAGAAAAACAAAGGGAGAAATATCTTACAGCAATCCAGAGAAGTTTTGCTTCGGTGGCATGTCCATGTCCTCTGAGCCTCTCTCAAACATTTCTAGAACTTTGGTTATGGTAGGGCGATATGCAGGCAATATTTGTACGCACCATAGTCCAATTAAGGTCATCTTTCTTGCCATTTCCTCAATTTCTGATGTGACTTCACATGCTTGTAATCCATCTTGCGCAAAGTGGTCGTAAATCCAGTCTGGAAAATACTTTTCGCTGGATTTTGCAACAATTGATTTTACGTTTCTCCTACCTCCAACCATCTCTAGAAGCATCATTCCATAACTATAAACATCCGATTTTGTTGAAACCACTCCAAAGGTTCGCGAGTGGACTTCTGGGGCGATGAATCCAATTGTTCCTCTAGTACCAGTCATTGAAACCTTGCTCTCTTTTGTATGACACAATTTAGCTAGACCAAAATCAGCAATCTTTGGGCTAAAATCTTTGTCTAGAAGGATATTTTGGGGCTTGATATCGAAATGGACGATACGTGTATTACAGCTATGGTGCAAGTATTCGAGGCCACGAGCAATCCCAATTGCTATCCCATAAAGCCTCTCCCATCCTAAAATTTCTTTGGGGTGCTCTGAATAAATGTACTTATCCAAGGAACCGTTGGGCATGTACTCATATATAAGAGCTCTCTTTGATCCCTCCAAACAAAACCCATATAAGCTAACAACATTAACATGAGAGGTCCTGCCAATGCTCATAACTTCATTAACAAACTCGTCCCCATTTCCTTTGCAGTCATGCAAGAATTTTACTGCGACCAGACGACCACCAGGCAGTCTTCCTTTGAAAACAATACCATAACCTCCTTTTCCAAGCTGATCGTTGCGAGAAGATGTTATCTTCATTACCTCTGAATACATGTATCTTTTTGGAGCTAGGGATCCGTAGGATACTATCATGGCCTCATAATTCTTTTCGGTGTTGCTGCTAGTCTTCTTGCAAAGGAGAAACCTTAGTCTTTTCCCTTTTTTGCGCCATACCAGGACATAAATACATGTAAAGAGCAAGGCTCCAGCGGCTGATGTCACAGCTGAGATTGAAGCAGATTTCTAAGACCATCAATAGTTTAAATTTCTCAAGTGAGAGTTGCTTGTTTTCAAGTTTTAATTCCAGAATCAATTTTCAATGATTACATAGATGATAGATTTTTAAGGTAGTATTTCAACATAGAAATCACAGCTAGGGAACTACTAATATTTAATTCATTACACATGAGAAAATGGCAAAAGTGTGAGCATACCTATTAGAATAATCTTCTTGCTAGTCCCCTTGCTACCTGGAATATAACATATATAACATTTATGAGTAAAAGCAATGTTATCCAACAGTACTGCATTGGTTGTTTTTCAAAAGAAAATGAATAGCATCGTGTATGGATCTTCAGTATTGTGCCCATGAAGTAAAAAATAAAAATGCATTGCATGTGAAGAACAATAGAACATGGGCTATATATCTGACTTCCTTTTGATAGAGTAGCTATGTCGATCAAATACAGGATCAACGAATAAAAAGTTGTAGGCCTGTGTAGATTTAGTAGCCAATATGAGCGATCACATAAACTGATGCATTGGATGGTATATTTCAATCTACATGGAAATTAGCAGGAACATGCGTGCTCTGTTAATTTTCATGCAAATCCTATTTACGAGCAGCATGAACCATAGTGTGGAAAAACTGAAGAATATTTCTTTATGCTACAGAACTACACTGGCGGCATGCGTTATGTTGAGTTTACACTAGACAGGCGGCATGCATTTCCTGAGGAGCTTCTGCCCCCAATTTCATTTATTCAATGAATCTGATAAGACATAGTTTTGTGATCGACCCAAAAGGTTCAATCAGATATTACAATCTCAACCCAAACCTCTTCCATGCGCCATAATCAACGCTGCAACTTATAGATAAGAGCTTAAATGCTGCTACAAAACACTGTAAAACAACGATCATAGCCCCCTAACTGAAACAACAGAGTAAACTGGACAGAACAGCAGCCATACAAGGAGATAAAAGGAAACCATTTACAGCTAGTAGGTATGTCCATGTTGTGTTCAATTTTCTTTTAAATACCCTCAACTTAGTGCGCCAAAATCGAAGACTACTTAATGTACAGAACTAAAGCGGTGTATCTTTTTTTACGATCAAACTCACTGTCACTATTATATATGTGAACTCCACCCGCAGATGATGGACAAAGACACGCTGCTGGAGCAGTGGCACTTGAAGATATCATAGGCGATATTGATCCTGCAAATTCTCCATGTCCACTTTGCAGCCGCCGGCCATGCACTCAAGAAGAAACCTAACTTCATCAGCCACCCCCTCGTACCCCAACACTGGCATCATCAGAAAGGTACAGTTCCCTGAATCGGCCTTCAAATGTCACATGGCTTGTACGCCGCAGCAAGCCACACAAATGAGTTATTGAGCGACCGGTGTTGGATCCACTCGCATGGTTCGTGGGTTCCTATGTAAGCGGAGGCGGCCGCACATGCAAGGCGCAGTTGTAGAGGAAGAAGAGCTCCTGGTTGGCAGCGCTGATGCGGAGGCCAATATCAGAAGAGGTGTCCACGTGGAGTTCGATATCACACACGCTGTTGGAGAGCTATAGGTTGGTGACACGGATAGAGTTTTCTGGGCAGGAGATGACGAGGATCTCATCCAGAGCAAGGCCTTGTCGGTGCTGTCGTGGGTGAACTGGAAGGTATGGTAGCCACACTCGTGCAGGTACCCGCCACAGATCCACAAAGAATACACGATATGGATGTCCCCGCACACATGTTGCCCATGTAAGCCCTAAACCCTGACCAGATACAAAGGATTTTGGAGGGGAGAAAAATGACTGTGGTTGAACACTGAACTAGACTAAATTCCCTAGTGGACAGGTAACAAGCGTCGAAGACTGATCCGCATGCCACATTGAATCCTGGTGAGCTGGGCACCCCTACCACCAGAACCCCTACCATCAGACGATTGGTGGACAGAAAGAAGGAAGAAGAAGATATATATTTTGGTGAGAAATGTAAACTGCCAACTAGATAATCACAGAGGAAATTAGAAGGAAAAGAAATCAAATGTGCAGAAGATTGATATTTCGTCAACCTTACCAATATTTTGACAAAGACAAAAGCGAGAGTTAATTGTTAGATTTAAAAATTTAATTAGACAAACATTTCGCTCCTCGCCGAAATGACCGAAATTTCATAAATTCTGTAATAATTTCAAAAAAGTTAGACAAATCCTATCAAATTCTGATGGAATGTTATATTTAAATTGCGGACAGATAATCTTACAAAAGATTACAAATATCATAATTATAGTCTTTGTTCTTGAGGGGGAATAATTAGCCATAATTCTAGTCTTTGTTCTTGAGGGGGAGTAATTAGCCAACGAAACCTCACGGACTAAACTGGTTGAATCATACTCCCTCCATCCCGAAATATAAGTTTGACCACAAATTTAATCAACGGGACCGACTGCAGCGGGAGCAAAATTTTTACATCTGATCAGTCTCGTTGGTTAAGGGTGCACTACATTGTGAAATGGAAGAAGTATAAACTGTATGAATATACATACAGTACTAAATTAAAATTCTTTACTTGAAAAAAAATTCAAAATTCCTTAAATCTGGGAGTGACCTGCCGCTAGAGTTACCTGAACTATCACAGATGATGAAGTCAGACACGCCGTCAGAGCAGCGGCAATCGAAGATATCGAGGTCGGTGTTAATCCGGCAAAGCCCTCCACTCTCCTCGCACGCCCTGCAGTCGTCGGCCGTGTACTCGAGAAGAAACCCGCTCTTCATCAGCCGCCGGTAGTCCGCCCCGGTCGCCCCAGGGTACCCCAGCACCGGCATCATCGACACAGTACAGCTCCCCGGCACCGGCTCCCATTTGTCGTCGGGCTTGTACCCGCCGGCGAGCAACGCGAACGAGTTGAATGTGGACGCGTTGGCATTTGTGCAGTTAATGGGCGCCCAAGCAAGCGGCGGCGGCTGTGCCTGAAGGTCTGTGCAGTTGTAGAGGAAGAAGAGCTCCTGGTTGGCGGCGCTGATGGTGAAGGGCGCGAGGCCGAGGTCGGAGGAGGCGTTCACGCGGAGCTCGTTGTCGCAGGTGCCGTCGGAGAGTTGGGCGTTGGTGATCCGGAAGGTGCCGTTGTTGTCTCCGTAATTGATCTCCAGGATCTGGTCCGTCCAGAAGGAGTTCCTGAGGGAGGCTGTGCCGTTGCGGTCGCACGTGACCTGGAAGGCGCGGTAGCCGCACTCTGTCGGGTGCGTGCCGCCGAGCCAGAACGGGTACTCGATGCGCAGGCCCCCACACGTCGCCGGCTCGCAGGAGGTGGACGATGAAGGAAACGTCGGGGGCGAGGTGGTGCTTAGGGCGTGGCTGGCAAGAACAGCACTTAGCAGTACTGTGGCTGCACAGAGTACGGCGGCGGCCACCGGGACACGAAACAGATGCATCAGTCGATCTTCATACAACAGGATGGAAGATTGAAGTGGGCTCCTGAAGGCGGAGATTGAAGAAGCACACACGGGAGACGGGGCATTCAAGCATGGATGCATGATTGCCGGATGTGTGGACTGTTCGTCGTCACCGAAGTTTGACTGAAATGGACATCACCACGGAGTTTGACTGAAATGGACGTCACCGGGAGTGGGGTCCTCACCCGCCACGTCGGTCGACATGGCCCGATTGCCAGTGACCGGAGGGAAGGTCGTCAGTCGTCAGTCCGGGTTTGGGTTTGAAATTTGAACGCCTCCTAGCTACCTACTGCTCGGGGAAAACAACACCAACCATTCCTCATACTCCATTCTTTTCTTTGGTCGTTACCGACGACCTGAGAGGCGGTCTCGTTGTGTTCGTAGCGTATCTATCATTGTCCTGTGGGCGAATAATACACTGGGAAATGGATCATCACGCGTGGATTATTCTTTCGCGAATGACTTCTGCATCCATCCAGTACGAGGCAGCCTATCCAACCAAATACGGGGGATGCATGGTTTTATCTGGACGAGAGCACACGGCGCGGCGCCAGCTCCACCATGTTTGAGGCGCCATCGCTGGCTGACATGACCAGGAGGCCACCGCATGACGCTGGCTCGCAGGGCCTCGACGACAATGACGACGAAGCATCACTGGTGGTGCTAGAGAGGAGGGTAAGCACTGAGCAGAAGCATTGCAGCTGCAGGACATGAAACGAATACATCTTCTTGCACTGTAGTATCATGTAATTACAAGTGTGCAAACTAGAGAAGAAGATCCCTTTTCCAATCCAATGAGAGACGAGAAGCTGTTAGCTAATCTTGAATTATTTGAGTTACGTAGGAGTACAAGTCCGGTTCATATGCAAGTTCGTGGGATGCTAGTTCGGTACGTGTAGTAGGAGTCCAAGTGTTTGACTAGTACTAGTCTGGTTTGGATTAGTACGACTCAGATGTCCGTGGTAGATTAGCTAGCGTCTGTCTGTATAGGTATATGGGATACAAAGGTCGGTTTGTTCTGCATATATATATGCGTGACCATGCCGTGAGTTTGTAACACCGTGAGAAAAAAGAGAAAGAAATAAAGAAGGAAACAACGGGCACGACAAGGGCCCTTGGCAATCAAAGTTTTCTTGCGCATGTTCTTCGTCTGCTTTGATGTGATCGATCCTATGGCAAAGTTCCAACAATTGGTATCAGAGCAAGGTTCGAGATTTGAAGCCGCGCTTGCCCCGAGAAGGCGACCCCTACTAGTGCCTCGGGGCGGGCGATATAGTCGCTAGGTGGTGCAGTGACGAGGAGGATCGGGAGATTGTCGTTCGGTGGAGCGACATAGAGGAAGACGGCGGGATGTCGTCGGCAAGGTGGTGGAAGGTGATCGTTGATGGATGCGGTGGTGCCGATGTGCGGTGCAGGAGTTCATCAAGATCGTGTTCCAGAGCCAGGCCTTGTCGGTGCTGTCGCGGGTGAACTAGAAGGTATGGTAGCCACACTCGGGCAGGTACCCGCCGCAAAGCCACAAAGAATACACGATATGCATGTCCCCACACACATGTTGCCCATGTAAGCCCTAAACCCTGACCAGATACAAAGGATTTTGGAGGGAAGAAATATGATAAGCATCCCAACTGTGGTTGAACACTGAACTAGACTAAATTCCCTAGTGGACAGGTAACAAGTTTCGAAGACGGATCCGCATATCGCGTTGAATCCTGGTGAGCTGGGTACCAGACGGTTGGTGGACAGGAAGAAGGAAGAAGAAGAGATATTTTGGTGAGAAATGTAAACTGCCAACTAGATAATCACATGGGAAAGGAGAAGAAAAAAAGCAAATGTGCGGAAGATGGATATTTCATCAACCTTATCAATATTTTGACAAAAGACGAAAGCGAGAGTTAATTGATAGATTTAAAATTTAAATAGAGAAACATTTTTCTCCTCGCCAAAATGAATGAAATTTCATTAGTTCTGTAACTATTTCAAAAAAATTAGACAAACTCTATAAAATTTTGATGGAACATTATATTTAAATTGCAGACAAAGAATCTTACACAAATTTACGAATATCATTATTCTAGTCTTTATTCTTGAGTAGTAATTAGCCAACGAAACCTCACGGACCAAACCTGTTAAGCTTAATCAAATAAAATTTATGAATATACATGCAGTACCAAGTGAAAATTCTTTAGAAGAGAATTCAAAATTCTTTAAACCTGAGATTGAACTGCTCGTTAGAGGTAGTTGAATTACCGCAAATGATGAAGTCGGACACGCCGTCAGGGTAGTGGCATTCAAAGATATCGTAGGTTGTATTGATGCGGCAAAGCCCATTGGTCTCCCTGCACGCTCTGCAGTCGTTGGCCGTGTACTCGAGACGAAGCCCGCCCTTCATTCGTCGGCGATAGTCCGCCGCAGACGCCCCCGGGTACCCCAGCACCGGCATCATTGACATCGTGCAGTTCCCTGACACCCATGGGCAAACCGCGGATCTAGTGTGGGGGTCTTGGGGGCAATGGCCCCCACAAGCAATATGCAGATTATCATTGCCATTGCTTGCTCCCACATTGGTCAAGTTCTAGATCCGCCAATGCTGACACTGGCCGCCATTTGTTGTCACGCTTGTACTCACGGTCGAGCAACGCAAATGAGTTGTTGAGCGACCCATTGGCGCAGTTCACGGGCGCCCACTTAGGCAGCATCATCCGGAGGTCAGTGTAGTTGTAGAGGAAGAAGAGCTCCTGATTGGCGGGGCTGATGCTGAAGGGCGCGAGGCCGATGTCGGAGTAGGTGTTTACTTTGAGCTCGACGACCTTGCATGTGCCGTCAGAGAGCTCGACGTTGGAGACCTGGAATGAGTTGTTTTGCTAGGAGATGTCCAGGATCTGGTACTTCCAGAATGAGTTCTCGAAGAAGGTCACGCCGTTGCCATTGCGGTCGCACGTGACCTGGAAGGCGCGGTGGCCGCACTCCCGCGGGTGCGTGCCGCCGAGCCAGAACGGGTACTCGATGCGCAGGCCCCCACACATCGTCGGGTCCCAGGAGGAGGACCATGGCAACGTCAGCGTGGTGGTGTTTAAGGCGTACTCGATGCGCAGGCCTCCGCACGACACTGTGGATGAGCAGAGCACAGCGGTGGTGGCGGCCCGGACACGAAACGGATGCATTGGTCGATCGATCTTGTTATATGGGAATGGAAGATTGTAGAGGCTAACCGAAGACGCAGATAGTGAGGCGGGCGTATGATGTGCGCAGCGAAGAGCAGCAGCTGATGATGATGAGAATTGAGAAGATGCTGAAAAGAAGCACACACGGGAGACGGGACATTCAAGCATGCATGATTGCCTGTTGTTTCGACTTGTTCATTGTCACGGAAGTTTGACTGAAGTGGAGATCACCACGGCACTCACCGGCCAGTGGGGTCCTTGGGGTCCGGTTACCATTGACCGGACGATGGTCGTCCGTCCCGGTTTTGGTTTGAATGCATCTGTTTTTCTCCGACAGAATGGTTTGAACCCTGGTTTTAAATAGCCCGCTATAGTATTTAGAAGGGGTCTTATGCTAAGGGACTTTAGCACAAACACATGACCATACATTTTAAAGAGAGAATTCCTTATTTGGCCCTTTTTTAAAATTTGATTCCCTATTTGGCCCTATAAATTTCATTTTCCCCCTTTTGACACCACAACATGGTTTTATTCCTTCCATGACATTTCCGTCATTTTTTGGTGTTAACGCCGTTAACTTCGACTTGAAAAGTCCTTTGTACCCCTGCTTCAGCATGCTAGGAAAAAGAACAGAAACATCTGGTTTCACCGAACAGTCCACATTCTCTCCCGATTGATTCCCCTTTCTCCCCAAGCTCTAACCCTAGCAGCGGCGGCGCGAGGTTGGGAGTGGGGCATGGAGGAGGGCGCGGCCGACGCGGATGGCGGGGTGGAAGGCGCGGTGGAGGAGGGCCATGGCGCCGCACCGGGTGGCCATGGTGGGGAGGTGGAGGGCGGCCAAACAGTGGAGGAAGGGGGAGGCTGCGCTGTCTAGAGCAAAGTCGTGGCACCGGAGGGCCACGGCCGTTCGGAGGCCTCAGCCTTGCTTGGTCAAGCCGCGGCGCAGAAGGGTGGCCTTCCATCACCGAAGAAGGGCCGCGGCGCTGCATCGTGTGGCCATGGTGGGGAGGCGGAGGGTGGCCAAGACGTGGAGGAGGGGCGAGGCAGACCTGTGCAGAGCACTACATCAGCTTGGCTAGAAGGGTGAATCCTCTCTTCTTTGGATTTGAAATTTCTGCCATGAGATGGATCCAAAATTTCTGCAGAGATTACTTAGAGACTAGATTTGCTGCACCATACACAATTAATCTTCTGCACATGTGTTATGTCTGCACATGCTGTTGTATAAGAAAGACCCATGATTATGTATCATTTGTGTATATATGAACTGCACAGGGGATATGTCATCAAAATCCAAGGGAGGTTATGTCCAGTTTTCCAATTAAAATTGAAGATGTGCCAAATAGCAGATTTTGTTTCATTTGGTAACGTATTCAAGACAAAACAGATCACATTGCCATTGCTTTTTTACTTCCAGTTCATAATTTTGGTCACAAAATAGACCAGGGGTAAAATGGACTTCTCATGTCACATTTAACGGCGTTAGTTGCCAAAACTGACGGAAATGTCGTAGAGGGAACAAAATGAAGTTTGAGTGTCAAAAAAAGAAGAAAAATTTTATTAGGGCCAAAAAGGGAACCAAATTTTAAGGAAGGGCCAAATAAGGAATTTTCTCCATTTTAAATAGCTTGCTAAGAGCCATAGCGCACTATTTAAAACTATGGTTTGAACACATCCTTACCTACTACACGGGAAAAAAAATATTTTTTGTTTCTGCGAGCAGAGTAAAAATAAACCTTCTTTTCTTTGGTCGTTAGTGACGACGAGCCTCTTCGAGCATCTACAGTCGACCTTCTCAAATCCTCAAACTTCGGCAGACACGGTCAGTGAAAAATATGACCCAACCGGACCAGAATGATGCATGATCCGGGTAATGTTATTCTACAACTTCCGTGATGCATGATCCGGTTATTGTTATTCTTCAGCTTCCGAGTGCTACTCATTTCGGCAGCTATGTAAGTGTATTCTACTAACGGAAACATATTTTGCAATCATGGTTAACCCTAATCCTTTCAGTCGAATCATATTTATCACTACAGTTCCTTCTACTAGATTGCTAAGCATGCACAGTAGTGAAAGAAGTAAAAAAATATCCGCACAAGATCAAGATGTGAAGATGTCGCATGCAGGTACATGGAGCATGACCAGCAACTCACCGCACGTGGCCGGGTGCATGCGGCCGCCGGTGCAGAGACACCCGAACGCGTTGGCGCCGGCCTCGAACCGGCAGCGGCCGCCGGTCGCGGTGCACGCCGCACAATCCCCGGGCACCGTCCACTCCAGCAGGAACCCGCGCCTCACGATTCCCGCGTAGTCAGCCCATGCCGTCAGCTCCGCCCCGGGCAGCACCGGCACCAGCGAGTACTTGCACTCCGCTGGCCGCGAGGCTGCAGCCTCGTACCTCCCTCCGAGGTGCACGGACCACGTACCCGAGCAATTATTGAGCCAGAGCGCCCGCGTCGCGCACGAGCAGTTGTTGGAGAAGAAGGAGTCAATTGCAAGAAACCACCACATTCGCGGCTAGGTTTGCAGGAAACCACCAACTCGCTAATCCATTGCAGAAAACATCGAAAAATTTGTTAAGTCGTTGCAAAAAGCACTGATTGGATGATTTGGCGGTTTAATCACTTTCTGACAAGTAGGACCACGAACCAGCAGCAGCTGAGAGACATGGGAGCGGATGATTTGGAGAAATTGTGGTGAAGAACAAGGCGAGGTAGCTGGATTCGGTGGTCATGGGCTATGGGAAGGTAGGGACTGCATGTAAGAGATAATACCGTTGTCTAAGCACGAACCATAATATATGTGGACGGCAAGCGAGCGGACTACTGCCATTGGCTGCAACATTTCACCGGAAATTTGGGCAAGCGATCATCTCCCACGAAGTTTCCCAGTTGGCCTATTGGACTGGTAATCCAGTGGCCTCGGAAATTTCCGTGCAACGACTTTGGCGGGGTCCATGGCCATGACCTACCAGGATGCTTATCCTCATTATTTCGGTTCCGGCTGCTTTGTGGTCCTGTCTGCTATCTAGCTAGATTCTAATCTTGGTACAACCTGCACACTTTGTCCAGAATAAATAACAGTATTCAACTCGAACACACACAAAAAAAACTATACGCAACAAACAAAAAGGACACCCCCCCCCCCCCTCTAATCTTCAGTTGCACAGAGCGTTATAAGTGGCCGTACAAAGGATTTTAGTCTTTAGAATTCTTTCTATAAAACATATTTTAATTTCAGGGTTAATTAGAACTCCCGGATTTTTTTGTACCTGCCACCTTCTGCCCAACTACAACAGTATCGGAGGCACAGAGCGTTATCAGTGGCGGTACAGTCCCATACGATTTTTGAAGCAAGTGGAGCATTGCTTGTTTCTTGTCTATTAGATGTATTCAGTTTTTTCAGCTAGCCAATAACACAAAAAAATGTTATCAACTAGCTGTGTGTTATGTAATTTTGGAAGTTTAACAGGCATGTAGATTTAGAGGCAAATAGATAGCGGTTTGACGGGAGACTGGGGCCGGAGCGCTTGAGTACTTGACTGGTTGAAGAATGGTCTTTGGAAAAGATAGGTGCGAATCTGCGATGTGATGTGACCCCTCCGAATACCATTGTTTCGGCACTTCAATTTTTTCATGTGAATAACACAGTTTGCTTTGCAAGTTCAAAGGTGTAAGAATTGACAAAGCAATGAGATTTAATGTGCAGAGTTAATTTTCTGATCTTGTTTTTTGGAACTACACAAGAGTACTGCATGTAAAATTGTAAATAAATATTTAAAGATATATACATGGAGAGCAGAGCTAGTTAATTTTCTGGACTCACCGCACTTGTCGGGGTACACGTCGCCGGAGCAATGGCAGGAAAACCCGGTGCCGTCGTTGGCATACCTGCACAGCCCACCGCTTGCCTCGCACTTGGCACAATTGTCTGACGGAACTGCCCACTCAAGCAAGAACCCTTGCCTCATGCTCGGGACGTAATTGTCGCCGTCCGGAAAACCAAGAACTGGCACGATGGAGAGACGGCAGGCCGGCGGGAGTTCGGCCAGTTCACGGTGGCTGCCATACTCTTCGCCAAGGCGGTAGAAGGACTCGCTGGTGCAACGCGTGCGGTTGAATCCCAGTGGCGTCACCTGCTTGCTGCAGTTGTCAAGGACGAGCAGCTCCCTGTTCTTCTTGCTGATGATGAACGGACTCATCCCGAGACCTAGCGAGATGTTGAACCAAAACTTGGGGCAGCCGTCGTCGAGCGGGAGGTTCTTGTCCACGGCGATGAAGGAGGAGTTCTCGGGGAAGACTTGAACGACCTGGTAGGCCCCGAAGCTGGAGCGACTGAGGAGGGCTTGGCTTCCGTTGCAGTTGAGCTGGAAGGACGGCGAGCCGCACGGCGGCCGGCCTGCGTCCTCCAGCCAGAACGGGTAGGTGATGTTCAGGTCGCCACATCTCTTGGGCGAGCAGGCTGCGCCGGCCGGCGGCACCAGCGGCAGAACGGAAGCGAAGAGCAGCCACAAGAGCGGGATCATCATAATCATATCGTGGATTGGGGACGGCAACAAGTGCAGTAAAGCGGGGGCCTGGAAACCAACGACCTGAAGAGTCAGTATACCCACTTCCCAGTCCTCGAAGAAACTAACGACAGCGACTGTGTTGCCGTGAGGACGGGGGGCGCGTACTGATTCCCTGGATGTCCGGGAAGGGGCATCTTGCTTGGATAAGTAGTACTAGTGACCAAGTCAAGTCCTACCCGATTCTTGTGGCGGTTATTATTAGGACCCTGATAAGTGATGCACGTGTGGCACGAACACATGACAACTCCCAATATTCTTGTCGCAGATTTACTGACACGATGATGACAAATTTAGTTATCAAGCATGACAAATTTCATTTCGGATGGCAAGTTACAGGTTTTGAGATTGACGGACAAACATAACAGAGAAGATAATATGAATGGTGTTAGCCAACGACTTCTTTTGCGGAGATTCGCCAACGACTTTGACTGGTTCTGTGGGCACTTTCACTTTTCTATACCCACTAGCTAGAGAGAGCAAACATCCAAATGTCTTGATCCATTGTATTTAGTTGGTGCACTGCTTGATCGCGAACGTGTTTTGAAGTTAATCTATTGTGAAGTTTAGATTAATGAGTTCTTGCCGTTGAAGATGCCGATCTGGGCACATTGACTGGAAGCATGCATGGTGCGTTGTCACTGTCGGTAGAGTCCCATCCATATTTTGAAGCAAGTGGAGGATTGCTAGTCTTTGGTCTATCAGGTGTACTTCTGCGTTCCAACAACAGCGTGTAGTCTAATTGTTTGAATTTGGATGTAGGAAATTTGGAACGCAACGACGGCAAGCTGGTTGGGCACACATGGGAACGGTAGGAGATCTGGTGTCTGGTGATGAATTGTGTGTGTGGACGATGTAAGCAAGGACAAATAGATGAAAGTGGTGATAACTAGAGTGCGAAGGTTTGTAATAAGCACCGTAATGATGCAGAAGCCAGGAGTAATCCTTCTTTTTCAAAAAAAAGGCAGAGAACAAAAGTTTCTTTTTGAACTTCAGCAACTTTATTAAACTATGATCAAGTCTGTTACAATAGAAGGAATAAGAAAATCAGGAGGTTTATCATGCCAAATCTCAGAACACTGCCTTCTGTAACTAGCTCTACCTATTGCATGTGCAGCTGCGTTGCTCTTTCTTGCACAATGTGTAATTGTTGCTCTGCTGAACGATGTCATCACCTCCCGGCAATCATCGGTAATAACCGCACCCGAAGTAGAGTACGAAGGTGTTTTTTCAAAAGAATATAAACAGTTCAGCAGAACCCAAATAAGCACGCGATGTGACTGCCGGCCGTGCGCTAAAGATGGATCCAAGGACTGAGTGTGCGCACTCTGCAGACCAGGAAGGAGCTCTGCCATGGTATTTTCCTGTTCTATATTTCTCTCTCAGCATCCCATGATAATTTTATAAATTCTTGGTAATGCAAACTGTGAGTATCAGTAATTACTCATGGTTGAGCTACGAGTAATAAGTGAGTGACATGATTGATTGCTTGGTTCCATAACGGAAATCCAAATAAAGGCACTGCACGTTGGAGCTTAGCTACGAACTTGTTAAAAAATGATTTGAGGGGTGAGCTTACCTGCAAGGGGAGGAGGTTCATCCCATGTCAAGAGGAACCCATCGTTGATGAGCCGCTGGTAGTCCCTCGCGTTCACCTCGCCCGACGAAGAGCCGAACACTGGCATGACGGTAGCGTCGCAGCCCTCATAGTCGCCATAGTCACTCGTTTCATTATAGCGCCCAGCGGCACGGACAAACACTTTGCTCTCCTTCCCGCACCTCATCCTCGTCTGAACCAGCTCCCTGTCTCGACGTGCCCTGGCCACCTTCTCTGTGCAATTGTACAGGATGAGGTTCATGTTGGCGGGGTCGATCCTAAACACGCGGGCCAGTTTGATGGAGGTTTTCCAGATCCGTACATGGCAGCTGTTGGAGGCGTGCAACAATTCAAACTTGCCTAGATCAACGACATGCAAGCTGTGCTCCTCGTAAGAGATATTGAGGATTCCAAAGCCGAAGCCTAAGAATGTAGAGCTCTGTAGAGAAGGAGAAGTGTTGTTATAACAAACGACCTGAAAGTCCAAGGAACCACATGATCTTCCGGTCTCCAAGTCATCCAAGTCAGTGAGCCAGAATGGGTCGGAGATGGTGAGGTTGCCGCAGCGCTTGGCCGGTTCCGAGCAGCCTCCCCTTTGTTCCAGAGCCACCGTGACCGTGAGCATCAGTGGTAGCCACAAGGCCCAGAAGAACCAGCAACTCGGGGCCATGGGTGTGGAAGATATGGGAAGATTACACTGAAGAACAAAGTGTTGGCTGGGTCGGTTGTCATGGGTTATGTGGACATAGACAGCACATATGAGAGAATACCATTGTCTAAGCAAAAACGAGGATCGTTTACAAATTCGCCGATTACTACTTGGACTGGTATGGTAAGCCATGCCTTTAAAATATCAGGGTAACTCCTTTGACGGGCTAAGCAACGACCACCGTGTGCCCCTGATGCGACTCGAACCAGGATGCTTAGACTCGTTCTTTCGGTATCTGCTACTTCATGCTTTTGTCCGCTAGTATCTACTAGCTTGAAGTAGATTCTAATCTTTGTACAACCTTCACACTTGGCAGGAAACAGTATCCGATACAAAAAAGCGGTCTAGCCTTCAGTTTTAAAATAATATTTGTGTGAAATGAAGCCAATTTATAGCCTTGACAGATTCTCCTAGCCTTATACATCTTATCATGTTGCCGAACAGGAACTAGTGCAGGGCTAGCCGCCCAGTCAGTCGCCCGAAATATGAGCCGGTCACCTGTTAGACTCGTTCTTTGGGTATCTGCTACTTCATGCTTTTGTCCGCTAGTATCTAGCTAGATGTAGATTCTAATCTTTGTACAACCTTCACACTTGGCAGGAAACAGTATCGATAGAAAAAAACGGTCTAACCTTCAGTTCTAAAATAGTATTAGGGTGAATTGAAGCCAGTTTATAGCCTTGACAGATTCTCCTAGTCTTATCCATCTTATCATGTTGCCGAACAGGAACTAGTGCAGGGATAGCCGCCCAGTCAGCCGCCCGAAATATGAGCCGGTCACCTGTTAGACATCTAATCTAATGTACGTGAACCGTTTGATCCTCTCTTCGTCACCTTCTTGCTTTTCCCTATCGTGTTCCTCTGCTTCCGCTTGCAGCGTGTCCCCTAGGTCGATGGCTCGCAGCGCGTCCCCTAGTTCAACACCGTCTGGTCTGTCGGTCACGGCACCTCCCCCACGCCTTCCGGACGCCAAGCTCGCAAAGTCAATGCCGAGGCATTTCCAGTAGATCTCGACGAACTCGTAGGCTCCCCACCCCCGGGCGCGGGTCAGGCCCGCAAAGTCGTCGAGCGGGCTCGCATCATGTGTCTCCCCTTGTCACAGGGCCAGCATCGTTATTACTGCCCTCATTGTTTCATTGAGTTTTTTCAAGGTCTGCTAGAGATGCTTTAAGGCATGGCCCTCTGAATTTCTAACCCAATTGACGCGGAAACCATTAACCGATCTCCGTGGCTCTGTGTGCCCGTGACATGACATGCAAACATGATGTTTAAGGCTGGTTCTTGTACCGGCTACTCAATGCTCTTGTCGGCTAGCTGGTTGCCAGATTCTAATCTCGGGACAAGATTCACACTTGTCAGGTAACGACGCCCAATGAAAAATAGATATATCTGCGGTACACTGATCAGTTATTGGGGTTGTACATTCTAGAAACTGTGTGCAAATTTCTTTCTTTGCAGGGGAAGTCCAGTTCAAACCTAAAGTTGCCGTTAATTATTATTTTTTGCACTGTTAGCTTTTGTCGTGTGCAACTTGGCTCGCTTAGAAATAAAGAAACTGTCCCAGGACATAGAAACATAAAAGCCGTACAATGATTAGGGTCTGAACCCTTTCAGGACTTACTTTTATTTATTCAAACGGTTTTTAAATTCACGAATAGATGGGGCGAAAATTGGGGGTGGCGGATTTTGTTTTGAAAGCACAGATTCTCAATCATTGATTTTTTATTTTATTTTTTTCGCTATAACTTTGCGCTAATCTCCATGGAGGAGGTGGTGGACATGACCATGGACTTATCATTGTGGGTTAACACACCGTAATTCAATCAAAATCGGTTAACACACAGTAATGTAAAATAAAAGGAGATACAAGACTTGAAGCAGCCAAAAAAATGGGCTAATCTGAGAAGCAAGCTTACCAGTCTGCCATGTGAGGAGGAATCCACCACTGATAAGCTGCTCGTAGTTGCTCGCGTGCGCCATGCCAGGAACGCCCAGCACCGGCACGACGGTGGCTTCGCAGCCCTCCACATGATACCTGGCATAGTCGTCGGTAGCATCGTAATGCCCTGCCGTGCGGACAAATGCGTTGCTCTCGTTGCGGCATCTTATTGGCACCAGCGCCTTGTCCTGACGTGCCACCGCCGCCGCAGCCGCTTTCGTGCAATTGTACAGGACGACGTTGAGGTTGATGGGGTCAACCCTAAACAGGCGGCCCAGTTGGTCGGAGGCGTTCCAGCTCCGGACATGGCAGCTGCTGGTGTCGTGCAGGTGATTCCGATTGTATAGATCGACGACGCGTAAACTCCGTTCCTCGTAGGAAATGCAGGTTATTGCAAAACCGTCGTCTCCGAAGCTCCGAAGAACTGGAGTGCGGTTGCTACCGCAAGTTACCTCAAAATCCAAGGGACCACATGATCTTCCCGTCTTGTCGTCAACGAGCCAGAATGGGTGGGAGATGTTGTGGTTGCCGCACCTCTTGGCTGAGCAGCCTTCGCCATGCTGTTCCTCAGCTCCGGTGAGCATCGGTGGCAGTCACCAAACCCAGACGAAGAACAAGAACCAGCAGCTAGTAGCCATATGAGAATTAGCCTTGTTATCTATTGCTAGCAAACTAAATAGATGATATAGAGGGAAGCAAACTGAATAGATGATCATGGGCTGTGGGGGAGATACGGAAGACAATACTATGGCTAAGAATGGATGAGAGCATATGGGGCAATGGAGTCCTTTGGCGGTCGTCACACGTCTACGCATATGAATTCGCCGACTACATCAGTTGACGGGGCAAGGGATCATAATTATGACTGGATGTGGCTGCACATCAAATCTAAAAAAGTTCCACAGAAAATGCTCACTTTCCAGAGAACTTGATGACGAACAGTCTCTGTCTGAGATGCCGTGAGCTCTCGGGCAGGTGCGTCCGTCCATGGTCCACGGTTCCAGCATCTCGCCATACTGCATTAAGGCCCAGGTTGGGGCATCAAGCAGTTTGGGCGCATGATGAGCGATAAAGCCCAGAGCCCAAACCTGCCAAAATTACGCCGCTGCCGCGGCTGGTATGCTTCGTTTCGCCGGCGCCATCTCCCACCGTGGCCTCCTCTCCCGTGCCGGTGCCACTGCGTACTACTGTTGCCATCCTGGCCCGCACAACCAAGAGTCACCGGTCTTCTAGAATCTCCGCAATAGTCTCCCGCCGCGTGATCCCATGGAGAGTGCCGCCACCAACAAGGAAATCAACGAGCAATCGCGACATGGCATGACTTGTCGCCGACGAGGCAGCGACGAGGAAATGACGGTGGTGGTGAAGAGCATCTCCTAGTACCAAGTAAGCATGCCCCTTCAATTGCTACGATTATTACTATGGATTTCTTCTTGGTGCGGATCTGCTGAATTGAATAGGTTATAGGTAATATTTAGTTGGGTACACTGGCAAGGACACTTTGGGGATCTGAATTTTAGCTAGTTCTTCTCTAGCCTGAATGGCAACTTACTGAATTTTGGAGGAAATCGGCAATCTAGAAGCCTCGTTGTTCCCAAAAGATAAAATAATAGGTTTCCTTGCAGTTGAAACTTGAGCACCCAATTCCTCAAACACCTGTTTTAAATTATTGATTCGTATCAAATACAGTAATCTGGAAAGGTCCTGGCTAACACCAATGTGAACTGGTAATGGGGTGACCAGTGTTAGAACCATGGCTGATTTTCGGAAGTCGAAACATCATTTAGTACTATCACCTATTTCCCCCTATTTATGTTTCTCTTCTGCTCATTACCATACTATACTTCTGAAAGGAAGCTAATATTAATTCTTTGACAGAACTAACCAGTATGTGCAAGAGAATCAGCAATGCAAGTTGGCCATCACTACTCCTATCTATGATGAACACGGGTATAACATCATATCCCCTACTTCTTGACATGATCCATGTGACGAAGTAATGTTTTTCTAACTTGGGCAGTAAGTTTGATTTAATGGAAACTCTGGAAACATCTATCCGAGTCTGTTTGTTCAAGGTAGAGCCACCCATCTGTACATATATGAAATATGTTTTATGATACAACTTGAATATGATGTTGCTTTGTTTAATTTCTGAATCAAGTCCATTGAACAAATTTTGAATTCATAAGGCTCAAATCTTCTGAAATGGTAGAACATGCACCTTGTACACTCATGTTGTGTGCCGAATCTTCACTCGAACAACACGTGAACTTGTAGGTCAAGTTATTTAATAATGAACTTCAGCAATACATTTATCCAACTTCTGTTTATAACCAGAATAGCAAGCTACACATTGTTCCAGATAGTGCTAACTTACTCTAGTTTACGCATGCCTGGAATAAGGGTCTGTTGCAAAGGCTACTTAAATTGTAATTTCCACCTTAGATCCCCACCATATTGCCCTTCTCTCTAATTTCTATAAGCAAAAGAAGGAAAGTGGTGGTATCCGAAAGCAAATTTGAAGTCTGAGATGGTTGACTGAAACCAAGGAATTTCGAAGCAATTATGCATTAGCAATTATGTGTGTTTTATGATACAATGCCGAACTCCACTGCGCTTGTTTATCTTTGGTACAGGTCGCGTTCTCAAAGAGTTGGCAATCGTTGTAGTATTTTTGAATTTACAATCAAATCTCCTCAGATCTGGTAGAACTCGCACTTTGTACATTATAATTGTGAGCTGAATTTTCACTGAAAAAGAGAGATAATCACGTCTGTCAAGTTACTGAAATAAATCATTCGATATAGTAACTTGAATGAAAATTAATGAAACAAAGATGCATGGAGAAATATCTTACATCAACCCTGAGAAGTTTTGCTTTGGTGGCATGTCCATGTCATCTGAACTTCTCTCAAACATTTCTAGAACCTTGGTTATAGTAGGGCGATATGCAGGTAATATCTGTATGCACCACAAGCCAATTAAGGTCATCTTTCTCGCGATTTCCTCCATTTCTCTTGTGATTTCACATGCTTGTAATCCATCATCTTGCGCAAAGTGGTCGTAAATCCAGTCTGGAAAATATTTTTCGCTGGAATTTTCAACAATTGATTTTACATTTCTCCTGCCTCCAACCATCTCCAAAAGCATCATTCCATAACTATAAACATCTGACTTTGTTGAAACCACTCCGAAGGTTCGAGAGTGAACTTCTGGAGCGATGAACCCAATTGTTCCTCTAGCACCAGTCATTGAAAGCTTGCTCTCCTTTGTATGACACAATTTAGCTAGACCAAAATCAGCAATCTTTGGGCAAAAATCTTTATCTAGAAGGATATTTTGGGGCTTGATATCAAAGTGGACGATACGTGTATTACAGCTATGGTGCAAGTATTCAAGGCCACGAGCAATCCCGAGTGCTGTCGCATAGAGCCTCTCCCATCCTAAAATTTCCTTGGGGTTCTTTGAGTAAATGTACTTATCCAAGGAACCATTGGGCATGTACTCATATATAAGTGCTCGTTTTGAGCCCTCCAAACAATATCCAAATAAGCTAACAACATTAACATGAGAGGTCCTGCCAATGCTGATAACCTCATTCACAAATTCGTCCCCATTTCCTTTGCAGTCATGCAAGAATTTCACAGCAACCAGGCGACCATCGTATAGTCTTCCTTTGAAAACCACACCATAACCACCTTTACCAAGCTGTTCGTTACGAGAAGTTATCTTCATTACCTCTGAGTACATGTATCTTTTTGGAGCTAGGGATCCATATGATACTATCATGGCCTCGTAATTCTTCTCAGTGTTGCTGCTAGCCTTGTTGCAAAGGAGAAACCATAGTCTTTTCCCTTTTCTATGCCATATCAGCACATAAAGACATGCACAGAGAAAGGTTGCAGCTGCTGATGTAGTACCTGAGAGATGAAAGCTGATGTTATTTTCTTTTGTAAACCAGAAATTACTACATTCATTATGATTTCCAGACCATCAGTGGTTTAAATTTCTCTTTCTGCAAGAGTACATGGTTGCAAAACTAGTACTACATATGAAAAGATGGCAAAAAAATAGCATACCTATTAGCATAATCTTCTTCCCTCTCCTCTCACTACCTGGAATGTAACATAACATTTATGAGTAAAAACAATGTCACCCAATAGTATTACGTTGGTTGTTTTTTCATAGGGAAGAGACAAGCATCGCATATGAATATTTAATATTCTGCTAAAGAAGTATACCAAAAAAAACATTGCAAGATGGTCAAGAACAAGAGAACATGTTCTACTTATCTGACTTCCTTTTGATAGAGCAGCTATGTTGATCAAATGCAGGTTCGACAAGAAAAAGTAGTTATAGGGTTTGTGCAGATTTAGTAGTCAATATGAGCGATCAAGGGCGGACCTACATTGAGGTGAGTGGGGGCCTGAGCCCCCACTCAAACTTTGAAATTCTACTAAGATTTGCTTGTATTTTCTGAAAAATATGCTTAAATTCTTTGAATTTTTATAGAATATGCCCCCACTCAAGTAGTTTGCCCCCAGCCAAAATACGTTCTAGGTTGCAGCAGCTGCTGATGTATGTTCAAATGGCATTTTTCCTGTAAACCACCTTAACTTAGTGCGCTAAAATCGAAGACTACTTAATCTACAGAAGCGTTGTATCTTATTTTACGATCAAACTCACCGTCACTATTATATATGTTAACTCCGCCCGCAGATGATGGACAAAGACACGCTGCTGGAGCAATGGCACTTGAAGATATCATAGGGGATATTGATCTTGCAAATTCTCCCTGCTTTGCAGCCGCCGGCCAACACTGGCATCATCAGGAACATACAGTTCTCTGAATCGGCCTTCAAATGTCAGCAGGCTTGTAGGCCGCAACAAGCCACACAAATGAGTTATTGAGCCACCTGTGTTGGATCCACTGGCATGGTTTGTTGATTCCTATGTAAGCGGAGGTGGCCGCGCATGCAAGGTGCAGTTGTAGAGGAAGAAGAGCTCCTCGTTGGCAGCGCCAATGCGGAATCGGAAGAGGTGTCCACGTGGAGTTCTATGTCACGCACACTATTGGAGAGCTAGAGGTTGGTGACAAGGATGGAGTTTTCTGGGTAGGAGATGACGAGGTTCTCATCTAGAGGGAGGCCTTGTCGGTGCTGTCGCGGGTGAACTTGAGAAGGTACGGTGGCCACACTCGGGCAGGTAGCTGCGCAAAGCCACAAAGAATACACGATGTGGATGTCCCCGCACAAATGATGCCTATGTAAGCCCTAAACCCTGACCATATACAAAGGATTTTGGAGGGGAGAACAATGATAACCAGTTGAACACCGAACTAGACTAAATTCAGCTAGTGGACAGGTAACAAGCATCGAAGACGGATCCGCATACCGGGTTGAATCCTAGTGAGCTAGGTACCCCTACCACCAGAACCCCTGCCACCAGACGATTGGTGGATACAAAGACGAAAGAACAAGAGATATTTCGGTGAGAAATGTAAACTGCTAACTAGATAATCACATGAGAAAGGAGAAGGAAAAAAAGCAAATATGCGGAAGATTGATTTCGTCAACCTTATCAATATTTTGACAAAGACAAAAGTGAAAGTTAATTGGTAGATTTAAAATTTCAAATAGAGAAACATTTCACTCCTTGCTGAAATGACAGATATTTCATAAATGTTGTAATTATTTCTAAATTTTTAGGAAAATTCTATCAGATCCGCCACATGGATCCTCTGGGCCCAATTGCCAGTGACCGGAGGAAGGTCGTCGGTCCGGGTTTGGGTTTGAACTCCTCCTTACCTACTGCTCGGGAAAAGAAAAAACCAACCATTCCTCATCCTCCATTCTTTTCTCTGGTCGTTACTGACGACCTGAGAGGCGGTTCCTTGGTGTTCGTAGCCTATCTATCATTGTCGTGTGGGAGAATAATACAGTGGGAAGTGGATCAGCACGCCTGGATTATTCTTTCGTAGGCATGCATTACTGCATCTGCGTGCATCCACCAGGAGGCAGCCTATCCAACCAAACATGAGAGCACACGGTGCCGCGCCAACTCCACCATGTTTGAGCCGCCATCGATGACATGACCAGGAGGCCACTGCATGACGCTGGCTCGCAGGACGTCGACGACGAAGCATCACCGCACTACCGGAATTAAGCCCTAAGCCGACAGTCTTTTCTATGCCGACGGATTTTTGTCGGGGCCGTCGGCATAGTCTGAGAAATGCCGACGGCCTAGGAGAGGATCCCTTTTCCAAACCTATGAGAGGCGAGGAGGAAACAACGAATGCGGACTTGGTCAAAGTATCATTGTCGTCGACTCATCAATTTTCCGGTGACATCAAAATCTTTGATTAGTCTATTCTTGCGATGTGACATCTGCCGTGGACTAAAGCTTGACCGAGTGCACTACTCCACTCCACGCTCTACACAACAGATATCGCTCAACGAAGACAACTATCGCATTTTTCACTATAGTTTATCCCCATGTTCTGGAAACTGGCTATGTATTTCAAGTTTTCAGCAGCTAGTTGCTTCATGGTGTAATTTTGAGTGTTAGAATTATGTAAACTTATTTGGAGGCTTACCGGCACATGTCGACCCGGGCAACTTGCCGTCGGGGCAGAGACAAACGAACTCCCCGGCGGTGTTGATGTACCGGCACTGCCCCCCGCTCGCAACGCAGGCGGGGCAGTCCCCTATGCCAGTGCCCGCCCAATCCAGGAGGAACCCTGCCTTCAGGAGACGGCCGTAGTTGGCCGCCGTTGAGACTGGCGCTTCCGACCTGAGCACCGGCAGGTACGTGTACGTGCAGTTCCCGGCCAGGATTGTCGGCAGGATGTCCCGGTCGTAGCTCCCGCCGAGGTACGTGATGATGGGCCTGCCGCAGCTGGGCACGCCGGTGGCGTTCACGTACTCGCGCCCTCGCGGTTCTGTCCCGTTGAACTTGAAGAGGAAGCACAGGGCCATGTTGCTTGGGCTGATCCTGAACGGGGCGAGAGCTAAGCTGGACGAGACATTGAAATCGGCACGGCACACGCCGTCGGTGCCCATGGTGACCCATTAGATAACTTTGGCTCTATTGCTTTCCAGCGCACCTTTGGGGTGCTCGAGCGGGAACAATGGAACGAGTTGTTGGAATGTATTGCATTGCACACTCTTTCTTTGGAGCAGGATTCCTTTGCGTGGCATCTCGAGCCGAATGGCTCGTTCTCCACTAAGTCCTTGTATCATGCCATTTTGGTGAATCCGGGTCCCACTGAGCTAACGGTGTTGTGGGAGATTAAATTACCACTGAAGATCCATATCTTCCTATGGCAATGGGTGCGAGGCCGACTGCCCTCGGGCACGGAGGTCCTTCGGCGTAATGGAATGGGTGGCGGCCTTTGTTCCCTATGTGGAGTACCAGAAGACTCCCACCATATCTTCTTCCGTTGCCTGGCCGCGAGATTACTTTGGATTTGCTTCCGGGAAGTTCTGGGAGGGACGTGGTGCCATGACAACCTCTCGGACATGTTCCGGGAGATTTTTAGTTCCCCCTCAACTAGTCAGCCATCCCTTTCGGTAGCCATGGGTACCCTGTCATGGACCCTCTGGAATATTCGCAATAATTTGGTCATCGAACACGTGATTCCATGCAATGTTACTGATGCCATTTTCAAAATGTGTGCTTTTTTACAGCTCCGGAGACCGCTTAGCAAGCGGCGCGATCGCGACTTCATCGACGCCATCATCTCGGGTCTTCGCACCACTGCAGCCGCGAAGGCACAGCTGTCTCTCCCGCCACCCCCGGAGCCTGATTAGTTCCTATTTTATTTCTTTGGGTCTTCGTGTTGTTGGACGCTTGGCGTTTGTGCTTTATGAAATAAAGCGCGGGGGGGGGGGGGGGGGGGGCTCTTTTTCATAATATACACACAGGAGCAAGAACAAGCTGGTTGGGTACATCTAGAAAGGCTGGGGATCTGGTGATGAATTGGTTGGACGATATATATTCAATGACAAATCGATGGAGTTTGACTGGTTGAGCAACAATTTTTCAAGAGAAAATAAACAGTTCAGCAGAACTAAAGGGACAAGTCTCTGACTAATGAGATGGTGTGTGTTAGAGATATCATCTTTGAGAGATAGAGATAAATTAGAGATAAAATAGGTTTAAACAACCTTGCCTTGTACTTCAAGCCTATCCCTCTCTCATATACACTATATAATCCCTCACGAGGGTCAGATTAGTACAACACGAAACATTAGCCATCCTATATTTTTCAACAGTGCATTGCGATGTGACTTTTAAGAATCGGTATTTCAGCTTTCTTCACATACGTAATGAAGTTATTAAAGTAGTGCAAATCATGAGTTTCAGTAATTAATCATGGTTGAGCATTAGTTAACCACTTCAAAGCAAAGAGAAGTGGTGATCCGTAAAATATGTAACTAAAACAAGCATGTTACAATTTGATTGATTGCTTGTTCGATACAAGAAATCCAAGAAAATTAGGCACTGCGCGCCCTAGCTCACATATGGACAAATTAAAAGATGATTTGACGGGTGAACTGACGTGGAAAGATAGAGGGGTGAAGCGGGGAATCCCATATCAAGAGGAACCCGTCGTTGCAGAGCTGCTCGTCGCTCGCGTTCCCCCTGGCTGACGAGCTCGGCACCGGCACCACGATGGCGGCGCAACCCTCCAGAGCATAATTATTGATGTAGTTCCCGGTGACCTCGTGAGGCACTCCCGCGCGAGCAACCACCTCCCACTCGTTCCCGCACCTCACTCTCGTCGGCGCCAGCTCTGTGTGCCAACGTGCCGCGGCCGCTGCTCCGTCGTTCTCCGTGCAGTTATACAGGATGTGGTTTAGGTTGATGGGGGCGATTTTGAATGGGCGGTTCAGCTTGATTGAGGTATTATACAACGGTGCTTGACAGCTATTGCGAGCGTGCAATAAATCCAGCTTGCCCAGATCATCTGCAATTTGCTCGTAAGAGATGTTGAGGATTTCAAAGCCGTTGTTGAGGGGTATAGAGCTCCATAGAGATGGATAACTGTTGTTGATACAAGCGACATAGAAGTCCGAGTAGGGATCCGAACTGCATGGTCTTCCCGTATCTTTGTCGGTGAGCCAGAATGGATCAGAGATGTTGACATTGCCGCAATTCTCTGCTGAGCAGTCCCCTGTTGCTCCTCGGCCACCACGACCATTAGTGGCAGGAACCACACCCCGACCAAGACCAAGAACCAGCACGCCTTAGCCATCAGAGAATGAACCTTGAAAATTGTGTCGGAAGCCATCTGTTCATAGGACTAGCAAATTGTTGCTGCAACAAGTAAACGGGGAGCAAACTGAATCGGTGATCATGCATTGGCTGTGGGGAGATGCGAGAGAGAAATAATCTAGCTAAGAATGAATGATACATGGATGGAGCAATGGAGTCCTTTGGCAGTGATCTTTCGTTTAATATGGGAACTCCTCAAGTATCCCAATTGACGGGGAAAGGGAAGACATGGGTGGAAGCAGATCAAGTGGGTGCAAACATGTCAATATCGCCATGGTTGCGGCCGCTGGCATCGCTGTGTGGTGCAGCGGCACGGAGCATGTTGTTGCTATGGGTGGCTGGTGGCAGTATGGCTCAAGATGCAGCGGATAATATTGAAGTACGAAGATAAGGCAGAAGATATTATGGATGGTGTTGGCCAACTACTTTGAATGGTTTGTTAACCAACGAGTTTGACTGGTTCTCTGGACGCATTTATTTCTCCATACCCACCAGAAAGAGTCAAATCCAAATGTCTCGATCCATGTCTAGTCGGTGCAGTGTTCCACAGTTTTATCGTGAACGTATTTCCACCACAGTTGTATCGTGAACAATTCTGATTTGAACATAGTGCAAGTGGTGCTAGCCAACAAGTTTGACTGGTTCTGTCGACTGAAGATATAATAATATTGAAGGGAAAACAAGTTTGATTTGAACATAGTATAAGTGGTGTTACCAATAAGTTTGATTGGTTCTGTGGACTCATTTACTTCTCCATACCCACTATAGAGAGTTGATGCTGTCGTGCTGTTTTGGGTGCTAGTGGCGGTGCAGGCTGCTGTAGAGATGTGGAATTAATCGATCTTCTTGCTCTTACACATGGCGGTAGCGGAGTATTACATACAAGTGGGCAAACTAGATGAGAGGCAACAAGGTCACACGCGGCCTAACTATTCCTGCACCCATCCACGGTCAAAGTAGTTATCTTTATTGAATTCATACTCCAGCCAACTCATTCAAAAGTCTGAACTGATCGAACTGATGGAGAGAGGCGGACAATATATTTCAACACTCCCCCTCACGTCTAGGCTATTTTAGTCCTTAGACGTGGGATCAATGTAGGCCGCAGAATCATTTTATTTAATAGTGCGTTGGCAGGATCTTGAACTCTAGACCTCTTGGCTCTGATACCATATTGAATGCGCCAGCCAACTCATCCAAAAGTCTGAACTGATGAAGGGAGGCGGGTAATATATTTCAACAATCTTTGACTTTCTGATGACTTCAAAATCTTGATTGGTCAAATATTTTCTTGTGTGGAGTCCGCAGATTGGAAGGACCACATGTGGCTGGCTAAAATATTTATTGGTGTAGCCACATAGGTCGACAGTGCCATTTTGCCACTAGCAATGCCTGACGGTGCCAGGTCTGGCATCTCTCACTTGTTTTTTAGGAATCCATATCCCACTAGTCATCTTAAACGTATTCTCATTTCTAATCAAATCTTCAACTATGCTCCAGCTTGTTTGAAACATGGGGCTCGACGATAAGCCAGGCAATTTTTATCATCTAAGTGGGCAGAACTGTTACGTTGAAGCGTCTAATCCTGGGCACCTATCTAGTGCATGGCGCCTAGCTAATGGCTTCACCAAAATGTATTTGACGACAGACGAGGACGAGTAAGCTTACCACTGCGGTAATTTGGCGGCTGCCATGTCAGGAGGAAGCAATCACTGATGAGCTCCTTGCAGTCACTGGCATTCACCTCGCCGGACGCCCCAAGCACCGGCACGGTGGTGATGTTGCATCCATCCAAAGCGTAGCCGCCGTCTATCACGGTGGATGCATTATAACGCCCTCCCGCGCGGACAAACGTGTTGTTCCGGCACACCGTGTCCACCAGGCCCGCTCAGGCCGCCGGCGCCTTGGTGCAGTTGTTGAAGATGAGGTTTTGATTCATGGGGCTTACTGAGAACGGATGCCCCATTTTAGTGGCCGTGTTGGCCTCCGGGACATTGCATCCTGTCTCACTTAGCTTGTGGACGTCCGACACCAGCAAGGAACCGTTGCTGTAGAAGATGTCGAGGATCTGGAGCCCGAACCCAGCCTCGTAGTAGCCAAGGTATGGGATGCCGTCGATGCAGTGGACCTGGAACCCAAGTTGGGCGCACCTGTTCTCCTTTGATCCCGAGACGATGCCAAATGGGGAATAGACGGTCAGGTTGCCACATCGCTCAGGTTGACAGGCTGCTTGTGCCTGCACGCCTGGTCTAATGTCTACGATGCAAGCGAAACATACAGACAGAAGCAGCAACAAGCTAGTTGGGTACATCTGGAAAGGTTGGAGATCTGGTGATGAATGGGGTGTGGTCGATATATAGAAATGAGATGGAGGTGGGGGACAGCCAGAATCCGAAGGAATTGGCTGGCTGAGCGATGATTTTTCAAAAGAAAATAACATGTTCTGCAGAACCCATGGGATAAGTCTTGACTAATGAGATGGTGTGATGTGATGTGACCGCCAACCGTGGAGTAAAGATGGACCCAAGGACTGAGTCTGCTCTGCAGCTCTACAGACAGTAGCGACATGGACGGCCCAAGGATTGTGTGCTGTGCACGCAGCAATGCCATGGTACGAAATTTCTCTCTCAGCATTTCACTTTTAAGAATCGGTATTTCAGCTTTCTTGACATACGTAATGAAGTTATTAAAGTAATGCAAATCATGAGTTCCACTAATTAATCATGGTTGAGCATTAGTTAACCACTTAAAAGCAAAGAGAAGTGGCGATCTGTAAAATATCTACCTAAAACAAGCATGTTACAGTTTGATTGATTGCTTGTTCGATACGGGAAATCCAAGTAAAGTATGCACTGCGCGCCCTAGCTCACCTACAAACTAATCAAAAGATGATTTGACGAGTAAACTTACGTGGAAAGATAGTGAGATGAGGCGGAGGATCCCATGTCAAGAGGAAGCCATCGCTGAAGAGCTGCTCATAGTCGCCCGCGCTCGCCCCTGACGATGAGCCCAGCACCGGCACCACGACGGCAGCACAGCCCTTCCGAGCATAATTGCTGTAGTTCCCGGTCGTGTCGTGAGGCACTCCCGCGCGGGCAAGCACCACCCACTCGTTCGGGCACCTCACTCTCGTCGGCGCCAGGGCTCTGTCCCGGCTTGCCGCGGCCGCTGCTCCGTCCTTCTCCGTGCAGTTATACAGGATGAGGTTGAGGTTGACGGGGGCGATCGTGAACGGGTGGTTGAGCTTGATTGAGGTGTTATAGAACTGGGAAAGGCAGCTGTTGGAGGACTGCAATATGTTGAGCTTGCCCAGATCAACCGCGTAGAAGCTGCGTTCCTGGTAGGAGATGTTGAGGATTTTGAAGCCCTTGTTGAAAATTATAGCGCTCCGTAGAACTGGATAACTGTTGTTAAGACAAGCGACATCGAAGTCCAGGTAAGGATCAGAACTGCATGATCTTCCCGTATCTTTGTCGGTGAGCCAGAACGGGTCGGAGATGTTGATGTTGCCGCACTTCTGGTCCGAGCAGTCTTCCCCCTGCTGCTCCTCGGCCACCACAGGCGTGAGTGGCAGTGGCAGCCACCACACCGCGACGAAGATTAAGAACCACCAGCCGGCCATAGCCATGAGACGATGAGCCCTGAAATTTGTTTCAGCAACAAACAGAAGGGGAGCAAACTGAATAGGAAATCATGCATGCGCTGTGAGGAGATACGAAAGAGAATAATCAGGCTAAGAATGAATGATATATGGATGGGGCGATGGAGTCCTTTGGCAGTCATCATACGCTTAACATGGGAACTCCTCGAGTATCCCATTTGACGGGGCAAAGGGAAGACCTGGCACAAAATTATGAGTGGCTGCAGATCAAGTGGGCGCAGGACTTTTCAGACATGTCGATATTGCCATGGTTGCCGCCGGCGTCGTCATGTGGTGCAGTGCAGCATCACAAGCATGTTATTGCTATGACGTAGAGGAGGGCTTGTAGCACCCGGGGATGCTTCGCGCGGCTGGATTGATCGATCTGTGGGTGGCTGGTGTCCATACGGCTCAAGCTCAAGGGATAATACTGAAGCACACAAAGATAAGGGAGGAGATATTATGAATGGTGTTAGCCAACTACTTTGACTGTTCTGTCAACACATTTATTTCTCTATACCCACCGGAGAGAGTCAACATCAAATGTCTCGGTCCATATTTAGTTGCTGCATTGTTCCATCGTTTTATCGAGAATGTATTCCCACCATAAAATGCATTATTGTTATGTTCAGAGCAAGGAACGGGAGGCACGGAATGTTGTCAGTGTAGGTACAGTCCCATATATTTTGTGAAGCAAGCGGAGCACTGCTTCTTTTCGGGTCTATTAGATGTAGTTCTTGTTTTCAACTAGCAATGTGTTGTCTAATTTTGTGTGTTACCAGGTTTGTGAATTTAGAGGCATGAAATTCGGAACAGCATCGGAATGGTTGGAGACAGAACCGGTGATCAATTGCGCCTTGATGGTTTTTCAGAAGACAAATAGACGGAAGTGGGAGACAGCTAGAGTCAGAATTGCGTGAATGATAATTTTTCAAAACAAAATAAATAGTTCAGCAGAACCCAAGGGACAAGTATTGGCTAATGAGATGATGCGATGCGATGTGACTGCCAACTGCGGACTAAAGATGGACCCAAGGACTGAGTAAGCGTGCTTTGTAGACAGCAGCACCATGGTACATTCCAGTCATATATAATATATTGCGCTTTTAAGAATCGGTATTTGATGTTTTATTGACATGATAGTAATGCAAACCATGAAGACCAGAAATTAGTCGCGGTTGAGCTATTATCAGTAATAAGTGAGTAACATGATTAATTGTTTGGTTCACTTAGGGAAATGCAAGCAAATTAGGCACTGCGGCTTGTCCTGGCTTAGCTACGAACTTGATTAAAAGAGGATTTGACAGGTGAACTTACGCGCAGTTGTAGGTGCAGATGCAGGGAGGAGAGGTGCCGGTCGATCCCATGTCATGAGGAAGCCATCGATGGTGAGCTGCTCGTAATCACTCGCACGACAACAGCGTCACAGCCCTCTAGAGCGTAGCCGGCGTAGTTCCTGGATCCGTCATCCGTGCGGACGAACATCTTGCTCTCGTTCCCACATCTCAAGCTCGTCTACACCATCTCTCTATCCTGGCCTGCCACAGCCGCCGCTGCAGCCTCCTCCGTACAATTGTACAGACGAGGTTCAGGTTGACGGGGTCGATCCTAAACACGGGGGCCAGTTTGGTGGAGGTGTTCCAGATCGGTAAGTGGCAGCTGTTGGTGCCAAGCAAAAATTTCTGCGTGGCATAATCAACGACACGCAAGCTGTCTTCCTCGTAAGAGATGTTGATGATTCGAAAGCCTAATCCGAAGGGCACAGAGGTAGGTAGATAATGAGTCTTGTTGTAGCAAGTGACCTAGTAGTCTGGGGAAGCGCATGACCTTCCCGTCTCCCAGTCAGTGAGCCAGAATGGGTTGGAGATGTTCAGGTTGCCACATGTCTTGGGCGAGCGCAAGCAGCCTTCTCCATGCTGCTCCTCAGCCGCCATGATCATTAGTCGCAGCCACCAAACCCCGACGAACATTAAGAACCTGGAGGTCGGAGCCATCGGCAAGTAAGCCTTGAAATTTGTGTCAGCAACAAGCAGATGGGGCAAACTGAATCAGTGATCATGCATGGGTTGTGGGAAGACGAGACAGAATAATGTGGCTAAGAATGAATGACATACGGTTGGCTGAGGACCTAGCAATTTCTTTAGTACCCCAATTGACGGGCAAGGGAGACCTGGGACAAAATTATGGGTGGCTGAGGACTTTTCACCTGTGTCCAACTTGTGTAAGGACTATGTATGGTCTCGGATGAATGGTGTTAAAATGTGATCCAAATTATACCGTGTTGGACTAGACGTAGTACAACCGGTGGACCTTTGCGTTGACGTCGACGCGTACGAGTACAACTCGTTTACTTGTCCTACAAGGACTCTCATGTATTGCCCTCATATATATATACTCCATGTAGTCGCACCTAAGATGTTTTGTCGTCTTGTGCTTGTAATACTCCTCCTCATAGTGATTGCGCCTTCGTGCGTCCGTGGTTTTCTGCTGCAAGAGTTTCCACGTAAAATCCGTGTCTCTCGTGTCTCGTTTATTCTCGTTATTATCTATCAAGTGGTATACAGAGCTGAGGTTACAGATACAAGATTAGACACGAGAGAATTAGGGTTACGGCGTCGCGTGCGCCGCCGCCGACGCGACCTGACGATCTGAAGCCAGATCGATTCTGGAGCAGCCGCCGTTGAAACCGAGACCGACAAGAAATCGATCTGCGCTGTTGTGCCGCCCTATAAAGCCGTGCGCTTGGAGCCGCTCTTCCTATCCGCCGAGCCACGCGTTGCTGCAAGTACACGCTCCAAGTCGTGACGCGACCTGCTGCCGCTGCTACTCCAGTACGCAGCGTCCCGTTTGCTGTCCCGAGGGAATCAACCGTAGCCGCTGCTCGTTCAAAGTCCCCCGAGGTGCACGATTGCTTTGATTACTGCTGCTATCCACGTCATCAGAAAAGGGCATCAACTGAAGCAACTGCTAATACTCTACTCACGTGGAGGAAAGGCCGATACTAGTTCAGATTTTTTCTTCTCTGTCCCTTGCTACGTCCACTGCCCGTAAACACTACCAGGTGCTATTTATTTTATTTTTTATCTGCTTCGCATATTAAATTCCGTCAAAAAAATTTCTACCGGCTTGTACTACTTTGTGTACACAGATTTATCGACTCATGGCATCCATGAAGTTCGATCTTCCGCTGCTGGACCGTGACACAAGGTTTACCCTATGTCAAGTCAAGATGCAGATGCAAGTCAAGATGTAGTGTATTTTTTTTGTCAATTTCTGCACGGGCCATACTTCCATATTAGGGGGCCTCGGCCTTTTTTGCAATATTTTTTTATTTTCTGAGGCTTTTTTTGTTTCATTTTTTAAACAGACCAATGCTTGTTGGGCTATGGCCTTTTTCAGCCCAATTAGTTGTCCAGTATTAGATCTCGGATTTTGAAATAAATGTTTGGACAAAATTGTTTGGGCACAAGACCTCTTTAATCCAGTTACACACACGCATCCGACATTGTTTCATATTCAAATCAGGAAAACTCAATGTCGAATTCAGATCATCCATCTTATCACATCACATAACATATCTCCCAGGTTTAGATAACATAACAAAATCATCTCAGGAATACATTTCCTTACACAGGAATTATGGCACATCTGCTACTATCCTAACATGTACGTATATGCACGTGTGCTTGCTTGACTGGCGCATGCATCACTGTAGCAGCCAAGCAAGTAGGCATCGTTGACGTCTACTCACAGCTTTCCTCGCACCAGAGAAAGAATCAAAACAAAAAATATTAGTAACTTTAAATCAGAAAGTAAATCCACATCACCATAAAATAGTCGCAGACCATCACACAGAAGCCAAATACTATGAACTGATGATTAGTAGACACGGACATGATTCAGCTACGTAATGGCTACCACAAGCAAAAGTGACAAGTGTGTAAGCAAGCTGCTAGTGTACACAAGGTGATTGAGCTCCTGCTGTTTAGTACGTATACACGGTAGGCTACTGCTGCTAGTGTTCTAAACCAACAGAGCATGCTATAGGAGCAGAAAATAGGGAGCTAGGGCTAGAAGATGGAGCCGACTCACCGGAGAGCTTGTGGTCGCCGCCGTACACAGCCACCATCACGACGGTCGCCTCAAGAAGCACCACCGCGCCGGAGACGGTACCAGACGTGTGCAAGAGCAGAGCACCTGCTCCATCCATTTCCAAATAGAACAAAAACAAAAATTTAGGAAGGGCTGCAAACAAATTAGGAAGGGTTCCACACAGAACCACATAGGAAATGGTTCACGCCAACAGATGCAGCGGGCCTATCAGAAACCACAGAAACTAACATATCATCTGAATATCTGATCGTTTCCAGTGCCGAGGATCTAGCAGTGATCCTGAATCTAGAGCGACTCACGGAGGGGCGGCTGGGCAGGGGGAGCGCGACTCACAGGTGGGGGTAACCGAGCATGTCGTCGCTTGCCTCGTGCTGGCGGAACTTGTTGGTCGTGTTCGCTGTTATAGTCAAGCAGCAGCCTCTTGTACTCGAAGGCCTATAAAATAAAATGGATAAGTTAGATTGATTACTGTAGGTGCAACACATTTTCTGGAAGAGGCATAAACATGAAATGAAATAGATGTAGTATCATCACTACATGAAAGGAGCATTATACTTGGAAGGAAAAAACAACATTCTGTCACCAAACAAACACTACTTGACAGGAAACTGTGCATTTCGTCCCTGTATCCATTAGTAGCAGGATAGCAGCAATGATTCACATGGCACAAATAATTCATTATGAGGAAACATGTTACTAGGTATGAAACAAACTATTTACACAGGTAAAATGGACACATGTACAATACATAGCTTGCTGTAAGCAGGAAACACTAGTGCTCATATATCAAAATCAACGGCAATACTTATGGACGATAGTAACAAGGTTAAACATCGCAGGAAGCACTTGCTAAGATATCATCATTTAGGGGCATTTACATCACCAATGTGGCAAACTGCAAAGCTGGTCTATTTTTCACCAGTTACAAGCATATTCTCGTTTATGCATAACTATAGTCAGCTCTATTTCAAAAACCAGAAGCAAATCAACCGCCCTTCAAAATTTCTGTACTATCTAAGCCAACAAAGATGTCAACTCAAATACTTCTAGAAATCAGTGCCCATACGCACTTGTAGGTTGCAGAAACACTAGAGTTTCACCACAACAGTGCACAGACTGCAACAAATGAATAAACAAATTAAACAACATGCCACAATTTCCTCGGTGCCTACAGTACCACTGTGATTCATTGACATTGCCAGGGGCAAGGGAAGCACCCAACGAGTGTTTCTAATCCAGGTTATTCTTCTAGTTCTCTAGTGTGTCAGCTACAATATTGAGCATTTGAAAAGTGATGTACTGTATGTCTTTTGCTTCTAGTTCTTTGGCCAGTTACAGTATGGGTATTTCAAAAGTATTGTATGTCTAATAATTCACGGAAACATATTGAACAAGTATGCATCAGGTGAATGAGAGGAAGAATTTTTGGAAATGTACGGTAGAGTACATACTCAGGGTAGTGAAAACTTGGGAACGACCAAGACGCGAGCATTGGAATTTGGAAAGTGTAGTGGCCTATTAGAGTTACTACCTGCACGGAAACATTGGGGGTCAGTCTTCAGGTTTGCCTCTAAAAAAACATGGAAGTTGGATTTATAAATAAACAGACTTAACAGAAGATCAAGAAAACATGTATTTTTTTTCAAAACCAAAAATTACAATGATGAGAAACATGATTGTCATGCAGTCAACAGGATTGATCCTCATGCATGCGCCACATTTTTTTTGAAGAGAATTCGCTGCGTAGTTGGAACCAAGGAAAATAAGCATATTGCCATACGAAGAGGATAACTATCCTGCAGCAGCAGCATCTGATCTTATCCTACGCACATGGTAGCAACTAGCAACTAATCTTCTGCAGCCTCAAAGGACATTGTCCTAAGTCTTATCCGACTCACGTGTATATTATGCCAAATTGCCAATACTATATTCTCATTTCTACTGGTTGCAATTGCACCAGCTGGTGACATTGTGGCAGTACACTCGTACTGCCAAAACCCACACCGATGTGATGGAGTACCAAATTAACAGTCCAGCTACAACTACAGAAGAACTATGGTTATCTAAAGCAGCTAAAGGGAACAACAAAAGAACTGTGATGAAGTCCTACTAATTGTTATTAACCTAAGTAGTAGTTATCTAAAGCAGCTAAACTATGGTTCATACTGCTTGCTGCCAGATCCACAAACAATTGCAGAATCGCTTACAGTAGTTAACTAGTTCAATTTTCATTAACCTAACCACCGCAACGCGAGCACAAAAGGCAGGAGGCAACACGCAAACCAGTTCGTCCATAGCCGCGAAGGGAGGGGGGTTCTCACCGCCGGTGACGCTGCCGAGCCGTCCAGATCAACCTTGCCGGAGCTCAGGCTGCTGCAAGGAGAGCACACAACCAACCTTATTAGCTTAGGAATCATGATGGTCGAGATTGACCCATGTAAATAATATAAGATCATTTTTCTAGCAAATATAGTTTGAAAAACATTCTGGAACTGGGATTCTGCATCACCTGATTGAACAGTGAAGAAGACAAGTACTATTTCATCAGATATATCAGGATTAAAACAAGTCCTTGAGCAAAGCACATGGCCGTTGTCCCGTGCCGCACCAAACGGCCGCTCGTCGGCTTCTCTCAGATCTCATCAACTCGAGGAGAGGGGACGGAGGGAGCGAGGGAGCGTACCATGCGAGCGGTCGAGCAGGGGATCAAGCGGGGAGGCGCTGGCGATCTGCCTGAAGGAAATATGCCCTAGAGGCAATAATAAAGTTATTATTTATTTCCTTATATATATCATGATAAATGTTTATTATTCATGCTAGAATTGTATTAACCGGAAACATGATACATGTGTGAATACATAGACAAACAGAGTGTCACTAGTATGCCTCTACTTGACTAGCTCGTTGATCAAAGATGGTTATGTTTCCTAGCCATAGACATGAGTTGTCATTTGATTAACGGGATCACATCATTAGGAGAATGATGTGATTGACTTGACCCATTCCGTTAGCTTAGCACTCGATCGTTTAGTATGTTGCTATTGCTTTCTTCATGACTTATACATGTTCCTATGACTATGAGATTATGCAACTCCCGTTTACCGGAGGAACACTTTATGTGCTACCAAACGTCACAACGTAACTGGGTGATTACAAAGGTGCTCTACAGGTGTCTCCGAAGGTACTTGTTGGGTTGGCGTATTTCGAGATTAGGATTTCTCACTCCGATTGTCGGAGAGGTATCTCTGGGCCCTCTCGGTAATGCACATCACTTAAGCCTTGCAAGCATTGCAACTAATGAGTTTGTTGCGAGATGATGTATTACGGAACGAGTAAAGAGACTTGCCGGTAACGAGATTGAACTAGGTATTAAGATACCGACGATCGAATCTCGGGCAAGTAACATACCGATGACAAAGGGAACAACGTATGTTGTTATGCGGTTTGACCGATAAAGATCTTCGTAGAATATGTGGGAGCCAATATGGGCATCCAGGTCCCGCTATTGGTTATTGACCGGAGACGTGTCTCGGTCATGTCTACATAGTTCTCGAACCCGTAGGGTCCGCACGCTTAACATTACGATGACAGTTTTATTATGAGTTTATGAGTTTTGATGTACCGAAGGAGTTCGGAGTCCCGGATGAGATCGGGGACATGACGAGGAGTCTCTAAATGGTCGAGACGTAAAGATCGATATATTGGACGACTATATTCGGACATCGGAAAGGTTCCAAGTGATTCGGGTATTTTTGGAGTACCGGAGAGTTACGGGAATTCGTATTGGGCCTTAATGGGCCATACGGGAAAGGAGAGAAAGGCCCCAAAGGGTGGCCGCACCCCTCCCCATGGACTAGTCCGAATTGGACTAGGGAGGGGGGCGCCCCCTTCCTTCATTCTCCTTCTCCCTTCCCTTCTCCTACTCCAACAAGGAAAGGAGGAGTCCTACTCCCGGTGGGGGTAGGACTCCCCCCTTGGCGCGCCCTCCTCCTAGGCCGGCCGCCTCCCCCCTTGCTCCTTTATATACGGGGGCGGGGGGCACCCCATAGACACAACAATTGATCTATTGATCTCTTAGCCGTGTGTGGTGCCCCCTCCACCATATTACACCTCGATAATATCGTAGCGGTGCTTAGGCGAAGCCCTGCGTCGGTAGAACATCATCATCGTCACCACGCCGTCGTGCTGACGAAACTCTCCCTCAACACTCGCCTGGATCGGAGTTCGAGGGACGTCACCGAGCTGAACGTGTGCTGAACTCGGAGGTGCCGTGCGTTCGCTACTTGATCGGTCGAATCGTGAAGACGTACGACTACATCAACCGCGTTGTGTTAACGCTTCCGCTTTCGGTCTACGAGGGTACGTGGACAACACTCTCCCCTCTCGTTGCTATGCATCACCATGATCTTGCGTGTGCGTAGGAAATTTTTGAAATTACTACGTTCCCCAACAGTGGCATCCGAGCCTGGTTTTATGCGTAGATGTCATATGCACGAGTAGAACACAAGTGAGTTGTGGGCGATATAAGTCATACTCCTTACCAGCATGTCATACTTTGGTTCGGCGGTATTGTTGGATGAAGCGGCCCGGACCGACATTACGCGTACACTTACGCGAGACTGGTTCTTCCGACGTGCTTTGCACAGAGGTGGCTGGCGGGTGTCAGTTTCTCTAACTTTAGTTGAACCGAGTGTGGCTATGCCCGGTCCTTGCGAAGGTTAAAACAGCACCAACTTGACAAACTATCGTTGTGGTTTTGATGCGTAGGTAAGAACGGTTCTTGCTAAGCCCGTAGCAGCCACGTAAAACGTGCAACAACAAAGTAGAGGACGTCTAACTTGTTTTTGCAAGGCATGTTGTGATGTGATATGGTCTAAGCATGATGCTAAATTTATTGTATGAGATGATCATGTTTTGTAACCGAGTTATCGGCAACTGGCAGGAGCCATATGGTTGTCGCTTTATTGTATGCAATGCAATCGCCCTGTAATGCTTTACTTTATCACTAAGCGGTAGCGATAGTCATAGAAGCATAAGATTGGCGAGACGACAATGATGCTACGATGGAGATCAAGGTGTCGCGCCGGTGACGATGGTGATCATGACGGTGCTTCGGAGATGGAGATCACAAGCACAAGATGATGATGGCCATATCATATCACTTATATTGATTGCATGTGATGTTTATCTTTTATGCATCTTATCTTGCTTTGATTGACGGTAGCATTATAAGATGATCCCTCACTAAATTATCAAAGTATAAGTGTTCTCCCTGAGTATGCACCGTTGCGAAAGTTCTTCGTGCTGAGACACCACGTGATGATCGGGTGTGATAGGCTCTACGTTCAAATACAACGGTTGCAAAACAGTTGCACACGCGGAATACTCAGGTTAAACTTGACGAGCCTAGCATATAACAGATATGGCCTCAGAACACGGAGACCGAAAGGTCGAGCGTGAATCATATAGTAGATATGATCAACATAGTGATGTTCACCGTTGAAACTACTCCATCTCACGTGATGATCGGACATGGTTTAGTTGATATGGATCACGTGATCACTTAGAGGATTAGAGGGATGTCTATCTAAGTGGGAGTTCTTAAGTAATATGATTAATTGAACTTGAATTTATCATGAACTTAGTACCTGATAGTATCTTGCTTGTCTATGTTAATTGTAGATAGGTGGCCCATGCTGTTGTTCCGTTGAATTTTAATGCATTCCTTGAGAAAGCAAAGTTGAAAGATGATGGTAGCAATTACACGGACTGGGTCCGTAACTTGAGGATTATCCTCATTGCTGCACAGAAGAATTACGTCCTGGAAGCACCGCTGGGTGCCAGGCCTACTGCAGGAGCAACACCAGGTGTTATGAACGTCTGGCAGAGCAAAGCTGATGACTACTCGATAGTTCAGTGTGCCATGATTTACGGCTTAGAACCGGGTCTTCAACGACGTTTGGAACGTCATGGAGCATATGAGATGTTCCAGGAGTTGAAGTTAATATTTCAAGCAAATGCCCGGATTGAGAGATATGAAGTCTCCAATAAGTTCTATAGCTGCAAGATGGAAGAGAATAGTTATGTCAGTGAGCATATACTTAAAATGTCTGGGTATAATAATCACTTGATTCAACTGGGAGTTAATCTTCCGGATGATAGCGTCATTGACAGAATTCTTCAATCACTGCCACCAAGCTACAAGAGCTTCATGATGAACTATAACATGCAAGGGATGGATAAGACGATTCCCGAGCTCTTCGCAATGCTAAAGGCTGCGGAGGTAGAAATCAAAAAGGAGCATCAAGTGTTGATGGTCAATAAGACCACTAGTTTCAAGAAAAAGGGCAAAGGGAAGAAGAAGGGGAACTTCAAGAAAAACAGCAAGCAAGTTGTTGTTCAGGAGAAGAAACCCAAGTCTGGACCTAAGCCTGAGACTGAGTGCTTCTACTGCAAGCAGACTGGTCACTGGAAGCGGAACTGCCCCAAGTATTTGGCGGATAAGAAGGATGGCAAGGTGAACAAAGGTATATGTGATATACATGTTATTGATGTGTACCTTACTAATGCTCGCAGTAGCACCTGAGTATTTGATACTGGTTCTGTTGCTAATATTTGCAACTCGAAACAGGGGCTACGGATTAAGCGAAGATTGGCTAAGGACGAGGTGACGATGCGCGTGGGAAATGGTTCCAAAGTCGATGTGATCGCGGTCGGCACGCTACCTCTACATCTACCTTCGGGATTAGTTTTAGACCTAAATAATTGTTATTTGGTGCCAGCGTTAAGCATGAACATTATATCTGGATCTTGTTTGATGCGAGACGGTTATTCATTTAAATCAGAGAATAATGGTTGTTCTATTTATATGAGTAATATCTTTTATGGTCATGCACCCTTGAAGAGTGGTCTATTTTTGTTGAATCTCGACAGTAGTGATACACATATTCATAATATTGAAGCCAAAAGATGCAGAGTTGATAATGATAGTGCAACTTATTTGTGGCACTGCCGTTTAGGTCATATCGGTGTAAAGCGCATGAAGAAACTCCATACTGATGGACTTTTGGAACCACTTAATTATGAATCACTTGGTACTTGCGAACCATGCCTCATGGGCAAGATGACTAAAACACCGTTCTCCAGAACTATGGAGAGAGCAACAGATTTGTTGGAAATCATACATACAGATGTATGTGGTCCGATGAATATTGAGGCTCGTGGCGGATATCGTTATTTTCTCACCTTCACAGATGATTTGAGCAGATATAGGTATATCTACTTAATGAAACATAAGTCTGAAACATTTGAAAAGTTCAAAGAATTTCAGAGTGAAGTTGAAAATCATCGTAACAAGAAAATAAAATTTCTACGATCTGATCGTGGAGGAGAATATTTGAGTTATGAGTTTGGTCTTCATTTGAAACAATGCGGAATAGTTTCGCAACTCACGCCACCCGGAACACCACAGCGTAATGGTGTGTCCGAACGTCGTAATCGTACTTTACTAGATATGGTGCGATCTATGATGTCTCTTACCGATTTACCGCTATCGTTTTGGGGTTATGCTCTGGAGACGGCTGCATTCACGTTAAATAGGGCACCATCAAAATCCGTTGAGACGACGCCTTATGAACTGTGGTTTGGCAAGAAACCAAAGTTGTCGTTTCTTAAAGTTTGGGGTTGCGATGCTTATAAGAAAAGTTTCATCCTAATAAGCTCAAACCCAAATCGGAGAAATGTGTCTTCATAGGATACCCAAAGGAGACAGTTGGGTACACCTTCTATCACAGATCCGAAGGCAAGATCTTTGTTGCTAAGAATGGATCCTTTCTAAAGAAGGAGTTTCTCTTGAAAGAAGTGAGTGGGAGGAAAGTAGAACTTGATGAGGTAACTGTACCTGCCCCCTTATTGGAAAGTAGTTCATCACAGAAACCGGTTTCTGCGACGCCTACACCAATTAGTGAGGAAGTTAATGATGATGATCATGAAACTTCAGATCAAGTTATTACTGAACCTCGTAGGTCAACCAGAGTAAGATCCGCACCAGAGTGGTACGGTAATCCTGTTCTGGAGGTTATGTTACTAGACCATGATGAACCTACAAACTATGAAGAAGCGATGGTGAGCCCAGATTCCGCAAAATGGCTCGAGGCCATGAAATCCGAGATGGGATCCATGTATGAGAACAAAGTATGGACTTTGGTTGACTTGCCCGATGATCGGCAAGCCATTGAAAATAAATGGATCTTCAAGAAGAAGACTGACGCTGACGGTAATGTTACTTTCTATAAAGCTCGACTTGTTGCGAAAGGTTTTCGACAAGTTCAAGGGATTGACTACGATGAGACCTTCTCACCCGTAGCGATGCTTAAGTCTGTCTGAATCATGTTAGCAATTGCCGCATTTTATGATTATGAAATTTGGCAAATGGATGTCAAAACTGCATTCCTGAATGGATTTCTGGAAGAAGAATTGTATATGATGCAACCAGAAGGTTTTGTCGATCCAAAGGGAGCTAACAAAGTGTGCAAGCTCCAGCGATCCATTTATGGACTGGTGCAAGCCTCTCGGAGTTGGAATAAACGCTTTGATAGTGTGATCAAAGAATTTGGTTTTGTACAGACTTTTGGAGAAGCCTGTATTTACAAGAAAGTGAGTGGGAGCTCTGTACCATTTCTGATATTATATGTGGATGACATATTGCTGATTGGAAATGATATAGAATTTCTGGATAGCATACAGGGATACTTGAATAAGAGTTTTTCAATGAAAGACCTCGGTGAAGCTGCGTATATATTGGGCATCAAGATCTATAGAGATAGATCAAGACGCTTAATTGGACTTTCAAAAAGCACATACCTTGACAAAGTTTTGAAGAAGTTCAAAATGGATCAAGCAAAGAAAGGGTTCTTGCCTGTGTTACAAGGTGTGAAGTTGAGTAAGACTCAATGCCCGACCACTGCAGAAGATGGAGAGAAGATGAAAGATGTCCCCTATGCTTCAGCCATAGGCTCTATCATGTATGCAATGTTGTGTACCAGACCTGATGTATGCCTTGCTATAAGTCTAGTAGGAAGGTACCAAAGTAATCCAGGAGTGGATCACTGGACAGCGGTCAAGAACATCCTGAAATACCTGAAAAGGACTAAGGATATGTTTCTCGTTTATGGAGGTGACAAAGAGCTCATCGTAAATGGTTACGTCGATGCAAGCTTTGACACTGATCCGGACGATTCTAAATCGCAAACCGGATACGTGTTTACATTGAACGGTGGAGCTGTCAGTTGGTGCAGTTCTAAACAAAGCGTCGTGGCGGGATCTACATGTGAAGCGGAGTACATAGTTGCTTCGGAAGCAGCAAATGAAGGAGTCCGGATGAAGGAGTTCATATCCGATCTAGGTGTCATACCTAGTGCATCGGGTCCAATGAAAATCTTTTGTGACAATACTGGTGCAATTGCATTAGCAAAGGAATCCAGATTTCACAAGAGAACCAAGCACATCAAAAGACGCTTCAATTCCATCCGGGATTTAGTCCAGGTGGGAGACATGGAAATTTGCAAGATACATACAGATCTGAATGTTGCAGACCCGTTGACTAAGCCTCTTCCACGAGCAAAACATGATCAGCACCAAGGCTCCATGGGTGTAAGAATCATTACTGTGTAATCTAGATTATTGACTCTAGTGCAAGTGGGAGACTGAAGGAAATATGCCCTAGAGGCAATAATAAAGTTATTATTTATTTCCTTATATCATGATAAATGTTTATTGTTCATGCTAGAATTGTATTAACCGGAAACATGATACATGTGTGAATACATAGACAAACAGAGTGTCACTAGTATGCCTCTACTTGACTAGCTCGTTGATCAAAGATGGTTATGTTTCCTAGCCATAGACATGAGTTGTCATTTGATTAACGGGATCACATCATTAGGAGAATGATGTGATTGACTTGACCCATTCCGTTAGCTTAGCACTCGATCGTTTTGTATGTTGCTATTGCTTTCTTCATGACTTATACATGTTCCTATGACTATGAGATTATGCAACTCCCGTTTACCGGAGGAACATTGTGTGCTATCAAACGTCACAACGTAACTGGGTGATTATAAAGGTGCTCTACAGGTGTCTCCGAAGGTACTTGTTGGGTTGGCGTATTTCGAGATTAGGATTTGTCACTCCGATTGTCGAAGAGGTATCTCTGGGCCCTCTCGGTAATGCACATCACTTAAGCCTTGCAAGCATTGCAACTAATGAGTTTGTTGCGAGATGATGTATTACGGAACGAGTAAAGAGACTTGCCGGTAACGAGATTGAACTAGGTAATAAGATACCGACGATCGAATCTCGGGCAAGTAACATACCGATGACAAAGGGAACAACGTATGTTGTTATGCGGTTTGACTGATAAAGATCTTCGTAGAATATGTGGGAGCCAATATGGGCATCCAGGTCCCGCTATTGGTTATTGACCGGAGACGTGTCTCGGTCATGTCTACATAGTTCTCGAACCCGTAGGGTCCGCACGCTTAACATTACGATGACAGTTTTATTATGAGTTTATGAGTTTTGATGTACCGAAGGAGTTCGGAGTCCCGGATGAGTTCGGGGACATGACGAGGAGTCTCGAAATGGTCGAGACGTAAAGATCGATATATTGGACGACTATATTCGGACATCGGAAAGGTTCCAAGTGATTCGGGTATTTTTCGGAGTACCGGAGAGTTACGGTATTCGTATTGGGCCTTAATGGGCCATACGGGAAAGGAGAGAAAGGCCCCAAAGGGTGGCCGCACCCCTCCCCACGGACTAGTCCGAATTGGACTAGGGAGGGGGGAGCCCCCTTCCTTCATTCTCCTTCTCCCTTCCCTTCTCCTACTCCAACAAGGAAAGGAGGAGTCCTACTCCCGGTGGGGGTAGGACTCCCCCCTTGGCGCGCCCTCCTCCTAGGCCGGCCGCCTCCCCCCTTGCTCCTTTATATACGGGGGCGGGGGGCACCCCATAGACACAACAATTGGTCTATTGATCTCTTAGCCGTGTGTGGTGCCCCCCCACCATATTACACCTCGATAATATCGTAGCGGTGCTTAGGCGAAGCCCTGCGTCGGTAGAACATCATCATCGTCACCACGCCGTCGTGCTGACGAAACTCTCCCTCAACACTCGGCTGGATCGGAGTTCGAGGGACGTCATCGAGCTGAACGTGTGCTGAACTCGGAGGTGCCGTGCGTTCGGTACTTGATCGGTCGAATCGTGAAGACGTACGACTACATCAACCGCGTTGTGTTAACGCTTCCGCTTTCGGTCTACGAGGGTACGTGGACAACACTCTCCCCTCTCGTTGCTATGCATCACCATGATCATGCGTGTGCGTAGGAAATTTTTGAAATTACTACGTTCCCCAACACTTCCCAGGCAGGGGCGCGGTCAACAACCTTGACCCCACGCGCGTGAGTGCGCTGGGTGTCATCCACCCGATGAGGCAGAAGAGCACCAACGCTTGATGCGTCTTGGCGAGGGCGGCGCTTGATGCAGGGGGACTTGATGCGTTCGAGGAGCGACTAGATGCAGTGGAGGAAGATAGCCAGGGAGGTCCGGCGGGCGGCGGGACGGCGGACTTGGGCGGTGGAGCTCGACGCGGCGACGGCTTGGCATGCGCTCGGCGGGGCATGGAGGAACAAGGGCTGACGGAGGTTGAAGACGGTTTCGAGCGGCGCGGACTTGGAACACCGGCGATGGCTCGACGAGGAAGTCCATGGCGGCCTCCTTGCAAAGAGAAGTACAGAGGGGGGTTGAGACTTGAGAGAAAAAAGGAAGAGATAAACAGAGGGAGGAAGAAGAACGGGGGAACACGGCGACCTGCGCGACTTCGGCCGACGGCAGAGCTGCTCCGGCGAGGCGCGAGGCCTAGGCAGTGGAGGCCGAGGCTGGATCGCGTTGGATCTCCATCCCTCGGGTTCTTCTCTCCCTTCTGGTGAGGGAAGGGGAGGGGTGTGAAAAGGAGGGCGTGGAGGAGGCCATGGACGGCGGCGAGCTCCGCCGGAGGGAGGTGGCAGCAGCGATCTGGAAGGGAGGAGGCAAGCTCTCGCTCTGTCTCTATCTGGAAGGGGTAGGAGGTAGCGGCGGCGAGGAGCCGAGGGAGGAGGAGTGCAGGTGCGGGTTAGGGTTTGGGTAGTTGGGCTGCGGTTGGCTGAGGGGGTGCGGGCTGCCATTGGATCCGGAAGCATCCTACGGCGGTTGATGCATGATCTGCGTGATATGCTCATGGACCAATCAGAACGTAGCAAACCATTTGATGACCTTATGACCATATAAATTGGTCGTGATCGATTCAAGATAAAAATTTCATTCCATTTTTCAGTGCTCAAAATGAGTTTTTTTATGAAAGTCCTATCAAATATTTGTTCAAATGATCTCATATTGTGCACAAGGGTGCATATTGGAATTCCAAACAATGTTGCCTAAGGGAGTTTTCATTTTCTTTGGATGAAAAAATCATTTTCCGTTTTTCGAGTGCCCGAAATGAGTTTGTTTTGTGAAGGACCTACCATATATTTGTTGCAAAATTGGACCAAATTATTTTTATAAAATACTACGCCATATTTAATGCACAATTGACCAAATGGTTGGGGGGCAAAGTTTTGATCCACCTCTGGTGAAAAAGACAAATTTCCGCCGATTCAGTATGAAGCGGGTTGATACGTCTCCAACGTATCTATAATTTTTGATTGCTCCATGCTATATTATCTTCTGTTTTGGACATTATTGGGCTTTATTATTCACTTTTATATTATTTTTGGGACTAACCTATTAACCGGAGGCCCAGCCCAGAATTGCTAGTTTTTGCCTATTTCAGAGTTTCGCAGAAAAAGAATATCAAACGGAGTCCAAACGGAATGAAACCTTCGGGAACGTGATTTTCGGAACGAACATGATCCAGAGGACTTGGACCCTACGTCAAGAAATCTACCAGGAAGCCACGAGGTAGGGGGCGCGCCTACCCCCCTAGGCGCGCCCTCCACCCTCGTGGGCCCCATGTTGCTCCGCCGACGTACTCCTTCCTCCTATATATACCTACGTACCCCCAAACGATCAGATACGAAGCCAAAAACCTAATTCCACCGCCGCAACCTTCTGTACCCACGAGATCCCATCTTGGGGCCTGTTCCGGAGCTCCACCGGAGGGGCATCAATCACGGAGGGCTTCTACATCAACACGATAGCCTCTTCGATGAAGTGTGAGTAGTTTACCTCAGACCTTCGGGTCCATAGTTATTAGCTAGATGGCTTCTTCTCTCTTTTTGGATCTCAATACAATGTTCTCCCCCTCTCTCGTGGAGATCTATTCGATGTAATCTTCTTTTGTGGTGTGTTTGTTGAGACCGATGAATTGTGGGTTTATGATCAAGTTTATGTATGAACAATATTTGAATCTTCTGAATTCTTTTATGTATGATTGGTTATCTTTGCAAGTCTCTTCGAATTATCAGTTTGGTTTGGCCTACTAGATTGATCTTTCTTGCAATGGGAGAAGTGCTTATCTTTGGGTTCAATTTTGCGGTGTCCTTTCCTAGTGACAGTAGGGGCAGCAAGGCACGTATTGTATTGTTGCCATCGAGGATAACAAGATGGTTTTTTTTATCATATTGCATGAATTTATCCCTCTACACATGTCATCTTGCTTAAAGCGTTACTCTGTTCTTATGAACTTAATACTCTAGATGCATGCTGGATAGCGGTCGATGTGTGGAGTAATAGTAGTAGATGCAGGCAGGAGTCGGTCTACTTGTCTCGGACATGATGCCTATATACATGATCATACCTAGATATTCTCATAACTATGCTCAATTCTGTCAATTGCTCAACAGTAATTTGTTCACCCACCGTAAAATACTTATGCTCTTGAGAGAAGCCACTAGTGAAACCTATGGCCCCCGGGTCTATTTTCCATCATATTAATCTTCCAACACTTAGTTATTTCCATTGCTTTTATTTCACTTTGCATCTTTATCATAAAAATACCAAAAATATTATCCTATCATATCTATCAGATCTCACTCTCGTAAGTGACCGTGTAGGGATTGACAACCCCTTATCGCGTTGGTTGCGAGGATTTATTTGTTTGTGTAGGTGCGAGGGACTCGCGCGTAGCCTCCTACTGGATTGATACCTTGGTTCTAAAAAACTGAGGGAAATACTTACGCTACTTTGCTGCATCACCCTTTCCTCTTCAAGGGAAAACCAACGCAGTGCTCAAGAGGTAGCAAGAAGGATTTCTGGCGCCGTTGCCGGGGAGGTCTACGCAAAAGTCAACATACCAAGTACCCATCGCAAACCCTTGTCTCGCGCATTACATTATTTTCCATTTGCCTCTCGTTTTCCTCTCCCCCAGTTCACCCTTGCCGTTTTATTCGCCCTCTCTCTTTCGTTCGCCTCTTTTTCTCTTGCTTCTTGTTTGCTCGTGTGTTGGATTGCTTGTTTGTCACAATGGCTCAAGATAATACCAAATTATGTGGCTTTACCAATACCAACCATAATGATTTCCTTAGCACTCCCATTGCTCCTCTTACCGATACTGAATCTTGTGAAATCAAAGCTGCTTTGTTGAATCTTGTCATGAAAGATCAATCCGCCGGCCTTCCTAGTGAAGATGCCGCTACTCATCTAAATAGCTTCGTTGATTTGTGTGATATGCAAAAGAAGAAAGATGTTGACAATGATATTGTTAAATTGAAGCTATTTTCTTTTTCGCTTAGAGATCGTGCTAAAGCTTGGTTTTCGTCTTTGCCTAAAAATAGTATTGATTCTTGGAATAAGTGCAAAGATGCTTTTATCTCTAAGTATTTTCCTCCCGCTAAGATTATCTCTCTTAGAAACGATATTATAAATTTTAAGCAACTTGATCATGAACATGTTGCACAAGCTTGGGAGAGGATGAAATTAATGATACGTATTTGCCCTACAAATGGTTTGAAATTGTGGATGATTATACAAAAAATTTATGCCGGATTGAATTTTGCTTCTAGGAATCTTTTAGATTCGGCCGCGGGAGGCACTTTTATGGAAATCACTTTAGGAGAAGCTACTAAACTCCTAGATAATATTATGGTTAATTATTCTCAATGGCACACTGAAAGATCTACTAATAAAAAAGTGCATGCGATAGAAGAAATTAATGTTTTGAGTGGAAAGATGGATGAAATTATGAAATTATTTGCTAGTAAGAGTGTTTCTTCTGATCCTAATGATATGCCTTTGTCTACTTTGATTGAGAATAATAATGAATCTATGGATGTAATTTTGTTGGTAGGAATAATTTTGGTAACAACGCGTATAGAGGAAACTTTAATCCTAGGCCTTATCCTAGAAATTCCTCTAATAATTACGGTAATTCCTACAACAATTCTTATGGAAATTTTAATAAGATGCCCTCTGAATTTGAGACTAGTGTTAAAGAGTTTATGAATTCACAAAAGAATTTCAATGCTTTGCTTGAAGAGAAATTGCTTGAAGTTGATGAATTGGCTACGAACGTTGATAGAATTTCTCTTGATGTTAATTCTTTAAAACTTAGATCTATCCCTCCTAAGCATGATACCAATGAGTCTCTCAAAGCCATGGGAATTTCCATTGATGAGTGCAAAGAAAGAACCGCTAGGATGCGTGCTAAGAAAGATTGCTTTATGAAAGCGTGTTCTTCAAATTTCTATGAAAATAAAGATGAAGATCTAAAAGTTATTGATGTGTCCCCTATTAAATCTTTGTTTTGCAATATGAATCTTGTTAATGATGGGACTGAATATGATCCACCTTTACCTAGAAGGCGTTCCAAAAATTCGGAGTTTTTAGATCTTGATGCTAAAATTGATAAAAGTGGGATTGAAGAGATCAAAACCCTAGATATTGATAAACCCACTATTTTGGATTTCAAGGAATTTAATTATGATAATTGCTCTTTGATAGATTGTATTTCCGTGTTGCAATCCGTGCTAAATTCTCCACATGCTTATAGTCAAAATAAAGTTTTTACCAAACATATTGTTGATGCTTTGATGCAATCTTATGAAGAAAAACTTGAGTTGGAAGTTTCTATCCCTAGAAAACTTTATGATGAGTGGGAACCTACTATTAAAATTAAGATTAAAGATCATGAATGCTATGATTTGTGTGATTTGGGTGCTAGTGTTTCCACGATTCCAAAAACTTTGTGCGATTTGCTAGGTTTCCGTGATTTTGATGATTGCTCTTTAAACTTGCACCTTGCGGATTCCACTATTGAGAAACCTATGGGAAGAATTAATGATGTTCTTATTGTTGCAAATAGGAACTATGTGCCCGTAGATTTTATTGTTCTTGACATAGATTGCAATCCTTCATGTCCTATTATTCTTGGTAGACCTTTCCTTAGAACGATTGGGGCAATTATTGATATGAAGGAAGGGAATATTAGATTCCAATTTCCATTAAAGAAAGGCATGTAACACTTCCCTAGGAAGAAAATAAAATTACCATATGAATCTATCATGAGAGCCACTTATGGATTGCCTACCAAAGATGGCAATACCTAGATCCATCTTTGCTACTATGCCTAGCTAGGGCGTTATATGATAGCGCTTGTTGGGAGGCAACCCAATTTTATTTTTAGTTTTTTGCTTTTTGCTTCTGTTTAGGAATAAATATTTGATCTAGCCTCTGGTTAGATGTGTTTTTTTGTTTTAATTAGTGTTTGTGCCAAGTTAAACCTATAGGATCTTCTTGGATGATAGTTGTTTGATCTTGCAGAAAATTCCAGAAACTGTTCACCAGAACGTGATAAAATATTGATTCCAACTGCTTCTGATCAATAAACAAATTGCCTAGGTCGTCCTATTTTGGCTGATTTTTTGGAGTTCCAGAAGTTTGCGTTAGTTACAGATTACTACAGACTGTTCTGGTTTTGATAGATTCTGTTTTCGTGTGTTGTTTGCTTATTTTAATGAATCTATGGCTAGTAAAAGAGTTTATAAACCATAGATAAGTTGGAATACAGTAGGTTTAACACCAATATAAATAAAGAATGAGTTCATTACAGTACCTTGAAGTGGTCTTTTGTTTTCTTTCGCTAACGGAGCTCACGAGATTTTCTGTTAAGTTTTGTGTTGTGAAGTTTTCAAGTTTTGGGTAAAAGATTTGATGGATTATGGAACAAGGAGTGGCAAGAGCCTAAACTTGGGGATGCCCATGGCACCCCGAAGATAATGTAAGGACACCAAAAATCCAAAGCTTGGGGATGCCCCGGAAGGCATTCCCTCTTTCGTCTACTTCCATCGGTAACTTTACTTGGAGGTATATTTTTATTCACCACATGATATGTGTTTTGCTTGGAGCGTCTTGTATGATTTGAGTCTTTGTTTGTTAGTTTACCACAATCATCCTTGCTGTACACACCTTTTTAGATAGACACACATGATTCGGAAATTATTAGAATACTCTATGTGCTTCACTTATATCTTTTGAGTTATATAGTTTTTGCTCTAGTACTTCACTTATATCTTTTAGAGCACGGTGGTGGATTTGTTTTATAGAAACAATTGATCTCTCATGCTTCACTTATATTATTTTGAGAGCCTTAAAATAGCATGGCAATTTGCTTTAATTAATATCATGAGAAATTTGATGCTTGATAATTGTTTTGAGATATAAAGGTGGTAATATCATAGTTGTGCTAGTTGAGTAATTGTGGAATTGAAAAATACATGTGTTGGAGTTTGTGATTCCCGTAGCATGCACGTATGGTGAACCGTTATGTAACGAAGTCGAAGCATGAAGTATTTGTTGATTGTCTTCCTTTGTGTGGCGGTCGGGATCGCGCGATGGTTAACTTCTACCAACCCTTCCCCTAGGAGCATGCGTAGTAGTACTTTGCTTCGAGGGCTAATAATTTTTTTCAATAAGTATATGAGTTCTTTATGACTAATGTGAGTCCATGGATTATACGCACACTTACCTTTCCGCAATTTTCTAGCCTCTTCGGTACCGCATTGCCCTTTCTCACCTTGTGAGTTGGTGCACGGGTCAAATTTGAACTGCGGCTGCCTCGTAGTTTGCTATTTATTTTTTCCAAAAATCATTTCTAGGTACAAAAGTATCTATTTAATCATAGAAACACCAAAAAAATTCCAAGATTCAACCACTAGCTAGGAACGGTCATTCCCGCCGTTTTGACCGCATTTTGAAACGGGCATAAAAAATTCAAAACAAAAAACAAAAAATTGGAAAACCTTCGCATTTTTTTATTATATGTGACCAAGTTACCAGGAAAAATAATAGACTTGTAATACGACAATTCTTTTAAAAAAGTCTTCTCAGAAATGAGCTATCATGTGTGAAGATTCATGGCTTTCAACCCAATGATCAATCTTATGGCCACATTCATGGAATAGTTTGTTCAAATGATCTAATATTGTGCACAAGGGTGCATCTTGGAATTCCAAACAATGTTGCCTAAGGGAGTTTTCATTTTCTTTGTACGAAAAAATCATTTTTCATTTTTCGAGTGCCCCAAATGAGGTTTTTTTGTGAAGGACCTACCAAATAATTGTTGCAAAATTGGACCAAATCATTTTCATAAAATACTAGGCCATATTTAATGCACAATTGACCAAATGGTTGGGTGTCAAAAGTTTTGATCCACCTCTGGTGAAAAAGACAAATTTCTGCCGATTCAGGAGGAAGCGGGCCAAATTTGAACTGCGGGTGCCTCGTAGTTTGCTATTTATTTTTTTCAAAAATCATTTCTAGGTACAAAAGTATCTATTTAATCAGAGAAACACCAAAAAAATTCCAAGATTCAACCACTAGCTAGGAACGGTAATTCCCGCCGTTTTGACCGCATTTTGAAACGGACATAATAAATTAAAAAAAATTGGAAAACCTTCGCATTGTGTTATTATATGTGACCAAGTTACCAGGAAAAATAATAAACTTGTAATACGGCAATTCTTTTAAAAAAGTGTTCTCAGAAATGAGCTGTCATGTTTGAAGATTCACGGCTTTCAACCCAAATGACCAATCTTATGGCCACATTCATGGCATAGTTTGTTCAAATGACCTCATATCGTGCACAAGGGTGCATCTTGGAATGATAAACAATGTTGCCTAAGGAAGTTTTCATTTTCTTTGGATGAAAAATTCATTTTCCATTTTTTCGAGTGCCCAAAATGAGTTTTTTTGTGAAGGACCTACCGTATATTTGTTGCAAAATTGGACCTAATCAATTTTATAAAATACTAGGCCATATATAATGCACAATTGACAAAATGGTTGGGTGTCAAAATTTGGATCCACCTCTGGTGAAAAGGACAAATTTCCGCCGATTCAGTAGGAAGCGGGTCAAATTTGAACTGCAGGTGCCTCATAGTTTGCTATTTATTTTTTCCAAAAATCATTTCTAGTTACACAAGTACCTATTTAATCATAAATACATGGTTTGGTGGCGATACGTCGAGGTTTGGACGGTGGTCGAGGGCCCTAACTCTAGAGCGCGTAAACTTGCATGCCCGTCGCGTGGTCACCGCGTGACCTTGGCGTTGCCATGTGTTCTGGGCGGCCTAGGCATGTCTAGTGGGTTGGGCACTCCCCAGGTAGGTGCTAGGAAGAAAATCACAACATAAGATTCTCACGAGGTGACCAATCGATGCTCAAACATGAATAAGCAGCCAAGTGTTTGATTAGCGGTACGGGAAATGCACATGGCTAATGGGCATGAGTTTTGACTGAGGATGATCAGTTACTAAGAAGACCGTCTTCACAAATTTTCAGCTCAAAAGGAGGAGCCTAGGTGGTACTTGCTTTGCAAAGTACCACACTGGACATAAATACGAATGTTGAAGCTCGGCTCAAAATAATGAATGGATTGAGCTGGCATTTGGTGGAGGATGGTTATTTGGGCATAGGAAAGCACTCTAGAAAATGGATACCATTTGGACATGCCAAAGTGGTACTTCCTTCACAAAGTGTTTTTCTGAACAGAATAGGAAAGTGAATATTTTTAAATTATTTTTGAACTAGGCAAGGAAGGTTTTTTACATATTTGACGAAGATATGACCCATAGAATTTATGAGATTTTTTGGGAATTTTGGGAATGACAGTAATATAGGTTGCGTCACAACCTAGGGCAAAAACTGCCACATGGACATGACACATAGGCAAAACTGAAGAGGTGGCGCCTAGTCATAGCAACCCACCATAATTTACAAGGTTATGACCATCTATATTGGTCATGATCCACTAGAAATAAGGCAGCGGACTAATGCTATCTGCTTTATGACCATTTCGTGTATGTAAATTACGACCTTTCTAACCAAAATGGTCGTTATAGTTTAGGGTTTGGAGCCCCCCGAACAGCTTTTGACCAATTGGTCTCAAATGGTCATAGATCTATGACCAATTCTTCCAGGGTCACTGACAGAAGGTCACTAGTTGACATATTTCTTGTAGTGGCTGCTGGTTCCGTTTTGGGTTTTGATAATTCACCATGCAAGATTGAAGGCATAGGTTCCGTTCGAATTAAGATGTTTGATGGTACAATCAGAACTTTGACAGATGTTCGGTATATTCCGAAGATGAAGAGAAATCTTATCTCTGTTAGTGCCCTTGATGCAAAGGGGTACAAGTATTCAGGTGGAGATAGTGTTTTGAAAGTCACCAAAGGCTCCCTTATTGTGATGAAAGGCGACTTAAGTTCGACCAATGGTCTTTACTACCTTCGAGGTTCTACCGTTCAGGTAACGCTACTCCAGTTATTTGAAAAAATTCTGATTGTGATGCTGCTAACCTTTGGCATATGCGTCTTGGACATATGAGTGAACTTGGTTTAGTAGAGTTAAATAAGAGAGGTCTTCTTGATGGATATTAACCTGGTAAATTGAAATTTTGTGAGCACTGTATCTTCGGCAAGCACAAGAGGGTGAAGTTCAACACTTCGACTCATACAACTGAAGGTATTCTTGATTATGTTCATTCTGATTTGTGGGGACCATCTCGCAGAAAGTCACTAGGTGGTGCTAATTACATGCTGACTATTATTGATGATTACTCGAGAAAAGTGTGGCCGTATTTCTTGAAGCATAAATATGAAGCATTCTCAGCATTTAAGGAGTGGAAGATTATGATTGAAAGGCAAACTGAAAGGAAGGTAAAAATACTTCGCACTGATAATGGTATGGAATTCTGTTCTAAGCAATTTAAGAATTATTGCAAGTTTGAAGGCATTGTCGGACATTACACCATTCCTTATACTCCTCAACAAAACGGTGTTGCTGAGCGTATGAACAGGACCATTATTTCGAGAGCCCGTTGCATGTTGTCCAATGCAGGTTTGCATAGGCATTTTTTGGCTGAGGCCGCTTCCACTGCTTGTTATCTCATTAACCGTTCACTATCTATTGCTCTTAATAAGAAAACTCCAATTGAGGTACGGTCTGGTTCACCTGCTGATTATTCACAGTTGAGAGTTTTTGGTTGCACTGCTTATGTTCATGTTGATAATGGAAAATTGGAGCCTAGGGCTGTTAAGTGCATCTTTCTTGGTTATAAGTCTTGTGTTAAAGGTTTTAAATTGTGAAATCCTGAAACCGAGAAGCTGGTTATTAGCAGAAATGTTATCTTTAATGAATCTGCTATGTTACATGATGTTTCGTCTACTAATGTTTCCGTTGAGAGTGAATAGCAACCTATTGTTCAGGAGCCTACTGTTTAGGTGGAGCATGTTATTGATTCAGGTGATACTTCTGGTAATGAAATTGTTGATGCATATGATGAACCCGTTGTTGATGATGATCATGTTACTCCCACTCCAAATCAGCCTATTGTTCTGCCCAGTTGGAATCTTGCACGTGACAGAGTTAGGCGGGGTATTAATGAACCTGATAGGTTAATTGAAGAGTGCAATATTGTTTCTTTTCCTTTATCTGTTGCAGAAGAAATTGAAGGTAATGCCGAGCCTTCTTCATATTCCGAGGCTATTATTTCTGGTGATAGTAATAAGTGGATGACCGCTATGCATGATGAGATGGAATCACTTGAAAAGAATGGCACTTGGGATTTAGTAAAATTACCTAGAGAGAAGAAACCTATTCGTTGCAAGTGGGTTTTCAAGAGGAAAGAATGTGTTTCTCCTAATGATGAGACAAGATATAAAGCAAGGTTAGTTGCTAAAGGTTATAGCCAGATTCCAAGTATTGACTATAACGAAGTCTTTTCTCCTGTTGTGAAGCATAGCTCTATTCCCACTTTACTCAGTATTGTTGCCATGCATGATCTTGAGCTTGAACAATTAGATGTTAAAACTGCATTTTCACATGGAGAATTAGAAGAAGATATTTATATGGAACAACCTGAAGATTTTGTTATTCCTGAAAAAGAAAAGCTTGTTTATAAGTTAAAGAAATATCTTTATGGATTGAAACAATCTCCTTGTTCGACGCGATTTTGTCGCCATTTCAGGATTGTCAATTATAAAATATGACATTAATACGTGTGCACCTGCATGTGTATAGCAATGACCAAGTTATTGATTTTCTCATAAAAAGGGGTCATCGAGATCGGTGGAGCATAATTTAATTATGCCTACACATACGTGGTCTAGTGCGCCTGAGTTAACATGCAAATTGATGTGCGTGAGAATACAAGAGCTATGCATGGACACAGCTTACGTACGTGCCATGATGAGGGTATCATGCATCCATGTGGCCTAATCAGTCTGGTTAATCAATCACAGTTATATGTGCATGCATGACTCACGTATTGCACTGTGCGTATGCATGCACGAAGCATACTAAACAAAGGCCAGATGAATCAACCGGACCATGTTTACGTCCCATGCAACGTAAGACTTGTTTGCGCATGATGTACACGCACCTGATACAACACACCAGCCCGGTTGGGAGCTCGACCTCCACACCAGCACAAGCTAATCTCACAGAAGCGTACTTATCCGCTCATCTCTCCACAAGACCAGGAGCTCCCGCTCAGCAACGAGGAGGCCGCACTGTCCGCGCATGCAGCTGGTTTACGTAGAGCTCGCGCAAGGTCATAGTTATCGATTCCCACACCTTTGCCTATATATACTCACGCACGTAAGATACACGAAGGAGGGAGGGAGGAGACCAGAGGAGACGCGCCCATCTGGTGGCAGCGACTACACGCGCCGACGGAGGCCGCGGCACCCGGCGACGAACCATGCGCGCCGCCTCGGTGTACTCGTAGGCCGCATATGATGCACCGGTCTTCTTGTGTCTGCCGGCGAGCCCGACGGAACCTTGGGATGCCGCACCCTATATCAACAATCAACACGAACATCCTTCTTTGTCAACGGCATGCTTATGTATTTAATCTTCTCATTGTTTCGTCTCCCATTTCATCTCTCATCCCAGGTCAGGGGGAGGCGGCCAAGAAACCCGAGGCGACCCAGGGAGGCGAGGATGCTCCCGCGGCAGCGCGCACGGCGCGTGCGCCCGCGCGCCCGGGACGGGCAAAAAAAAACCAAAGGCTGGACGCAGGAGATGCGTGAGCCCTTGGCGGCGGGCGACGGCGCCCTCACACACGCGCCCATGTAGAGGAAGCAGCGGCGGCAGCATGCCGGCGGCCCGAGGCAACGTCAGTCGCGTCCGCAAGGCCGGGAAGTTGCGCCACCGGCGGTGGCGCACACTTGGCCGCTTCATATGGACTTGTCCAAGCTAGCTCCACAAAAATCATCATCTGGAGACCTCTCATGCGGTATATACATATATCTCCTTCTCTCCGTCCCTAATCTTTCAGGTAATCGACACAGAGAAAAGCAGCGAGAGGAGACCTCAAGGCCATCGGGAGATTACCCCGGGAGGAACCGAACCAAGAGGAGACGCGCCTGCGGTGGCTGCGTCGAGGACGGGACGACGCGTCGGCGGCAGCGCGCACGGCGACCCCACATACGCATGGAGGCCAGAACTCGCCCAGTTGAAGATGCTCCCACGGCGGCGGCGGCGGCGAGATCGCGAGGACGTGCCCATGGCAAAGGCATGCTCGCCGAGCAGCCCATACACCCTGGTCGTCCGGCGGCTGCAGATACACGAAGGAGCCCGCACAACAGGCCCTGGCACTCAAGGCGGCCGCGGGCGCCACCCATGGTGCCTTCTTCGATCGGCGTCTTCATCCATCTACATCACCACAAGGCTGGCGACGTCCGACGTGTAGCACGACACCAACTCCACCTCGGCGGTGACATCGGAGAGGCCGCCGGCATCCGGCCTGTCGCCATCTATACCACTACAACAGCGTCGAAGCCGCCGACCTGCAGCCCGGCGTCATCTCTACCATATGCCGGCACCCGGCCCGTCGTCTACTACACTACCACGACAACGTCCAAGCTGCCGGCCTACAGCCCGGCGCCATCTCCATCCTGCCATCATCAACCTGCACAATAGTTGAGAGCGGCAACACCTCACGCCCAAGAGCTGGGCAGATGATATTCACGTACACATGAAGAAGAAGCTCCGATGCCATCTCTATGGAGTTGATGACACACTCGGCGGCAGCGACGTAGTACGCGCTACAACAAAGCTCAAGATGGCAGCGACCAGGCGCGTGCCCATGAAGACTGCAGACAACGCGCCGAGGCTAAGCATGCCGGCGTCAACGACGAAATTGTGCGTGCATATACTAGACCCAAAGCAACACATGCATCTTCCGGGAGAACCCGTGTAGCCACGAGGAGGAGGCGGACATCTAAGACTGCGCCATCATCTACCTCAACAAGGGAAGATCAAAATCACGGCATCCATATTCTCCAATAGCATGCCTACACACACGATCTTCTCTTTACCTCTTTCTCTTATTTTATCCCTCTCATTTCAGCGCATCCAGAGTTGAGCGGCCGATAGGACTCATTACGGAGATGATGGCCGGATGATTAGAGCTCGCCCGGTGCCACCAAAGAAGACGGAGGAGAAGTTACCCATCGTCTTCGCATCTTCATCAACCTCGCCGGTGTCGTCATCACCAACATCAGGCTCGGCGGTCATGCAACTACATCAACTGTTCATCCGACGAGGACGACGTCTGCATCAACGCGCCGTCGTATGCCTACATCGACTTCACACCCGGCGTGGACGCCGGTCACCGCGGCACGGCATCACAATCTTCATCAACTCTTCATTTGGCGAGGATGTCCTCTACCTCGGCGCCACCGAACTTCGACATCATGATATTGCCATGTTCTTTGACTTATTGCCTGGCGAGGATGCCGACTGCATCGGCACGCCGCCATTCTTCTACATCAACTGTCTACACCGAGCGGAGGCCGTCCCCGTAACTGCGACGCCCCGAGATCTACATCGACGAGCTCATATTGTCGTCATCTTCAAGCAACGCCGCGTGGCGGCGACACTCAAGTCTACTCCGACTTCTACATCAACACACTTCCTCAATATGGTCCAAGCTCCGACGAGGCAAAGCCACTTCACCGACATGTCTTTCTTCCGATGAAGCTACCCATATCTTGTCAGGCACCGACGAGGCGAAGGCAAGACACCATGTCTGACACCGACGTGGCAGACACCACCAGGCCGGGCACCGACGAGGCGAAGGCCGCCCATCTGTCTGAGCTGACGAGGCCAGACACCTTCATCATCGGACATCGACAAGCCGGAAGGATACGGCCAAGCATCGCCGGAGTGACAGACGTACCGCTCCATCCCACCCTTCTATTCCGCTACATCATCACCATCGTCTACACCGAGCACTTGGAGAAGGCGAGACTTGAAGACGACGACCATTGTAGCAGCTTAATCGGAGGTGGTCCTCGACTTCAAATCGCAGACGCAATTAAGCGGGAGCCTTCCGAGGCCCCGTGAACGAGAACTTCCCAATCGCCCAAGTCATATCGGCCGCGTTAGCAAGCCACGGAGCGTTTATGTAAAGGAATCATGTAATTTGTTTCTCCGATGAGAGATTAATAAAATACAAGTTTCCCTAATTTTATTTGTGTACTTAGTACACTGCACGCCCGCAATATTTATTTCCCCTGGCACGTAGAGAGATAATAACACGATAACCATCGTCGTTTTTATTATTTTTCATGTCAAACAAAATGGCACGCCCGGTGGGACCTGGTTCTCCTCCCATCTTTGCTGCGCAACCATGGTCGTCGGATTCGTCTTCTGATTCTTCTCCAAGATGGTGTGGATATTTCTTGCCTCGGGTTATTCTCACTGAGGCACTATCTTTTAAGATGGCTTCAGTTAACCCTTTGGTGATCCAACTCGGATTACTATTTTATGGGAGATCCACGGGTGCATTTTCAATATGCCCCGATCAGCAGTTTCCTCCAATATTGCGCGGCCATGTCAAGAAGGCGCTGCAATTCACTTCAAGTACCCAAGACCTTGCACTTATCTTGGAGGCATTCTCTGTGGATGAACACATTATCATGTATTGCCGTGGGCTTTGGCAACCTCGACCTCAGGCGCAATGTGCTGGGGGCATTTCTTGAGGTGGCCACTACATGCGAAGGTATTTTGTTAATCTCGACTATAAGCTCCAGTCGGCGAAGCCTATATGAAATGAGATGGTTTTTCATATGTAAAGAAGTCATCCTCAACACATGCTAAATAGTAGCCAACCTGATGGGCCCATCTCCTCCAACCGACTGGTGCCTTGATGTGATGGCGAAAAGTTGAGCGGACATCTCCACCAGCGCAGGTTCAACTTGAAGAGCTATGACGGATATAGCCTTCTCATATTGCATTCTCTTTTCAATTTACACCGCACCCATCACATTTTTTCACCTATTTTGCATGATTGGATGCAATTCCGAGCATAAATAGTGGCTTTTCTCACAATTCCATGTTGGTGTTTCAGAAATTGGCTACCCGAGGGCTTGTTGACGGGCGGCACAATGTGCCATGTTGCAAGTGAAGCGGCTCCAACACCCATAATGCACCACACGTGCCATGTGTATGCTTCTGGAGGCAGTGAAGAAGACTACTTGGGCACTTCTGTTATCAGACCCCGCGCCCATCATGTTTCCCGGCATGTTTCAGGTTCACAGAGGCTCACGTCCCAGGGAAGACTATAGGAAAAGATCATGAAAAGGCTACCTGACCCAACACAAGTTGGATTTGGTGTGTAGCCACATGGCTACCCTGGGGCGTGCCACCAAAAGCCCTAGATAAAGTGCCAGAGGGTTTCTTAGTACACAGAGGTGAATGGTTCTCTTCCAAGTTCTCAAGGTGGGTCCCCGAGCAAGTGTGGAAAGTGTCCCCCCAAGAAGCACAAGAAAATATCCAAAATGAAAAATACTCATGAAGTCTAGGGCCATGCAGTCGGCCTATGCAAGCAATCCTCACAAAAGAGGAGATTGCCTGAAGTTCCAAGAAGCAACCCTTAGAAGAGGAAAATTCTCCAAATGCCAAGAAGCAAGCCCAGTGATCTGAAGCAGTAGGGGAGCCACTGGAAAGAAGGCGGAAGATAGCCATTCACCACCCCTCATTAAGGCATGAAGAAAAATAGCCAAGCTCTTATCCTAAAACCATCACCCTAATCAACCTCACCTAAGTCTCTAGGTTCTTGAGGCATTGCGCGGGGGGCATGATCAAGCTGTGGGGTTTCTCTATACTATGATGGGCTAGGGTACGATTTTCTACTGCCTGTCAGAGGCATCTCTGAAGCACGGTGTCTCCATACACATACACTGAAACTTATTCAATTCTTAACTTGCAACCGTCATGGTCATTTCGACGCTCGCCAATGATAAGCCCTTTGGTAGCCTTTATTGATGACACATTATAGCTGGTGATTATCAAGAGGGCCAACATCTTCATCCTATCTAAGAAATACTTCATTTATTTTCTTCCCATATTGCATTACATAAATATGCTTCCATGCACTCTTTTGATTCATCGTCAGTGCAGCCATCACTAGTTAATGGCGCACATGTTGAGCCTGCGCCGACAAGATGGCTACTTGGACAGCAACAAAACGGTGTCCATGATAATGTCGATGACATCCCGACATTTGATTGTCTACTCCAATATACGGCAGACACTGGGGGCAGCAAACCTTGCGTGTCCATGGCGTCGCCGATGACATCCCGGCGTCCAATCATCTACTTCGACATGCATTGCACACTAGAGAGCAGCGAACCTGTGTGTCCACAATGTCGTCGACAACATACTCGAGCAACATTGGGGGCAATTGCATCAGTTCATCCACGACGTCGCCGACGGCATCCTGGCTTCACCAACCTGCTCCATCGGCACTGGGGCAGGGAACCCGTGTGTCCGTGACATCGTCGACGACATCTCGGCATCGAATAATATACACCAACAAACTTCACCGACACTGGGGGGCAGCAACCCCAATGCATCTATTATGTCGGCGACGATATTCCGGCGTACTATTGGTGTACATCAACATGTGTTCTTAGCACTGGTAGCAGCAACACCCGTGCACCTACAATACCGCCGCAGCACTCCGGCACCCTTATCTTCAACAACAACGACACGATCCGATGTCTATTCCGGCACTCTCTCTTATGGTCACGCCGATGGCATTCCGGTGTAGAATTTTTTTTTGCCTATCTCAACCACAACATCTAGGTTGCCTCGACAATGGCGAGCTGACCCACCAATGTCTTTCTGGTGGCTCATCTACATCGATGCGTCAACTTCACGCGAGCAGTGCAACGCGCCAGTGCGGCCAGTGTGAATCTGTGTGACCCTTCCGTTTAGTCGGCTGGCACCACGGTAGCTTTGGTCGCGACTAGACTGATAAATTTTCTTCAAGGCATAGCATGGTATTTCGCTATCGAATGAAGATGCTGTATAGTTATCTTGTTGGCTGGCACCATAGCTGTTACATGGTCGCAACAAGCTTCCTCATCGAATCCATGTGTGGGCGAATTAGCTTGCATTATTCTGCACACACAACTTCAACGTGATCTCTTCTTCATGCTGGGGGCATCAACCTCCTCAACTAATGTTGAGTGTACCTTCTATATGTTCTAAACGCCGAGGATGGTTATGAACACCTGTACACGCGGCCACGCTCAGGGGGCCATGGCCACTGTGGCCGCCAAGATCGCGCCGTCCACGTCTTATCCTTGTTAGAAGGGCGCTGTACGGTATCGACATCTCTCTTCCTTGTACTAATAACGAGATACGTGCACATGTGTCTCTGAGAAAGCAAGCATGCAAGACGGAGAAGTGTATGTATGCTGATGGTAATCTGGCCTATATCTGCTCCTGCAAGTGTCATGGTCTTTGTCCTGGATGATGGAATACATGGCAGGAAGCATTTGCAAAGACCAAATATCTATATGTACATGGGTTTAATTACGGCAGACGCTCTCGTCGCCGGTGACAGGAACTCATGCATTTGCTGTGTCTTTGCTCAGCTCTTCTCTTGAAAGTAAGTAAAAAAAAGTCATCATCAAAAATACTATTCATTCATAAGAGACGCAGATGGCCGATACAGCTGTAGGCTGATCGTCTCTTTACATCGACCCTGCGCCGCCAAGACCCTGGTTAAGCGGCGGGGAGTTTGCTTCCACACTCGGCAGCTGGGAGCAACTTTCGTACCTGCCCTAACAGAGCTGCGGTGCGCGCCTAGCATTAATCGTGCGGTAAAGAAAAAAGGGGTCATATATACATATCAGAAGACAATAGGCAACAACATTATCGTTGTTCGTTACATCAATAGATGGATGTAGTTTGTTTGACAAGAATAATAATAAAAACAATGATAGGTATCGTGTTATTATCTCTCTACGCGCCAGGGAAAATAAATACTGCGGGCGTGCCAGTGTACTAAGTACACAAATAAAATATAGGGAAACTTGTACTTTATTAATCTCTCATCGGAGAAACAAATTACATGATCCCTTTACATAAGGGCTCCGTGGCCTGCTAGCGTGGCCGATATGACTTGGGCGATTGTGAAGTTCTGGTTCACGGGCCTCGGAAGGCTCCCGATTAATTACGTCTGTGAGTCGAAGTCGCGGACCACCTCCGATTAAGCTGCTGCAATGGTCGTCGTCTTCAAGTCTCGTCTTCTCCAAGTGCTCGGCGTAGACGATGGTGATGATGTTGTGGGATAGAGGGGTGGAGCGGTACGCTCGTCGCTCCGGCGATGCTTGGCCATATCCCTCCGGCTTGTCGATGTCCGATGATGAAGATGTCTGGCCTCGTCAGCTCAGATAGATGGGTGGCCTTCGCCTCGTCGGTGCCCGGCCTGGTGGTGTCCGCCTCGTCGGTGCCGGACATGGTGGCTTGCCTTCGCCTCGTCGGTGCCCGGCAAGATATGGGTAGCTTCATCGGAAGAACGACATGTCGGTGAAGTGGCTTCACCTTGTCGGAGCTTGGACGATGTTGGGGAAGGTGTTGATGTAGAGGTTGGAGTAGACTTGAATGTCGCCGGGAAGCATGCGGCGTCGCTTGAAGATGATGAGCTTGTCGATGTAGACCTCGTGGTGTCGCAGTTACAAGGATGACCTCCACTCGGTGTAGATGGTAGCGTCGAAGAATGGCCTCGGGGTGTCGCTTGAAGAACGTTTGTGTGTGTGCGGCTTGAAGATGGCGACAATATGAGCTCGCCATGTAGATCTCGGGGCGTCGCGTTATGGGGACGGCCTCCGCTCGGCGTAGACGGTGGGTGTAGGAGAATGGCAGCGTGCCGGTGCAGTCGACGTCCTCGCCAGATGAAGAGTTGATGAAGTTGGCGACCGATGCACCATGTCGATGTAGTTGAATGGCGGCGTGTCGGTGTAGTCGGCGTCCACGCCGGGCGTGAAGCCGATGAAGATGGCGAAGTCAGGTTGATGTAGAACCTTCCTCGTTGAGCCCGGGATTGGTGATGACGGTACTGGCGAGGTTGATGAAGATGTGAAGACAGTGAGCAGCTCCTCCTCCGTCTTCTTCGTTCGCACACGGGTGAGCGCTGATTATCCCTCCATCTCGATCGTGATTCGGATGCACTGAAATGAGAAATAGAAAACGATAAAGAGAAAATGATGCATGTACGCATGGCATTAAAAAAATGGATGACGTGCTTTTAATCTTCCCTCCCTAAGGTAGATGATGGTACAGCCTTGGACGACGGCCTCGTCACTCCGGCTTGTGCACCAGTGCGGACGTTCGTCGTTGTCGTCGCGGTCTTCATGGGCGCGCACCAGGTCGCCACCATCTTGAGCCTTGTTGTGGCACGTACTGCGTCACTGCCGCGAGTGTCTCATCGAGCACATGGAGATGGCATCCAGGCTTCTTCTTCATGTCTACGTGAATATCACCGCCCAGTCCTTGGGCGCAATGTATCACTTCTCTTAACTTGGATGCAGGTTGATGTTGGTATGGGGAAGACGGCGCCAGGCTATAGGTCGGCAGCTTCGACGTCGTCGTGGTGCCGTAGATGGTGTTGGATCACGCGCCGGTAGGATGGAGATGGCGCCGGGCAAGATACCGCCGGCCTCTCCGATGTCGCCGCCGAGGTGGAGTTGGCGCTGTGCTACTCGACGGCAGCCTCGCCGCCGTTGTGGTGGTGTAGATGGTGTCGGGTTGGATGCCTGGTGTCACCGCCGAGGTGGAGTTGGAGCCGTGATACTCGTCGGCAGCCTCGTCGCCGTCGTGGTGGTGTAGATGGTGTCGGGCCGGATGCCGCCGGCCTCTCCGATGTCTCCGCCGAGGTGGAGTTGGTGCCGTGATACTCGCCGGCAGCCTCGTCGCCGTCATGGTGGTGTAGATGGTGTCGGGCCGGATGCCGCCGGCCTCTCCGATGCCACCACCGAGGTGGAGTTGACGTCGTGCTACTTGCCGGCAGCCTCGCCACCGTCATGGTGGTGTAGATGGAAGAAGACACCGCTGGAGAGCCCTTTGTTGGGCGTCCGTCGACGACGTGACACCGTCCATGGAGCTGCAAACCTCCGTCGGCGCGTGTAGTGGCTGCCTCTGTGTGAGCGCTTCCCTTTGGATGCTCTCCCTTCTCCCCCGTGCGTGAGTCCCTTCGTCCTCCCCCTCTGCGTCCGTGGTGGCTGCTCCTTATATAGGCAGGTGTGTGGCCAGAATGGACAAGTCTCGCGCCCGAGTTGTTGAACCGGCGCTTCTGATCTCGTGGAGAGATGACAAGATAAGGATGCATTATCTCCTCTGAAGCTTATCTCCTGTGCGTGCGTTGCAGCAGCTAGACCTACACACAATCACGGCTGACACATAGGGACCTGGCCTGATCAGCTTCGGTGGATTGTCAAGCCAACTAACTCGTCACGTTCAATGAGCTAGTCACATGCATGCATAGGATTTCTATCATGACATGTACGTGATTTGTGTCCATGCACGGTTAATTAGACCAGGTATGTGTGGGCATAAAAATTTAATACTCCATGGTCCTCATGACCCCCGATTAAAATCAACATGTTATTCTCGGTCTTATATTTGCTTGCAAATACATTTTAACACCATTTTTATTATTATTTCATAACATAATTATGCCAAAATGGCGTCGAACAAATGCCCCCCACCGAGTCGAGTTCGAACGCGAAGCGAACCGGACTCGGGTCGGTGAAATTTCAAGTTCGACAAAGGGGCACATAAAAGAAAATTCATGCAACCTGGAGAAAAGGAAGATCCCGGTGCCATAGGCTACCTGGATGTTTAAGACTTTGCAGTAACTATTATAAACAGTTGGAGATTCCCGAATTTGTTGTACGCCAGTGGTATGCTAACCCGTATGCTTATGGCATTATTTCATGTATATGTGTCAGGGTGCGCGGCGGCGCCTCTGAGGATGCACACACCGTCCTCACCAAAGCTCATACGGAACGGATTCTTTGCATTCTTTGCACATGCGAAGACAAAAACTCTCCAACGGCTCAACCAGAGTTCTCACGGTTCAGAGCTTATTTCCTGTGTGCCCCCATAGCACCGTGGCAAGGAACAGCACAAGTACGTAGCAACATGAAATTGGGGTCACCTACACCTTTCCTTTTTCTTTTAATTGCTCTCATGGAGAGAATCAAGCAGGAAAGAGATAGCAGATAAATGCCGGACTCCCATCATCATCGAGGCCAAGGAACATGAGACGTGCAGGAGTAGTTACGGGTGCATTCATGCCCGCCTCCATCTTTTCCTGGCTTACTTTCTGAGAGACATGTGTGTCTCGTCATTAGCACAAGGAAGAGATATGTCGATGCCGTGCAGTGCCACTCGAGGATAAGACACAGACGGCGCGGTCTTAGCGGCCACAGTGGCGATGTGCCCCTGAGCGCGGCCGCGTACAGGTGTTCCCAACAATCCTTGGCGTTTAGCACGCGTAGGAGGTACACAAAACATTAGTCAAGGAAGTTGATCTCCCCAGTTTCCAGAATAGATCGTGTTGATGTCGTGTGTGGAGAATAATGCAAGCTAATTCATCCACACATGTATTGGATGAGGAAGCTTGTTGCGACCACGTAATAGCTATGGTGCCAGCCAACAAGACAACCATACTTTGTCTTCATTCGTCAGCGAAATACCATGCCGTGACTTGAAGAAAATTTATCAATCTAGTCGCGACCGCAGAGACCATGGTGCCAGCCGACTAGATCAAAGGGTTTCACAGATTCACGCTCACCGCACTGGCGCGTTGCACTGCTCCCATAAAGTTGATGCGTTGATGTAGATGAGACACCAGAAAGCCATTGGTGGCTCGTCTCTCAATCGTCGAGGCAATACCAGCATGTTGGGTCGATGTAGATGAGAGTGCCAGGATTGACATTTGCAACAAAGGTCCCGGAGCCTTGTTGTGGCACGTACTACGTCACTGCCGCGAGTGTCTCATCGACCACATGGAGATGGCATCCAAGCTTCTTCTTCATGTCTACGTGAATATCACCGCCCAGTTCTTGGGCGCGATGTATCACCGCCCTTAACTTGGAATGGGGAAGACCGCGCCAGGCTATAGGTCGGCAGCTTCGATGTCGTGGTGGTGCCGTAGATGGAGTTGGACCAGACGCCGGTAGGATGGAGATGGCACCGAGCCGGATACCGCCGGCCTCTCCGATGTCGCCGCCGAGGTGGAGTTGGCGCCATGCTACTCGCTGCGGCCTTGCCGCCGTTGTGGTGGTGTAGATGGTGTTGGGCCGGATGCCACCGGCCTCTCCGATGTCGCCGCTGAGGTGGAGTTGGCGCCGTGATACTCGCCGGCAGCCTCATCACCGTCATGGTGGTGTAGATGGCGTCGGACCGGATGTCGCTGGCCTCCCTGATGTCGCTGCCGAGGTGGAGTTGGCGCCGTGATACTCTCTGGCAGCCTCGCCGCTGTCATGGTGGTGTAGATGGTGTCGGGCCGGATGTCGTCGCCGAGGTGCTGTTGATGGTGTCGGGCCGGATGTCGTCGCCGAGGTGGTGTTGGTAGCTCGCCGTGCTCGGCGTGCGCGCCGGTGAGTCGTTCCGTCCTTGATGCCGTCACCACGGGCGTGTATCCTCTTGGCTGGGTGGCCTCCCCTCTGAAATGAGAAATGCAAAGAGAAAAGGCATAGTGTGATGATTGCCATTGTTGAAGAGGGATGTATTTGTTGTTGCAGCGTGTGGCAGCCCATGTGAAGACTTCGTCGCGCTCGCCGGCTGAGGTTCGTCGTCGTCGCGGACGCCGGCGCATCATCTGCGGCCCAGGAGTGCACCGAAACCGAGCGCATGGTCTGCTGGCACGGTGCTAGCGGCCTCCGACGGCGCGTGTAGTCGCTGCCTCTCTGTCCGCCTCCCCCTGGACCTGGGATGAGAGATGAAATGGGAGACGAAACAATGAGAAGATTAAATAGATAAGCATGCCGTTGACAAAGAAGGTTGTTTGTGTTGATTGTTGATGTAGGGTGTGGTATCCCAAGGCTCCGTCGGGCTCGCCGGCAGACACAAGAAGATCGGTGCATCATCTGCGGCCTACGAGTACACCGAGGCGGCGCGCATGGTCCGTCGCCGGGGTGCCTCCTCCCTGGGTGATGCGGCCTCCGTCGGCGCGTGTAGTCGCTGCCACCAGATGGGCGCGTCTCCTCTGGGTTCCTCCTCCCTGTTCACCTCTTGCCCCTAAGACGGGCACATGATCTTGTGGTGCTGACGAGAAGATTCTAGTGGTGTTGGTTTCAGCTAGTGTCTTCGTCTTGCCACCATTGTTGATTAGCTTGAATGTCGAGGCAAAGTTCCTAGCGGGGTCGAATGCGCTGGCATTCTTATAGAGCTCCATTATCTGCGGTGATTTCTCAAACTCGAGCTTTGTGGCTGCCACCGCCGTGCTTAGGGCACTGAAGGTTCTAGACTCGCGCCGAGAGACCTCAAGTGACCAATGTTGTTCCATCCCATGGACACACATCTCGATGGCGTCCTCAAGGTGCATCTCTCTAGCGAGGTGCACATAGTTGTTGCTGAATCTGATGATGTAGTCGTCGATGGACTCGTCTCGTTGTTGTCGAACTTGCGCCAACTCGACGATGGAGAAGTCCTTCTTCATGGCAACGAAGTGCTTCTTGAAGACTTCCTTGATGCCCGCCCAACTTCCAATGGATCCAACCGGTAAACGACTGTACCAATGGAATGCAGGTGCTGTTAACGACCCTGAAAATTGACGCAAGAGGAGTGACGATCTGTTTGCCGTGTCACCGCATGCCGCCTCGAAGTATGCCAAGTGCTCCCTCGCGTCACCGGTTCCATCGAATTGGCAGAACTTCGGTGGGTGCCACCTTGAGGGGTATGCCACCATGTCGTGCCACGCCTCGTAAGGCTTCTCCAGCTCACTTTCTGAGGTGCGAGGAGCTTGATCCATCGTCATTTGCTTGAACTTTTTGGCCACCATATTTTCAATGATGTCATGGCAGTCCTTCAACATGCTCGAATTTGGCGCCGCGTTGGCAGAACCAACGGGGCTAACCAATGGCCAAGCGTGCGTGTTGGGGTCTTGGCGTTGACGCACATCATTAAGTGGCGCCAGTACATGAGCGTCAGCAAGTAGCTATTCTCCCTGCGGATCAACCACCCGTTGTGGTGCGCCTCGTGATGGAGCGCCTTGGTTGTTCATCATAAGCTCGATGAACTGGTCAAGCTTTGACGACAACTAGTTGATTGTCTGACGCTGGTCCCTGACCTGTTCTTCTAAGGAAGCTTGATCCACTACTGCATTTGCGGCACCTGGCTCCTGGACGATGACACCGGGATCTTCAGGGGCACCGCCACTGTTCACCATGCGAACTGGCGCAGTGTGGAGATCTCCAATACCATCTTCAGAATCTGATAAGTCAGACGGAAAAAGGTCTTGGTAAGGAGGGGAGTTCGGGTGAATCTCCAACGAAGGCGAAGAAGATGAGTCGGAGAAGCTCTCTTCGTCGCTGAGGTCATCTTGGTGCTCTCCATCTCCAATAGGCCCATCCATTACGCTCTGACGTGCAATGGACCTCAGTCGCATGTTAGCTCCAGGCCGACTTGCAACCTGGTGAAGTTCATTAGGGTCTTCAGGAAGACGAGCCTTGATGTCGGTGTAGCGGCGTGGTGATATGTCTCGATGTCGTGAAGTGCTTCCATCCGCTAGCGATCCTTTGCCTGCAGTTACAGGAAGACATGGGGCCTTGGATCTTGCACCTTCTTGTGATGATGAAGAGCTTGTCTTGGGGCCCCCCTCTGCTCCTTTGAACCATGCACACACATGGACAAGGTGGGGTAAGAAAGTCTTCCGGAAGTCAGCCTTAGGGTTTGGCACGATCTCTTCATCTGAAGGATAGCCAAACTCCTGGGTGATGCCAGGAGGTCGCCATCCATTACTTGACTCTTGACTGGGTTGCACTCCTAGCGTGCCACATAAAGCAAGGTTCTTCTCAACTGGTTCCTTTGCTTTGTCTGCCTCGTGCTGAAGCTTATTAGCCTCCCCATCTCGGTCCAACCTATCAGAGGGAACAAGTGGAGGAATCATGGGAAGTGTCGCGTCTGGGTGGACAACGACCTTGGATGTAGCCTCAGGAGCCGCTTCGTTGCTGGTGGAGGTCGTTGGCTTGGTTACTTCAATGCCTTCCATTGGCGTGGCCGATGGGGGCGGTCTCTTCCGGTCCTCCAATGGGGTGGTGTCATGGATGCCTTCACCTGTTCACCATCTGTTGGGGGGAGGGATGAAGAAGGCATCTCCTTGCTCCTTTGCTCTGCGCTGCTTGTGGAGGACTTGCGCAGTTTCGGCGCCAAACGACCGAGCAGGTAGTTATACCGCTCGTGCCGCTCTAAGTCGGGGGAGATGCGGAACCCGATTCTGTCATTTTCTTGAACGACCGCGCCATCGGGTCGTAGGCGTACCTGGGTGTGTCGAAGGACTAAGCACTCGAGTTCTTTATATAGAACTTGGCAGTTTCTCCGACGCCTCTCGCGCTTGCGTTGGTTATCCGTCGGAACGCCGCCAACCCTTAGTGGCACTGGTGGCGTGGGGAGAAGTGGTGGTGCACGTCGTCGCACAGACGAGGAAGTCCGGTCCATCGTTGCCTGTAGTTGTGGACGATCTCCCCGCCAGGGAGGAAAAGATGGCTGATGTCTACTACGCAACCTTCTTCTTGTAGACGTTGTTGGGCCTCCAAGTGCAGAGGTTTGTAGGACAGTAGCAAATTTCGCTCAAGTGGATGACCTAAGGTTTATCAACCCGTGGGAGGCGTAGGTTGAAGATGGTCTCTCTCAAACAACCCTGCAACCAAATAACAAAGAGTCTCTTGTGTCCCCAACACACCCAATACAATGATAAATTGTATAGGTGCACTAGTTCGGCGAAGGGATGGTGATACAAGTGCAATATGGATGGTAGATATAGGTTTTTGTATTCTGAAAATATAAAAACAGAAAGGTAACTAATGATAAAAGTGAGCACAAACGGTATTGCAATGCTAGGAAACAAGGCCTAGGGTTGATACTTTCACTAGTGCAAGTTCTCTCAATAATAATAACATAATTGGATCATATAACTATCCCTCAACATGCAACAAAGAGTCACTCCAAAGTCACTAATAGAGGAGAACAAACGAAGAGATTATTGTAGGGTACGAAACCACCTCAAAGTTATTCTTTCGGATCGATCTATTCAAGAGTTCGTACTAGAATAACACCTTAAGACACATATCAACCAAAACCCTAATGTCACGTAGATACTCGAATGTCACCTTAAGTATCTGTGGGTATGATTATACGATATGCATCACACAATCTCAGATTCATCTATTTAACCAACACAAAGAACATCAAAGAGTGCCCCAAAGTTTCTACCGGAGAGTCAAGACGAAAACGTGTGCCAACCCCTATGCATAGGTTCATGGGAGGCACCCGCAAGTTGATCACCAAAACATACATCAAGTGAATCACGTGATATCCCATTGTCAGCACAGATAAGCACGGCAAGACATACATCGAGTGTTCTCAAATCCTTAGACTCAATCCGATAAGATAACTTCAAAGGGAAAGATCAATCCATTACAAGAGAGTAGAGGGGTAGAAACATCATAAGATCCAACTATAATAGCAAAGCTCGCGATACATCAAGATCGTGCCAAATTAAGAACATGAGAGAGAGAGAGAGAGAGAGATCAAACACATAGCTACTGGTACATACCCTCAGCCCCGAGGGTGAACTACTCCCTCCTCGTCATGGAGAGCGCCGGGATGATGAAGAAGGCCACCGGTGAGGGAACCACCCTCCGGCAGGGTGCCGGAACAGGGTCTCGATTGGTTTTTGGTGGCTACAGAGGCTTGCGGTGGCGGAACTCCCGATCTATTCTGTTCTCCGATGGTTTTAGGGTATATGGACATATATAGGCGAAGGAAGTCGGTCAGGGTAGCCACGAGGGGCCCACGAGGATGGAGGACGCGCCTAGGGGGGTGGGCGCGCCCCCCTGCCTCGTGCCTTCCTCGTTGCTTCCCTTACGTGCACTCCAAGTCCCCTAGATTGCTTCCGTTCCAAAAATAACTTCTCCCGAAGGTTTCATTCCGTTTAGACTCCGTTTGATATTCCTTTTCTTCGAAGCACTGAAACAAGGGAAAAAACAGGAACTGGCACTGGGCTCTGGGTTAATAGGTTAGTCCCAAAAATAATATAAAAGTGTTTAATAAAGCCCATTAAACATCCAAAATAGAATATAATATAGCATGAAGCAATCAAAAATTATAGATACGTTGGAGACGTATCAAGCATCCCCAAGCTTAATTCCTGCTCATCCTCGAGTAGGTAAATGATAAAAACAGAATTTTTGATGCGGAATGCTACTTGGCAATTTTTTTAATGTAACCCTCTTAATTGTGGTATGAATATTCAGATCCGAAAGATTCAAGATAAAAGTTTAATATTGACATAAAAGCAATAATACTTCAAGCATACTAACTAAGCAATTATGTCTTCTCAAAATAACATGGCCAAAGAAAGTTCATCCCTAAAAAATCATATAGTTTAGTCACGCTCCATTTTCGTCACACAAGAATGCTCTCATCATGCACAACCCCGATGACAAGCCAAGCAATTGTTTCATACTTTAGTAATCTCAAACTTTTTCAACCTTCACGCAATACATGAGCGTGAGCCATGGATATAGCACTATGGGTGGAATAGAATATAATGATGGGGGTTATGTGGAGAAGACAAAAAAGGAGAAAGTCTCACATCAACGCGGCTAATCAACGGGCTATGGAGATGCCCATCGATTGATGTTAATGCAAGGAGTAGGGATTGCCATGCAACGGATGTACTAGAGCTATAAATGTATGAAAGCTCAACAAAAGAAACTAAGTGGGTGTACATCCAACTTGCTTACTCACGAAGACCTAGGGCATTTGAGGAAGCCCATTGTTGGAATATACAAGCCAAGTTGTATAATGAAGAATTCCCACTAGTATATGATGAAAGTGACAAAACAAGAGACTTCCTATCATGAAAATCATGGTGCTACTTTGAAGCACAAGTGTGGAAAAAAAGGATAGTATCATTGTCCCTTGTTATTTTCTTTTTTTCTCTTTTTTTGGGCCTTCCTTTTTTTATTTGGCCTTTCTCTTTTTTTTGGGACAATGCTCTATGAATGATGATCATCACACTTCTATTTATTTATAACTCAATGATTACAACTCGATACTAGAACAAGGTATGACTCTATATGAATTCCTTCGGCGGTATACCGGGATAGCCAATGAATCAAGAGTGACATGTATGAAAAATTATGAACGGTGGCTTTGCCACAAATACGATGTCAACTACATGATCATGCAAAACAATATGACAATGATGAACGTGTCATGATAAACGGAACGGTGGAAAGTTGCATGGCAATATATCTCGGAATGGCTATGGAAATGCCATAATAGGTAGGTATGGTGGCTGTTTTGTGGAAGATATAAGGAGGTTTATGTGTGACAGAGCATATCATATCACGGGGTTTGGATGCACCGGCGAAGTTTGCACCAACTCTCATTGTGAGAAAGGGCAATGCACGGTACCGAAGAGGCTAGCAATGATGGAAGGGTAAGAGTGCGTATAATCCATGGACTCAACATTAGTCATAAAGAACTCACATACTTATTGCAAAAATCTACAAGTCATAAAAACCAAGCACTACGCGCATGCTCCTAGGGGGATAGATTGGTAGGAAAAGACTATCGCTCGTCCCCGACCGCCACTCATAAGGAAGACAATCAAAGAACACCTCATGTTTCACATTTGTTACATAACGTTTACCATACGTGCATGCTACGGGACATGCAAACTTCAACACAAGTATTTCTCAATTCCAGAACTACTCAACTAGCACAACTTTAATATCACTACCTCCATATCTCAAAACAATCATCAAGCATCAAACTTCTCTTAGTATTCAACACACTCATAAGAAAGTTTTTTACTAGTCTTGAATACCTAACATATTAGGATTAATTTCCCAATTTAAGAAAATTACCGTGCTGTTTAAAACTCTCAAAAAAATAAAAGTTAAGCATGAGAGTTCATATATTATTCAAAATAAATCCACCGCCGTGCTCTAAAAGATATAAGTGAAGCACTAGAGCAAACAACAAACTACTCCGAAAGATATAAGTGAAGATCAATGAGTAGTCGAATAATTATGCAACTATGTGAAGACTCACCCATTTAATAATTTCAGATCTTGATACTTTATTCAAACAGCAAGCAAAACAAAAGAAAATAAAATGACGCTCCAAGCAAAACACATATCATGTGGTGAATAAAAATATAGCTCCAAGTAAAGTTACCGATGAACGAAGACGAAAGAGGGGATGCCATCCGGGGCATCCCCAAGCTTAGGCTTTTGGTTGTCCTTGAATATTACCTTGGGTTTCCTTGTGCATCCCCAAGCTTAGGCTCTTGCCACTCCTTATTCCATAGTCCATCGAATCTTTACCCAAAACTTGAAAACTTCACAACGCAAAACTTAACAGAAAATCTCGTGAGCTCCGTTAGCGAAAGAAAACAAAACACCACTTCAAGGTACTGTAATGAACTCATTATTTATTTATATTGGTGTTAAATCTACTGTATTCCAACTTCTCTATGGTTTATAAATTATTTTACTAGCCATAGATTCATCAAAATAAGCAAACAACACATAGAAAACAGAATCTGTCAAAAACAGAACAGTCTGTAGTAATCTGTATCAAACGTATACTTCTGGAACTCCAAAAATTCTAAATTAAATTGTTGGACCTGAGGAATTTGTCTAGTAATCATCTGCAAAAAAATAAACTAAATATCACTCTCCAGTAAAAAGTTTTAGCTAATCTCGTGAGTGCTAAAGTTTCTGTTTTTTACAGCATGATCATAAAACTTCACCCAAGTCTTCCCAAAGGTTCTACTTGGCACAAACATTAGTTAAAACACAAAACCACATCTAAACATAAGCTATATGGATTATTTATTCCTAAACAGAACCAAAAAGCAAGAAACTAAAATAAAATTGGGTTGTCTCCCAACAAGCGCTTTTCTTTAATTCCTTTAGCTAGGCATTATGATTTCAATGATGCTCACATAAAAGATAAGAATTAAAACATAACGGGAGCATCATGAAGCATATGACTAGGACATTTAAGTCTAACCCACTTCCTATGCATAGGAATTTTGTGAGCAAACAACTTATGGGAACAAGAATCAACTAGCATAGGAAAGCAAAACAAGCATGACTTCAAAAATTTCAACACATAGAGAGGAAACTTGATATTATTGCAATTCCTACAAGCATATATTCATCCCTCATAATAATTTTCAGTAGCATCATGAATGAATTCAACAATATAACCAGCACCTAAAGCATTCTTTTCATGATCTAATTGCATAGAAGATTTACTACTCTCCACATAAGCAAAATTCTTCTCATTTGGAATAGTGGTAGTATCATAAGAGACTTGAATACTATAAATTGTTTCCACATTAAAAGAGTAATGTTCAGAAAAAGGGTAATCATAATCATGACAAGTTTTATAAATATAATCGCCACTACTCTTTATAGCATAAGTTTCATCACAATAATCATCATAAGTAGCAACTTTGTTCTCATCATAATCAATTGAAACCTCTTCCAAGATAGTGGACTCATCACTAAATAAAGTCATGACCTCTCCAAATCCACTTTCATAAATATTATAAGATTGAACATCCTCCAAAATAATGGGATCATTACTTCCTAAAGTTGACACACTTCCAAACCCACTTTCATCAATATAATCATCATAGGTAGAAGGCATGCTATCATCACAACAACTTTGCATACAAAACTTGGGAGGCTAAAAATATCATCTTCATTAAACGTAGCATCCCCAAGCTTGGGACAAACATTAATTTCAGCAAATATATTCTCAAATGTGTCATCCTCATCAAACATAGCTTCCCCAAGCTTGGGCCTTTTCATATCATAAGCATAATCACTCTCATCATTAATAGTATGGATAGCACCAATAGTATAGCAATTATCATCATCACAATGAGTAGTAGGAGCAACATCATTTGGGAGGGATACCTTTTTACCTTTGCTTCTCCGTTTTTTTCTTTTTCTTCTTCACATCATGTGCGGGTTTATCCCTCTTTTTTGAGCTCCTTATTGATGAGATTGGTTGAATAGAAAGCTCCTCCTCGTTACCTGATTCATCATAAGAAATAATAGGAGGATATTGGGAAGTCTCTTCCCTTTCATTAGTATTCTCTTCATCTTCTATTTGTTTTCTTTTCTTTATGTAATTGGCAATATAAGGATTTTCAATGCAATTCACCGCACAATACATATAAATTTCCTCTAGATCAAAACCAAGAAGTTTATCACGGGCAAATACTGGAAGATAGTTAGTTATACGTTTCATTTCTTCATAACCCATAAGCAAAATAAGTTCATTATGATGTGCAAGGGAAATCAAGTCATCACAATTTTTGTAATCGATTAGATCATGAAACAATTTGCATCGGATAGTTAAATGACCACGTTTATTGCAAAGTTCACAAGTATGGCCAAGAAAATTTAAATTCCCAGCACAAACATCTAGCCTTTCTTGCAACCATTTAGTTTCTAAATACTTATGCCTCTTGCAAAATCTATCTTCTCTATTTGGTATGTATTTGCAAACTCTATGCACTCCACAAAAATCGACATGCTTATAAGAGATATTTTCATCATGACTAGTGCAATCATCATTAGTACCAAGGATATTCAAGGAGTTCATACTAACAACATTGCAAGCATGCTCATCATTCAAAGATTTAGTGCCAAACATTTTAATGCATTCTTCTTCTAACACTTTGGCACAATTTTCCTTTCCATCATTTTCACGAAAGACATTAAAAAATGAAGCATATGAGGCAACCTTAATTCCATTCTTTTGTAGTTTTCTTTTATAAACTAAACTAGTTATAGAACAAGAAACTAAAAAGATTCGATTGCAAGATCTAAAGATATACGTTCAAGCACTCACCTCCCCGGCAACGGCGCCAGAAAAGAGCTTAGTTGACGGGGTGTGAGTGCCGCTTACCTAGCCTCCCCGGCAACTGCACCAGAAAAGAGCTTGATGTCTACTACGCAACCGTCTTCTTGTAGACGTTGTTGGGCCTCTAAGTGCAGAGGTTTGTAGGACAGTAGCAAATTTCCCTCAAGTGGATGACCTAAGGTTTATCAACCCGTGGGAGGCGTAGGTTGAAGATGGTCTCTCTCAAACAACCCTGCAACCAAATAACAAAGAGTCTCTTGTGTCCCCAACACACCCAATACAATGGTAAATTGTATAGGTGCACTAGTTCGGCGAAGGGATGGTGATACAAGTGCAATATGGATGGTAGATATAGGTTTTTGTAATCTGAAAATATAAAAACAGTAAGGTAACTAATTATAAAAGTGAGCACAAACGGTATTGCAATGCTAGGAAACAAGGCATAGGGTTCATACTTTCACTAGTGCAAGTTCTCTCAATAATAACAACATAATTGGATCATATAACTATCCCTCAACATGCAACAAAGAGTCACTCCAAAGTCACTAATAGAGGAGAACAAACGAAGAGATTATTGTAGGGTACGAAACCACCTCAAAGTTATTCTTTCGGATCGATCTATTCAAGAGTTCGTACTAGAATAGCACCTTAAGACACATATCAACCAAAACCCTAATGTCACCTAGATACTCCAATGTCACCTTAAGTATCCGTGGGTATGATTATACGATATGCATCACACAATCTCAGATTCATCTATTTAACCAACACAAAGAACTTCAAAGAGTGCCCCAAAGTTTCTACCGGTGAGTCAAGAGGAAAACGTGTGCCAACCCCTATGCATAGGTTCATGGGCGGAACCCGCAAGTTGATCACCAAAACATACATCAAGTGAATCACGTGATATCCCATTGTCACCACAGATAAGCACGGCAAGACATACACCAAGTGTTCTCAAATCCTTAAAGCACTACTAGGAAAAGAGCTATAGATGATATGGCCACTAATGGCGCACCAGACATGCGGTGCGCCACTACTATATAGCAGTGGCGCACCGTGTGCTGGTGCGCCATTAGTGTGGTAGACACTAATGGCGCACCACAACTATTGTGCACCACTACTAAGATTTTTTTTCTTTTTTCCAAAAATACTAATGGCGCACCGTGTGCTGGTGCGCCATTAGTGTGATAGACACTAATGGCGCACCGCAAACATGGTGCGCCACTACTAACAATCTTTTTTCCCAAAAATACTAATGGCGCACCGTGGCACAGTGCGCCATTACTAGTGTTAACTAGTAATGGCGCACCACTCACCCCGTGCGCCACTACTATTTTTTTTTTGCAAAACTACTAATGGCGCACCGCCACCTGGTGCGCCATTAGTAACCAGGGTTACTAATGGCACATTTGCTGGTGGTGCGCCATTAGTAACCTGGGACCAGCTAGATATTTTGGACAGCCACCTACACACTCACTTTCCCCACTTCATTCTCTCCACCTCCTCCTCCAAGCTTGTCTCGGCTGCCTCCTCCTCCTCACCTCATTTGCACCATAGATTCATCCAAATTAAGTGGTTAAATTACCTTTTTTGATAGGTAAGTAAGGGGAAAGCTTTCTTTATGTTGTAGATCTACTTTTTTCTCCCTGTGACAACGTGCACATGCACTTTTTATGGCCTAGCTAGATCTATGTATGTTTGTGGTGTTGCATATGTTTGTGGTGTTGCATATATGTTTGTGTTTGCAGGTACCGGTATTTGAAATGCGATAGTTGCCAATATTTTGCCGGAATGTTGATTCATTTCCGTTTCGGCGAGAATTTTGGCACTATGCATTCTTTTTGGTCGTATTTTTAGGCAAAGTCATGCCAAATTTTTCCTTGGTTCTAAAATATCGTTCTGCTCTACCCCGCAGGCGACCATGGTCCGCACGATGACCGAAGGCATCGTGAATAGGTTTTTGAGCTCCGCGAAGGCCGAGATGCTTCAAAATAACGAGACGGAGATAAGATGTCCGTGTCGAAGATGCAAGCTGAGGAGCCTTATGGACCCGGATTCCGTACAGGTGCGGGACCACCTGCTCTTGCGTGGTTTCATGGATGGCTATCGGTGGCAAGGTGATGAAGATGATTATGAAGTCGTCCATGGGGGCCGGCCGGCAAGAAATGAGGAAGGGCAGCAAGACAACCGCGGCGAGGGCGGGCGAGAAGACGAAGAATCTCCAGGACATGATCACGAAGTAGATGCAGTACACAGTCATCATGTAGAAGATGCCGGACATGATGATGAGGAAGATGTCGGAGCAGACGAAGGGCATGATCATGAAGATGAAGATGCCGGAGCAGACGACGATGGACCATCGATGGGCTGGGTGCAGGATCCTCATATTCAAGAGCTGCTTCTCAAGCAGACGGATAACGCAAGAGCTGCCGCCCGAGAGAAAGCCAAGCTGGATCAACTGGAGATAGACGCGGTTACTCCATTGTATGAAGGATGCAGGCCCGAGGATACCCGCCTGAAAGTAACGCTCATGGCTCTGGAGATGAAGGTAAAACACAAAATGACCGATGCATGCTTCGATGAGAACATGTCATCTGGCACGAACGTCTTCCCAAGGGGAACAAGTGCCCGACCAGTTTCGAGGAGGCGAAGAAAATCATGTGTCTTCTGGATTTACCGCATGTGAAATACCATGTGTGCATGAACAATTGCATCATTTATCGGGACGAGCACGCGGAGTCTACCATATGTCCGGTGTGCGGCGTCACTCGATACAAGAAGAGGAAGAAAGCTCCTCGAAAAGTGGTGTGGTACTTTCCGATCACTCCTCGTCTGCAGCGGTATTTCGCGGACCCTAAGGTAGCAAAGCTCTTGCGTTGGCACGCGGATAGGGAGGAGAAGAAGCGAGAAGATGACGCAAATGATCCGGAGATAAATAAAAAAGACAAGATGCTGAGTCACCCTAAGGATGGGAGCTAGTGGCAAGCGTTGAACTTCGAACACCCAGAATTTGGGAACGATCCAAGGAACATCGTGCTGGGCGCGAGCTCCGATGGAATCAATCTGTTTGGCAGCCAGAGAAGCACATATAGCACCTGGCCTGTGTTTGTGTGGATGTACAACCTTCCCCCCTGGTTGTGCATGAAGAGGAAGTACATTCACATGAGTATGCTAATTGAAGGGCCGAAACAACCAGGGAACGACATCAATCTGTATCTGGGGCTGCTGAAAGAGGAGCTAGACACGCTGTGGAAAACGCCAGCCAATACGTGGGACGCCGCAGAGAAAGAATATTTCCCTGTGAGAGCCGCACTGCTCACGACGGTGCACGACTATCTCGGTTACAGATATCTCACGGGGCAGGTGGTCCACGGATTTTCTGGATGCGTCAGGTGCATGGATGACACAACGTATCGCCAGCTAGATAGAGATCACGGGTCTTCAAAAACCGTGTTCATGGGACATCGAAGGTGGCTTCGCGACAATGACCCATGGAGAAAACGCAAGGATCTGTTCGATGGTGAAACCGAACCCCGAAGACGCCCGCGTACGAGGAGCGGCGAGGAAATAGATGAGCTGTTGAAAAATTGAAAAGATTGCCCACTGCCGGGATAGAAGCAAAAGGCGCCAGAGCCGGGAAAGAAGCGAAAGGCGCAAGAGTCGCTGCTGAAGGTATGGAAAACGAGGTCTGTTTTTTGGGACTTGCCGTACTGGAAGATCCACCGTGTGCCTCACAGCCTTGATGTCATGCATATCACGAAGAACGTGTGCGAGAGTCTGCTTGGTACCCTGCTCAACATGCCGGAGAGGACCAAAGATGGGCCGAAAGCAAGGGCAGACTTGAAATCAATGGGCATCAGGGAGGAGCTTCACGCTAATGATGATGATGATGAGGCGAAGCAGGACACGGAAAGTCGTCGCAAAGGCAAAAAGGCCAAGAAGACCGAAAATGACTTCCCTCCCGCGTGCTTCACTCTAAGTCAGGAGGAGATCGATCAGTTTTTCACCTGCCTCGTAGGAGTAAAACTTCCTTACGGTTACGCGGGGAAGATAAGCAGATACATAGACTCAGCGAAGCAGAAGTTCAGCGGGATGAAGTCTCACGACTGTCACGTGCTGATGACGCAGATACTTCCAATTGCAATCCGTGGGATCATGGACGCGCACGTCCGTGAAACGCTATTTGGCCTATGCAACTTTTTCAACGTCATCTCTCGGAAGTCGGTTGGCGTGAGGCAACTCAGAAGGCTACAGGAAGAGATCGTGGTGATACTATGCGAGCTTGAGATGTACTTCCCGCCCGCATTCTTCGACGTTATGGTGCATCTGCTGGTCCATATCGTGGAGGATATCATCCAACTCGGGCCGACGTTCCTGCACAGCATGATGCCGTTCGAAAGGATGAATGATTTCATCAAAGGATACGTTCGCAACATGTCACGTCCAGAGAGAAGCATAGCCAGGGGCTTTCTGACCGAAGAGTGCATCTCCTACTGCACGAATTATCTAGGCATCGAGAACCCCGTTGGTCTGCCCGTCAACAGGCACCTCGGCAGGCTCGCTGGATGGGTGATGATAAAAGCTTAGCTTTTAGGATGCCTCGGTGTCGACAAACCCTAAATGATGGGACCATGATCTTGTTCCTTGACAATAACCAACTTTTTGACCAAACTTTTTTCCTATTTAGAGCGAAACATGGCCCACAGCGATGAGGCCGGTGGTTCGGGCAAGGCATTCTGGGAGCTGTCCCAGGAGATGGAGGAAGAACCTCACCGCTATGAGGACGCCGTGGAAGACACCGATCCTGACTACACAACCCCTAGTGGCGTCGGGGATGACACCACTGATGGTGCCGCCGAGGATGCCACCACTGATGATGGCAGCGCACGCACAGATGGCAGCCAACCGAAGAGGCAACGGAAGGACCGGCGCCCGAACGTGCTCGGCGCCGTCAAGGAGGAATTTACTGAAGTGAACTGCGATGGGGATCCAACGGCGCCCAAAGAATTAGTCAAGGGGTACTCGGTTCAGCTCGGGTGCATTCTCTGGAGCACTGTCTCGATCAACACCGAGAACCTAAGGCATAAGGACCAAGGGAATTTGCGCAACCTCCTCTTCACGAAGCTGCACGAACGATACAAGTTCCCCGCTGAGTGTGCAAACACACGCCTCTCAGGGAATAAAGTGAACAGTGCCGCCCTCAAGAAGATGAGCACGGCCCTGTCTACTTGGAGAAGCGTGGTGAAGAGAATGATTAACATAGGTGATAGTTATGAGAAGATCAAGGCGAAAAATCCTTCGATCATCGAAGATGACTACGAGGAGTTCAAGATCAAGTGCGAGAGAAGCGCATCCGAGGAATCAAGTCAGTGGGGGAAAGAGATGCGGGACTTGAACTTAGGGGTCCACAAACTCGGTCCCGGCGGTTACAGAGTGGCGGAACCTATATGGGACAAGGAGGACGCGGAGCGTGCCGAGCAAGGCCTACCGCCCCGCTTCGAGAAATACCGTGAGAAGACGACCGGGAACTATGTCAGGGCCCGGTACAAGGAGGACCCGGTAACAAAGGATCTTACCACGGATCCGAAGACCAAGGCGCTTGAGCGTGTTCTGGTAAGGAATACACCCCGCGTAATTAGCTCCATATGGTTGCATTCTAATTAATGAAGCCAAATTTCTAAATGGTTCACATTCCTTCCGCAGGAGAATGAAAGCAGTAGCGCGGGGTCGTCTCAGAGCTCCCCAGCTTGGGACACCCCTTTAAATAGGGCGTTGAACATAATGAAAAACAAGGATAAGCTCAATAAGCCGTCGTCAGCTGGTCGTGTGGCCGGCAATGGCTTGTCCATAAAATGGTCGTCATACTATAACGTTGGTGGGCGAATAAAGGAGAAAAAGACCAGCTCGGAAAGCCAGTCGCGCGAGGTTCAAGAACTCAAGGCACAAGTGGCGCGGATTCCGGAGATTGTCCAAGAGCAAGTGCAACAACAACTGGGAACGACGCTCACCGCCATTGTGCCTAGCTTGATTGAGGGGCTGCAGGCGTGGATTGCAGGCGGCCAACAGGGGCCGCCCCCGGTTCCCAGCTTCACGGCCAGCAACTCGCACAACGCGCAGGCGGGGCCATTGGTGTCTCCGGCGGAGGCGGTATTGGTGTCTCCGGCGCCAGCACGGGCATTGGAGCTTAATGCACCCGGGTGTACGCCGGCCGGCACCTCGGCAGCAAGCGGCCCCTCCGTCAGTTGCACGCCTGCCGTTGGCGGTGCCTCGACATTAGCCGAGCTCGACGCCATCACGGTAACTAAGCCTCTCGGTCGATGACTTCATCTCCTTGCCTTTGACTGGGCATCCCTGACGCCCTACATGCTTTCGCAGGGCGCCGCCGACGTTCCATGCACTCTCCTGCACTTCGTGGGCGGCGAGTTGATCGATGTCGCCAAGGGCAGAATCGTTCAACCGGGCAACCCCGTGTTCCACAGTAATCCGATGCCACCGACCGTGTATAGGGTTAAACTGGTTCGGGTGCTGCCAGGCTGCGACGAGTTGTTACCTCCGATTCGACCCGCTGGGGCCGACGAAGATGATGTGATGACCCTCAGTACCTCCGTAAGCTGGCCCCTGCTTTGGCCGAAGAGCCAGATTCGTTTGGGGGCGGGGGACACCACCCCACAGACAACACCGCCAGTCGTGCCGGCGCCAAGCCATGGCAAGACCGCCGCAACGCTACTGGACATGCCGGACATCCCTATGGCACAGGATCCGGACATGCATATGGCACAGGATCCGGACGACGACGACAACGACGACGATACGTTTACCAACGTCGATAAGTACTTTGCCGAAAATGGGTACGGTGACGAATTCTTCGGGCCTCCTTCTCAAGAACCCAACCCTGAAAAAGATGACCGCGATCGAGCTGGTACCGTGGAGAAACCCAATTGCAACAGGCGTCGTCTGGCGTTCAGTTCTCAGGAGACGCCTCCAGCTGCTGCCTTCACCGAGCCTCAGATAGCCGAGGTGCGGAATATTATCAGCCCCAACACACTCAAGAAGGCGGTCTCTGAGCGGAACTCGATCCCATTACAGGAGATGAGGAAGAAGGGACGGAAACGAAAGAATAAGAAGGGCGGTGTGAGCCAGCCGGCACCGAGTACGATCCGTGCTCAGGACGGGCCACCTTCACCTAAGGATATCTCGAGGAGGGTGCATGTGGCGGGTAGGCCGATGCTACCGACTAATCTGCTCAATGCTGCAACCGGTGCTATGCGGAGTCTGCATGACAGTGTTCTTTCTTTGGAGAAGCGGCGTCTCTCCGAGAAAGATGTGGCATACCCGGTTTTCGTGGCCAAGGTGCCAGAGGGCAAGGGCTTTGTGGATAGCGCCATCGGAGGTACGATCGTCCTGCGGTTTGATGACATCTTCTCTATGTTTAACCTTCATCCGCTGCACTACACCTTCGTTCGGCTTTTTTCGCTGAGTATGGAGATGCAGATCATTAGAGACAAGACCCCGGACATCGTGATAGTCGACCCCTTCTACATGCGTGCCAAGACTTGGGCAGCGGTAGGGACCGGCAAGTCGCGAGTTCATACCTCGAAGGCGTCATTCTGGCAAACCCAGATAAGGATAACTTCCTCGTGCCTTACTTTCCCGAGTAAGTCATCCCCTCATCGCCCCGTAACATATGATTTCTTAGATTTTGATCGTTCTTTTTTCCCCTAACATTCGGTGTTTTGTGCAGTGACACACATTGCACACTCATCCTCTTAAGCCCGAAACATTCCATGGCCACGTATTTCGACCCGGATCGTGAGTCGAAGAAAGACTACACAAATATCAAGAAAGTTCTTGATGCTGTTCTCCCCGGCTACGCCAAATCTGGAGGCACCTTCAGCAGGCCAGTTCGTAGGTACGACACGCACATCTTCAGCCACAATATGACGTTCCCCTGCGTCAAGCAGCCGCCTGGCGGTCAGAAGGATTCCTACTACGCCCTCCATCACATGGGGGCGATCGTACAGGACCATAATCACCTTCTGCTACCAAATAATCTCAAAGATTCGGCCACGCGCCTGTCGGCAATCCAGGACGCGGACATCAGACAAGAATTCTTTCGCATCCAGTCGGAGTTTGCGGAAATCATCCATCAAGATGTCCTTCGTACCTCGGGGTAGTTCTATCTCAGACATCAACCGTCCAACAGTGAGATAGAAATAACGCTACAAATGCAGGCTGACAACGCCCGTGATTTCATGACCATCATGAAAGACGGCGGCTTCATCCATGCTCCGGTCCCTGAGTCGAGTCGAAAGTAGTGTAATATTAAACTTTAATGAACTTGTCTGTCTCTTTGGTTTGGACAGGCGTTCAACTTATATGTAATCGATGCTATTTATTAGTAGGACCATGAATCGTGCTATTAACGTGTTGCTTTTCTCTTCCGATCCTTTTGTTGCATACTTATATATTGCTTATGTATTGTCTGTGAATTGCTACTAACGTTTTGTTTGGCTAGTGCATAGAGATGCCATCGTATGTCGTGTACAAGGGTAAGGTTCCCGGAGTCTACGACGACTGGGAGGAGTGTCGGAGACAGGTTCACCGTTTCAGCGGTAACAGTTACAAAGGGTACACCACTAGGGCAGAGGCGGAAGCTAGATACGCGCGCTATCTAGCGGGAGAGAGGAGGGAGCGGAGGAGGAACCGGATGAAGACCAGTTTCATTGCGATGATGCTAATCGTGATGACAGCAGCTCTCTTCTATGTGATGGTAATTTAGGTGATCGATATCGACTTGTAATGTGAAGACAAACTCGCTACTCGCGGTTTCGAGACTTGTAATGTTCTAACTTTGTTCGGTATTTTGAATTCGGAGACTAATATGATGAATTCTATTTGGAGACTAATCTTCTATTGTATTCGATAACTCTGCTGTTTATATGTTGTGCTCTCTATATTATGTGCAGTAATATGTTTTGTAACTTGTGCAAATATCAGAAAAGAAAAAAAATCCCTAATATTAATACTAATGGCGCACCAGTCAGCACACTAATGGCGCACTGCAGAAAGGATACTAATGGCGCATCGCCCCCCAGTGCGCCATTAGTATGCCAAGGCACATGGGTAAATATGGCCCCTGGGAGGCCATACTAATGGCGCACCTGCTCCTATACTAATGGCGCACCAGTAGTATTTAATTCTAATGGCGTGGTGCTAGTGGCGCACCAGTAGTGCGCCATTAATAGGCAAAACTGGTGCGCCACTAGTAAGGGTTTTCCTAGTAGTGAAGACTCAATCCGATAACATAACTTCAAAGGGAAAACTCAATCCATTACAAGAGAATAGAGGGGGAGAAACATCATAAGATCCAACTATAATAGCAAAGCTCGCGATACATCAAGATCGTGCCGAATCAAGAACACGAGAGAGAGATCAAACACATAGCTACTGGAACATACCCTCAGCCCCGAGGGTGAACTACGCCCTCCTCGTCATGGAGAGCGCCGGGATGATGAAGAAGGCCACCGGTGAGGGATCCCCCCTCCGGCAGGGTGCCGGAACAGGGTCCCGATTGGTTTTTGGTGGCTACAGAGGCTTGCGGCGGCGGAACTTCCGATTTATTCTGTTCTCCGATGGTTTTAGGGTATATGGACATATATAGGCGAAAGAAGTCGGTCAGGGGACCCACGAGGGGCCCACCAGGGTGGAGGGCACGCCCAGGGGGTGGGCGCGCCCCCTGCCTCATGCCTTCCTCATTTCTTCCCTTACGTGCACTCCAAGTCCCCTGGATTGCTTCCATTCGAAAAATAACTTATCCCGAAGGTTTCATTCCGTTTGGACTCCGTTTGATATTACTTTTCTTCGAAACACTCAAACAAGGGAAAAAACAGGAGTGGCACTGGGCTCTGGGTTATTAGGTTAGTCCCAAAAATAATATAAAAGTCTTTAATAAAGCCCATTAAACATCCAAAACAGAATATAATGTAGCATGAAGCAATCAAAAATTATAGATACGTTGGAGACGTATCAATGGCCGTCGTGGAAGCGTTGGTCGTGGAGGGTCCCGTGGTCGCCATTGCTGAGTGGGCCGTGTGTTCCTTTCTTCCTCTTGGTGTCTTGACCATCGGTTCCAATGTGGGGGCATGTTCGGATGCCTCCATTGTTGAAAGTGTCGGGTTGGTGATGATGGTCGTCGAGATGCCAACGTGTGGCCCTCATGTTGAGGGCGATGACTCCGGGATTGACGCCTAGTCCCACCTGCACATTGTGTTGATGATGTACTTGGTGCCGCTGGATCAAGTAGCCACCTCTGGATGTTGTTCATCTGCTCTTGGAGTTGGCGAAACTCTCGTCGCAGGTCTTCATCACGTGGGGCGGGTGCTTCATGGCGAAGGACGGAAAACCTGTTGTCGTTGGGGAGAGACCGTCCGTCGACCACGGAAGTACGGAGGCATGGAGCCCATGCCCCCCACCGAGTATCTTCAAGGTTGATGGAGACTGTAGGGCCCGGTAGAACAGGCTCCTTGCGTGAACGCCGCTTCCAGAACTCCTTCATAATGGCCCGCCTCACCAGCTGCTTGATCTTGGTTGGCTCGTACGCCCAGTCGTCAGGGAACAAGTCGTACGGAGGGGCCTGGGTGCTCTGGTAAGTGAACACCTTGTCCGCCAAGTCCCTTACTCCGAGGGACCAATCCTCCTCCGGCACCGTGCTCTGAGCAAGGCGTGAGGTAATCTGCTGGTGGAGTCGATGTACCTTGCGATACTTCCTCCTGTAGTTCCGAAGGGGTGCGGGCTTTCCGACAAACGTGCGTTCGCCATGAGTTTCCGCAAGTTCTGGGCGATGGCCTCCAAACCTTCTAGCAGCTTGACCTCGGTGCGTCGGGCTGTTGTTCGTGAAGGCTCCGAGTGCGGAAGTGGGGTAGGGGCGTGATGTGACCCCGCTCATGCCCGCCTGTTGGCGGCCTTAGCGCGAAGGCGTTGAGCTGCCTCCACGTCTCCTTTCATATCCGCCCTCGTTGACTCCTTCAACAGGGCACGTGCCTCGAGCATTAGCTCGCGACACTCCTTCTTCGCCTTGGCGGCCTCCCGCCTTTGCGCCTTCTTCGACTGCATAGTTTGGAACTGCGCAGGATCTTGAGCTTCGTGCATGTAGACCTTGTCACCGAGCTCGATGACGATCATGGCTGGCATTGATCCAAACTGAAGCACCGATGGCTCCGAGTTGCTTCCGTGCGAGAGTCCACCTGCAAGAAAAGGGATCTCGATCAACGGAAGTCCTCGCCGATGCCTTGTCATGCAGGATGTTGTGTGGATTGGGAGACGGGCGAAGACGATTCTGACGACCACAGCAAAGCAAAGATGGGAGGAGAACCATGTCCCACTGGGCGTGCCATTTTGTTTGACAAGAAAAATAATAACAAACAACGATGGTTGTCGTGTTATTTTCTCTTTACGCGCCAGGAGAAATAAACATGCGGACGTGCCAGTGTACTGAGTACACAAAGAAAACATAGGGAAACTCGTACTTTATTAATCTCTCGTGGGAGAAAACAAATTACATGATCCCTTTACATAAGCGCTCAATGGCCTGCTAGCTCGGCCAATATTACTTCAGCGATTGTGAAGTTCTGGTTCACGGGGCCTCGGAAGGCTCCCGATTAATTATGTCTGCGAGTCAAAGTCGCGGACCACCTCCGATTAAGTTGCTGCAATTGTCGTCGTCTTCAAGTCTCGTCTTCTCCAAGTGCTCGGTGTAGACGATGGTGATGATGTGGTAGAATAGAAGAGTGGAGCAGTACGTCCGTCGCTTCGGCGATACTTAGCCACATCCCTCCGGCTTGTCAATGTCCGATGATGAAGATGTCTGGCCTCGTCAGCTTAGACAGATAGTCGGCCTTCGCCTCGTCGGTGCCCGGCCTGGTGGTGTCCGCCTCGTCGGTGTCGGACCTGGTGTGTCTTGCCTTTGCCTCGTCGGTGCCCGGCAAGATATGGGTAGCTTCATCGGAAAAAGACATGTCGGTGAAGTGGCTTCACCTCGTCGGAGATTGGATGATGTTGGGGAAGGGTGTTGATGTAGAAGTTGGAGTAGACTTGAGTGTCGCTGCGTGGCGGCGTTGCTTGAAGATGACGACAATGCGAGCTCGTTGATATAGATCTCAGACCGTCGCAGCTACAGGGGCGGCCTCCACTTGATATAGAAGAATGACAATATGTCGGTGTAGACGGCGTGGTCACTTAGACGCAAAGTCGAAGAAGATGGCCACGACATATGGATGACCGGTGGTTCTGATGTAGACGACATCTCGGCAGATTTAGAGCTGCTGAAGTTGGCGACGCCCTGTCAACGTAGCCGGGTGGCGTGTCGAGGCAGTCGGCGCCATCGCCGGGAGAGAAGTTGATGAAGATGGCGAAGTCAGGTTGATGTAGAAGCCTTCCTCGTCGAGCCCGGGATTGATGATGACGACCCTGGCGAGGTTGATGAAGATGTGAAGACGGTGAGCAGCTCCTCCTCCGTCTTCTTCGTTCGCACACGGGTGAGCGCTAATTATCCATCCATCTCGATCGTGATTCGGATGCACTGAAATGAGAAAGATAGGAAAAGAGAAAGATAAAATGATGCATGTACGCATGCCCTTTAAAGAAGATAGATGACGTGATTTTAATCTTCCCTCGCTAAGGTGGATGATGGTACAGCCTTGGACGACGACCTCCTCACTCCGGCTTGTACACCAGTGCTGACGTTCGTCGTTGTGGTCGCGGTCTTCATGGGCGCGTACCAGGTCGCCGCCATCTTGAGCCTTGTTGTGGCGCGTACTACGTCGCTGCCGCGAGTGTCTCATCGACCACATGGAGATGGCATCCAAGCTTAATTCTTCTTTATGTCTACGTGAATATCACCGCCCAGTTCTTGGGCGCGATGTATCACTGCCCTTAACTTGGAATGGGGAAGACCGCGCCAGGCTATAGGTCGGCAGCTTCGATGTCGCGGTGGTGCCGTAGATGGTGTTGGACCAAACGCCGGTAGGATTGAGATGGCACCGAGCCGGATACCGCTGGCCTCTCCGATGTCGCCGCCGAGGTGGATTGGCGCCATGCTACTCGCCGGCGGCCTTGCCGCCGTTGTGGTGGTGTAGATGGTGTTGGGCCTGATTCAGGGTGGACACGGTCCGGTCCGGTCCCTGACCGAGCTGTCGTTTGGACCGGCCGCCGGCGTTCCGGACCGGACCGGACCGAGCAACCGAACGGTCCTGCTTTCAAGGACCGGACCGGCGGCCAGACCGAATGGACCGGCCAACAATCAACGTCGATGTGCGCGCACGGAGCGGCGAGGTGGGCTACGTGTTAGATCAAGCACTGAATCAACACACACACGAGGTCACGCGAGAAAGTAAAGGAGGAAGAAGACTCGCACGAACGCATTAAGTGGAGAGGATTCTACGACGCACAACTGTCTGCGTATTTTCTGCTCTTCCTTTTATTCAGCTCGTAACAAACTGATCACCCACGATTCCATATAACCGTGCCATCCCACAGACACATCGTGGTCAATCTCTCCGTGGTTAAACACTACTGCATATTCAGCCGCAACACGGACTAGCGTGCTTCTCGCACCGAAAAAACTAAGTGACAGGTTCAGTACGAGAGAGTTTAACTCAACACTACGTGCGCGAGTGAATTGACGAAGTGGACGACGTGCGCGAGAAATTAACTGACAGCTGAAACATTGACGAAACTGACGAACTGAATTTTCTGAACCTGATGAAACTGAATTTTCTGAACTGACAGTCTTCGCTCTCATGGTCATGGAGAAGAAACGCAGGGACTCCTCGAACAGCAGCGGCGGCGGCGAGCGGCGTCACCTTCAGAGCATTCGGGATCGCGCCCCAGTTTCTTCCTGGTGGCACCAGCGACGCGTTCGCATGGCCAATGTGCATGCTGTGCTGAAATAACGTGCCATGCAACGTGTGCATGTCCACGTCTTATCTTAGTTTCAGGTTAGTTAGATCAGGCCGTTCCCGTTCGCACGATTTCAGCTCGTGGACGTGGGATCGCATGGCCGCAGTTCCCGTTCCTACCTATTCTTTCGTTCCTTTGAGTAGAGGCCGTGGTCGAGACTCGAGAACTCCAGATCGGCGGCAGTGCACGCACGACAGCAATGGCGAGTGGCAGCAAGAGGCTACGGCGCACGGGGAGAAGAGGAAGGATGAAGAGAGGAAGCTCAGGGACACGGTGGTTCACCCGGGGGCTGCCGATGGCCGCGACGACGAGGAACGGTGCCGGCGGCGACTGCGTCTTCTCGGTCCGACCGAGCGGCTCGGTTAAAGACCGGACCGGACCGAGATTTTTTCGGGCCGAAATTGGCAGCCCGGACCGATCAGTTTTTCTGCCAGTCCTGGACCGTACGGTCCGGTCCTTAACGGGCCACGAGCGGGCCGAAAAGCCCGCTCGTTCCGTCCAGCCCTAGGCCTGATGCCGCCGGCCTCTCCGTTGTCGCCGCTGAGGTGGAGTTGGCGCCGTGATACTAGCCGGCAGCCTCGTCGCCGTCGTGGTGGTGTAGATGGTGTCGGGCCGGATGTTGCTGGCCTCCCTGATGTCGCTGCCGAGGTGGAGTTGGCGCCGTGATACTCTCCGGCAGCCTCACCGCTGTCATGGTGGTGTAGATGGTGTCGGGCCGGATGTCGTCGCCGAGGTGGTGTTGATGGTGTCGGGCCGGATGTCGTCACCGAGGTGGTGTTGGTAGCTCGCTGTGCTCGGCGTGCGCGCCGGTGCGTCGTCCCGTCCTTGACGCCGTCACCACGGGCGCGTATCCTCTTGGCTGGGTGGCCCCCCTCTGAAATGAGAAATGCAACGAGAAAAGGCATAGTGTGATGATTGCCATTGTTGAAGACGGATGTATTTGTTGTTGCAGCGTGTAGCAGCCCATATGAAGACTTCGTCGCGCTCGCCGGCGGAGGTTCGTCGTCGTCGCGGACGCCGGCGCATCATCTGCGGCCTAGGAGTGCACCGAGACCGAGCGCATGGTCTGCTGGCACGGTGCTAGCGGCCTCCGACGGCGCGTGTAGTCGCTGCCTCTTTGTCCGCCTCCCCCTGGACCTGGGATGAGAGATGAAATGGGAGACGAAACAATGAGAAGATTAAATACATAAGCATGCCGTTGACAAAGAAGGATGTTCGTGTTGATTGTTGATATAGGGTGTGGCATCCCAAGGTTCCGTCGGGCTCGCCGGCAGACACAAGAAGACCGGTGCATCATATGCGGCCTACGAGTACACCGAGGCGGCGCGCATGGTCCGTCGCCGGGGTGCCGCGGCCTCCGTCGGCGCGTGTAGTCGCTGCCACCAGATGGGCGCGTCTCCTCTAGGTTCCTCCCTTGCGCGGCGCCCGCGGCCTCCGTCGGGCGCGTGCAGTCGCGGCTTTTTTGGCTTCTCTTTTTCCCCCTCGGCCCCCTGTGATCTGACGCATGGGTATGGGTATATATAGGCAGAGGTGTGGGAATGGATAGCTAGTGCGAGCTGTTGAAATAGGTCTAGCGTGTCATGTATACGTACCCTGTACGTATGTAATTGTATGCTGATTGTTATATATATATAGAAAGACGTGGAAAGGCTTTGCCCCACGGAAAACCCTAAACTCTATTTTCTAACTTGGTATGAGAGCCTATCCTAGCCGCCGCCGCCTCTCCTCCCGCCGCCGCCGCAGCCGCCGCAGTTTCCTCGCGGCCGCCGCGATGTCCACCGCGCCGGCACCCACGATGACCCCCTCCTTTGTGCTCACGCTCACCACCCCCTCCGCGCTCGTCCCGATCGCCCCCGTCATCGCCCCACCCGCCGCGACGGCTCCCACCCCCGTCCTTCCGCCCATCGCGGTCTCGCTTGACCGCAGCAACTTCATGCTCTGGAGGGCTCTTGCCCTCCCCAACTTCGCTGGAGTTCGCCTCCACGGCTTCCTCGACGGCTCGGCCACCGCGCCGGCGCCGACCGTGACGACAGGCACCGGCGAGGCCGCCCGCACCGTGTCCAACCCCGACTACGAGCAATGGTGGACGCTGAATCAGAAGGTTCTCGGGCATCTCCTCGGTTCGATGAGCGTGGAGATCTCCGCGCAGCTCATTGGCTGCAGGTCGGCCGCTGCCGCCTGGGCGGCCGTGCACACCGTGTTCGCCGCCGAGAACAGCGCCGGTGTGCGCAACCTCCGGCGCCAGATTCAGGCGCTGCGCAAGGGAGGTCGTCCCGCCGGCGAGTATATGCAGAAGGTCAAGGCCCTCGCTGACTCGATGGCCGCCGCTGGCTCTCCTCTTCGCGATGCTGACCGGGCTCGGCTCGGCGTTCAACCCCATCGCCGCCTCCATGAACTTCGCGGGCGTGCCAATCACGTTCCCCGCATTCTACTCCAGCGTTCTCCACTACGAGGCCCTTCAGCAGCAGCAGCAGTTCGAGCACGAGGATTGGCAGTCCTCCGCCCACGCCGCGTCTTGGTCGGTCTACAGCAACACTTCCGGCCGAGCCTCCGATTCTGGCCGCCCGAGCGGCGGCCGCCCCTCCGCCGGTTCCCTCCTGCCCAGCTCGGGCGGCTATGGCAACAGCCAGGGCAACCCCTCTGGTCGTAACAACAACAACGGCGGCAATTGCCGCAATGGAGGAGGAAACGGAGGTGGCAACGGGGGTGGTCGCAACCGTCGCTGGCGTCCTCGGTGCCAGATATGCAAGAATTGGGGTCATGAGTCCGGCGACTGTCGCAGCCGCTATGATCATGACCACCGCGCCGCCAACTCCGCGTCCAGATCCTCCTCCCATGAGCCGCCGCACTGGATTCTGGACACCGGTGCGACGGACCACCTGACGAATGATCTTGATCGTCTGCACTTCCACGAGCGCTACGGCGGGAAGGATCAAGTGCAAGTGGCAAACGGTGCAGGTTTGTCTATTTCGCATATTGGTCATTCCACTATACCCGGTTCATCCCTTCATTTATGCAATATTCTTCATCTACCACACATTCATCAACATCTTCTCTTCGTTTATCGTCTCGTCCTTGATAATGATGTTTTTGTGGAATTTCACCGTTTCTTCTTCCTTGTCAAGGACACGGCCACGTAGAAAATCCTTCTTCACTGTAGATGTCATGGTGGACTCTACCCCATCCCGTTCGGTCGCGCGTCGTCATCCTCCACCCGCCAAGCGTCCCTCAGCGTCAAGACCACCCCGTCCCAGTGGCACCAGCGTCTCGGTCATCCCTCGAATAATATTGTTCACAACATTGTTAGGAATAATGATTTAGTGTGTTCTTCTGAACGTCAGACTTCCGTGTGTGATGCTTGTCAGCGTGCTAAAAGTCGACAATTGCCTTATCATTTATCACATCATGTTTCCACTATGCCTCTTGAGTTAATTCATTCTGATGTTTGGGGGCCAGCTATTGCTTCTTCCGGAGGTTATAAATATTATGTGAGCTTTGTTGACGATTACTCTCGCTTCTCTTGGATTTATCTTCTAAAGCATAAGTCTGACGTTGAGCAAGTATTCTATGCCTTTCAGGCTCATGTTGAGCGTCTTCTTCACACTAAAATCATAGCTGTTCAGTCCAACTGGGGTGGTGAGTATCACCGGTTGCATCGTTATTTTCAACGCACTGGCATCTCTCATCGTGTGTCTTGCCCGCACACGTCTCAGCAGAACGGCATTGCTGAACGCAAACACCGTCATCTTGTTGAAACAGGCCTTGCTTTGCTGGCTCATTCTTCTATCCCATTGCGTTTTTGGGATGAGGCATTCCTTACGGCATGCTATCTCATTATTCGCATGCCTACACCTGTTCTTCAACAAGATACACCCATATATCGTCTCCTTAAGGTGCACCCCGATTATAAGTTTCTTCGCACTTTTGGGTGCGCCTGCTGGCCTAGTTTGCGCAAATATAATGCACACAAACTTGCTTTCCGATCCACCATGTCTGTTTTCTTGGGCTATAGTCCGATGCATAAGGGATACAAGTGTCTTGATCGTTCCACGGGACGTATCTACATCTCCCGTGATGTTGTTTTCGACGAGTCTGTTTTTCCCTATGCCACTCCTGGGGTCACTGTCGATGTCTCTTCTTTGGCTGATGTTCTCTCTTTTCCTCCCACTGAACCGGCTACGGGTGCCCATATGTGCAAATACGACTTGTCCTATTTGTCTACTGACACGCCTGTCCCAGGCCCTGTTGCTTCTGTGCAGGATTCGTCGGCTTCGCCCTCTCTGGCGCTCAACGTGCATGGCGCATGCACGCCCTCTGCCCGCTGCCCCCACGTGGCCGTCGCGCAGCCCTCCTTGGCGATCGACGTGCATGGGACATGCACGTCTCCCCGCTCGGCTCCCGCGTCGCCCGGCTTGGTCGTAGCCTCGCCCGACCTGGCTGGTCCATCGGCTACCGCCTTGCCCGGCTCGACCGGCCCGTCCACGGACCCGGCCGCTTCGCCCGGCCCCTCCGCGGCCTCCTTGCCGCGCGGTGACGCGGTGTCCCCCGCCTCGGTGCCAGAGGATGCCGCTCCGCCATCGCCACTTCAGCTCGCGTCGCCCTCTGTCGAGGGGAGTCCAGCTCCCTCGACCGCGACGCCCCCAGCTGCTCCTGCACACACAATGGTTACCCGCACCCGCGATCATACTCGTCGTGCTCTTGTTCCTACCGATGGGACTATCCGCTACGATCCCCGTCGCCGTGCGTTTCTTGCGGTGCCTGTCTCTCATCGTGATGCTCTCCGTGAGACTGCCTGGAGTACCACGATGATTGATGAGCTCACTGCTCTGCATCACAACAAGACTTGGGTTCTTGTGCCTCGGCCGCGCGGTGTCAATGTTGTTGGGAGCAAATGGATCTTCAAGACCAAGCACCGTCCGGATGGCTCTGTTGATAAGTACAAAGCTCGTCTGGTCGCCCGTGGTTTCACACAGCAGCTTGGCATTGACTATGGTGATACCTTCAGTCCGGTTGTCAAGCCGGCCACCGTTCGTTTGGTTCTTGCCTTGGCTGTTTCTCGCGGTTGGAGTCTTCGGCAGATTGATGTCAGCAATGCTTTCCTTCATGGGTATCTCTCCGAGGACGTCTATATGCAGCAGCCACCTGGTTTCGAGGATGCTCGTTTTCCCTCGCATGTGTGCAAGCTTCAGCGCGCCCTCTATGGACTCAAGTAGTCCCCTCGTGCATGGTACGCTCGGCTCAGTGCTCGTCTTCTCTCTTTGGGTTTTGCCTCATCCAAAGCAGATAGGTCTTTGTTTTTCTTCCGCTATTGTGATGTTCAGATCTATATGCTTGTCTATGTGGATGACATTGTCATTGCCGGCTCTTCACGTGCGGTTGATGGTCTTGCTCATGCCCTCGCTGCCAGTTTTCCTATCAAGGACCTTGGGCCATTGGAGTATTTTCTTGGTCTGGAAGCGTCCTACAATTCAGGGGGGTTGACATTGACTCAACGGAAGTATGCCTTGGATCTTTTACACCGTGTGAGCATGGAGAATTGTAAGCCTACTTCCACACCGCTGTCTACTTCCGAGCAGCTTGCACGAGTGTCTGGACGGCATCTCAGTACCGATGATTCTTTCCGGTATCGCAGTGTTGTTGGTGGACTGCAGTATTTAACACTCACCCGTCCGGATATTTCATTTGGAGTGAACAAGGTGTGTCAGTTTCTCTCACAGCCCACTGATGCTCATTGGGAAGCTGTTAAGCGGATTTTACGCTATGTGAAAGGAACGTTGCACACAGGGCTGAAATTTCGCAAGGCTGTCTCTACTAGCATTAGTATCTTCACTGATGCAGATTGGGCAGGTTGTCCGGATGATCGTCGATCAACTGGAGGTTTCGCCATATTCGTTGGACCGAACCTCATTTCCTGGAGTTCGAAGAAACAATCAACAGTGTCGAGGTCGAGCACAGAGGCCGAGTACAAAGGCTTGGCGAATGGAGCTGCTGAAGCCATCTGGGTAGAGTCACTACTCAAAGAGCTTGGAGTGTCTCAGCAGCGTGTTCCGGTTCTCTGGTGTGATAACTTAGGGGCCACATATCTGACTGCCAACCCAGTTTTCCATGCACGTATCAAGCACATCGAGATTGATTTTCACTTTGTGCGTGAGCGTGTTGCTTCTGGAGCTCTTGAGGTCAGATTCATTTCTTCTAACGATCAGCTGGCTGATGTGTTTACTAAACCAGCCACCAGACAGATGCTAGACCGTTTTAGTACCAATCTAAACCTTGTACAGAATAGAAGTTCAGATTAAAGGGAGTGTTAAAATAGGTCTAGCGTGTCATATACACGTACCCTGTACGTATGTAATTGTATGCTGATTGTTATATATATAGAAAGACGTGGAGAGGCTATGCCCACGGAAAATCCTAAACCCTATTTTCTAACTCGAGCGCCCTCCAAGTTGTTAGGCCGTTGCTTCTTTTGCGGCTTAGTTTGGAGCATACTTATCTTATCTGGCCAGCTATGAGAATCCGCCGTATCAGTTGGCCTGGTGCGGCTCAACAAAAACCACACGCGAGCCAGACCGCCGGTACAATCTCAGTTGATTGATTTGGCTTGGGCTCATGTATAGCAAAGCATGCATGCACAATTACTATATTTGTACGTAAGCCAAGAGCATGGGCATTTACGAGTAATTACCAGGCCATGATCAAATTTCTTTAATAAATATGCTTTCACCTTAAACAATGCCTTTGGGTGATTTCATATACGTGTGGGCATATAGTACATTCTTCCTCGAACACGTAGCCATGCATGGCTCTTTTGCATGCATATCTTGCTAGTAGTTAGATAATCAAGTGGATTAGGTCACGTACGTGTGGGCATAAATAATGCTCCACTGCCTGAAACATCTTTTTCCAAAGAAAATCAATATCTTTGTCACTGCCATGTACGTGCTTATAAGTACGTATGTAGTAATTTCATATTTTTCATACTTGGCAAGTGTAAAATTACGACAAAATCGCGTCAAACAAGAACACCTCCAAGAAAAATAACAAAAATCGAGGCAGTTGCGTGTTGCGAAAGTCCATGATAATACATGATTATGTGTTCATCCACCAAGAACGCCTCCAAGATAAATGTAGCGTCTTGGGTACTTGAACTGAATTGTGGCGCCTTCTTGATACGGCCACATCATAATGGACAAAAGCCGGCGATCGGGGCAAATTGAAATTGCACTCGCGGATCTCCTGTAGAATAGTAATCCAAGTTGGATCACAAAAGGGTTAACTTAAGCCGCCATAATAGATAAGGCCTCTGCCAGAATAACCTAATCCAAGAAATATCCACACCATCTTGTAAGTTGGAGAACACCGAGAAGGCGAATTCGACGACCATTGTTGCGCGGCAAAGATGGGAGGAGAACCAGGTCCCACCGGGCGTGCCATTTTGTTTGACACGAGAAATAATAAAAATAACGTGATGGTTATGTTATTATCTCTCTACGCTCCAGGGAAAATAAAATATTGCGGGCATGCCAGTGTACCGTAGTACACAAAGAAAAAGATACGAGAAACGAGTATTTCATTAATCTCATTGGAGAAACAAAATTACAAGATCCCGTAAAGAAAATAAATGTGCTCCATGGCCTACTAGCACGGCCAGCCTGACTGCGGCGATTGCGGTCTCCTGGTTCCCAAGGCCTCGGAAGGCTCCCGGTTAATTACTCCCGCGGGTTGCTCCGCGGGATACCTCCGATTAAGCCGTGTGGTGTCTTCGCGTCGCGTTCTTCATGCATGATGATGGTGATGTGTGTGTGGGCGGCGGCAGAGCCTGTGTCCTCGTCGGTACACGCACCGCATGTAGCGTGGCCTTAGCGGTGGCCGCGCCTGCCCTCGCCGTCGTGCCTCGTCGGTCTTGGTGGCGTTGGAGTAGTTAGTGTTGGGGTAGCATGGGTTGCGCTCGGCTTAGACTTCTCGACGACCGGTTACTTCATCAGGGCGTGCAAGGGGCTACACGTTGCGGGAGTAATGGTTTGGGGAGACCGGCGTCAGTGTGAAAAACTAACGCACGTTCACATGGGCGTGGACGGGGTGGTTGGAACCTCGTCTCGGCTAGACGCCGAGTATTCAGCGGTCCGCCAAGACAAAGGGGGCCGCCTCACGAGGCCGTGGGAGGTGGTGTCGCAGAGGCTGCGTCGCCTTGGGCTGGTGCTGCGTGAAAGTGTGACCTGTGCACCGGTGACGTTACGGACCTGTATGCCAAGGACCTATTCGACATGGTAGGTGCGCCTCCCCAAGGAGGGACCGATCTTGGGTGAATCGTCGTGAACACTGTTTCCGCGAATGTCGTCCGCTTCAAGAAAGCATGGCAAAAGACCTGTACGCCGGTGACGTGTCGCCATGGACATGTGCGCCAAGGACCTGTTCACTATGGTGGATGCGCCTTTGGACCTGTCACCGGCGACCTGTTCGTCGGGGCCGCGTACCTCATGAAGGAGGAACCGGTCTTAGATACATCGTTGCGGCTATTGGTTCCACCAAGGACCTGTACCCCGTGATGGTAAAGGCGAGTCTCGGGCTGCGCCATCAGCGAGCTCCGGCTTCGCCGCACCGTCTCCTCCAAGAACGTGGTGCAAAACATGTACGTCGGTGATCTATTCGCCATTGACCTGTATGTTGGTGTACCGTCCGCCATGCACCTGTTTAGCATGGTCCTGTTCGCCGTGGACCTGTACGCCGACATGGTAGAACATCGGGGCTAGCACCTGGGCTTCGTTGTTGGACAGCTCCGGCTGCTCCCGGTCGAGTCATATCGATTCACAGGCTCCCTTGGCCGACGAGACGGTTTTGTGCTTGATGCATGCTGACTGATGGATGAATCTACTGACGGATGGATGTGTGCGTTGGTGAATGGATGGGTCTCCTGATGAATGGATGTGTGCGCTGGTGAATGGCGGCAGCCTTGTGGCGTCTCTCTCCCCGTGCGTCCGTCCCGATCTTATCGATGCTGCCACGAGGGCGCATCTCCTCGTCGTCTTCCGTCCCCCGGCCTCCATCGGCGCGTACAGACGCGGCCTCTACGTTTCTTCTGGATGTGGGGCGGACTCTGTTGTCGCTCCTCCCTGGGGCTGAATTGAGAGATGAAACAGTGATGAGATTAGCTATATAGGCATGTCGTTGACAAAGAAGAATGCTTGTGTGTGATTGCTGATGTAGCGTGTGGCGCTGTATATTCGCCGGAGGATGTCTGTGGTCGCTGCAGTACGGCGCTGTGCAGACGCCGGCGCGTCGTCGGCGTCTGTCCCCAGCTACGATGTAGGCGCGATGCCCGCGGCCTTCATCGGCGCGTGTAGGCGCTGCCTCTTCCCATCTTCAATCTCTCCGTGTGCGTCTCTGCTGGGCGCCTCTCGACGCGGCCGATGCGGGCGCGTCTCCTCGCCCTCCTGGATGCGATCTCGCGATGTCCTTCAGATCTCCATCTTCGACGTTTGCTAATTAAGAATAAAAGAAGAATCATTAGAAAAGGAATTGTACGTGTCCTTATATGCATGTGCCATGCAACGCAAGATGTCTTCGATCAAACGCTCATGTAAAGAGCTAGCTTGACTTGACGCAGCGGTCTTGCCGTCGCCGCCGGCGCATCTTCGAGCTTGGACGGGTGTCGGTGCTGCCGCCGCCGCGGCGGCGTCCTCTCGCCGGTCTGGTGCACGTGCACCGCCGAACGAGGCGGCCGTACTCACTGCCGCCGTGGGCACGTGGCTCTTCCCCTTCTCTTTGTGGTTTTTCTTGCGTATGTGTTTTCCGGGGGCGTATTCTCTGGTACCGGCTCCCCCTCCTTCTCCTCAATCAATCTGTTCTCTCATATTTATACAGAGAGCCACGCGGGTTGTTGCCATTTTTCTTGGGACAGATAAGTATGTACTTGTCAGGATTATAGTTATCTGTTCTTTGGTACTTATCCGGCTGGTAATTGAGTTGTTGTGACACCATGTACGCGACTAAGCACGCGGCGCACCATGACCTGATCGATCGGGCGTGCATGAATGTGTGGTCATTTGCATCCTGTAGAACTTGGCCATTTAATTAGCTATGTACGTATACACTAGCACGTACCACTTGGATACATACATGGATACGCACATAACATTCTTCATAGCGCACGTGAGGCATGCATGGCTCATTGCATGCATAGCTAGCCTATCAAGTTGATTAGATCAACGTGCAGGTAGGCATAGATAATGCTCTCCACCGGTTGGTTACGATATTTTTCAAAGAAACACGCTTGTACATGCGTATTGATGCCATATTTTCATAGAATTGCGACAAAAACGCGTCGAATACTCCTAGACAGTGGTACAAGAGATTTGACACATTTATGCTCTCTCAAGTTTTTAAAAGGTTTAATTATGATAGTTGTGTTTATTTGAAAACTGTCAAAGATTCAACTATTTATTTGCTTCTTTATGTTGATGATATGCTAATTGCTGCAAAGAGTATGTCAGAGATTAATGAACTAAAGAAGCAATTGAGTAATGAATTTGAGATGAAGGATTTGGGTGCAGGAAAGAAAATACTTGGCATAGAAATATCCAGGGATAGACCATCTGGAAAAGTATATCTAAGTCAGAGAGGATATATTGATAAAGTTCTTCGTCGTTTTAATATGTATAATGCCAAGCCAGTAAGTACACCGTTAGCTGCACACTTCAAATTATCATCAGCTTTATGTCCTAAGTCAGATGCAGATATTGAGTACATGTCTAGAGTTCGCTATTCGAGTGCAGTTGGTTCACTTATGTATGCCATGGTTTGTTCTCATCCGGATTTATCATATGCATTGAGTGTTGTCAGTAGATACATGGCTAATCCTGGAAAAGAGCATTGAAAAGCAGTTCAGCGGATTTTCAGATACCTGCGAGGTACTTCTAATGCTTATTTACAGTTTGGGAAAACTAGAGATGGACTTGTTGGTTTTGTTGATTCTAATTTTGCTGGTGATTTGGATAAGAGAAGATCACTCAGAGGTTATGTTTTCACCATTGGTGGTTGTGCTGTGAGTTGGAGAGCAACTTTGCAGTCTATTGTGGCTTACTCCACTACTGATGCCGAGTATGCGAGGTACTTCTAATGCTTATTTACAGTTTGGGAAAACTAGAGATGGACTTGTTGGTTTTGTTGATTCTGATTTTGCTGGTGATTTGGATAAGAGAAGATCACTGAGAGGTTATGTTTTCACCATTGGTGGTTGTGCTGTGAGTTGGAGAGCAACTTTGCAGTCTATTGTGGCTTGTTCCACTACTGATGCCTAGTATATGGCTATTTCTGAGGCATGCAACGAAGCTATCTGGTTGAGAGGTTTGTACACTGAGCTTTGTGGAGATTCATCTTGCCCTACCATATTTTCTGACAGTCAAAGTGCTATATATCTTACAAAGAATCCAATGTATCATGAGAGAACAAAGAACATTGATGTCAGATTTCATTATATTCGAGATGTTGTTGCTGAAGGCGATTTGAAGGTATGCAAGATAATTACTCATGATAATCCTGCTGATATGATGACAAAGCCAGTTCCGACCAATAAGTTTGAGCTTTGCTCAGACTTAGTTGGTATTTCTCACTAGTCCTATGGACTTTGACGCACAAGGTGTTTATGCTGATTTTGATGGAGTTATTCACTTTCTTCGACTACTGGAGGGAATTTGGATCAAGGTGGAGATTGTTAAATTGTGATCCAAATTATACTGTGTTGGACTAGACGTAGTACAACCGGTGTAGGCCTTTGCGTTGACGTCGACTCAACTCGTTTACTTGTCCTACAAGGACTCTCATGTATTGCCCTCATATATATATATCCCATGTAGTCGCACCTAAGACGGTTTGTCGTCTCGTGCTTGTAATACTCCTCCTCATAGTGATTGCGCCTTCGTGCGTCCGTGGTTTTCTCCCGCAAGGGTTTTCACGTAAAAATCCGTGTCTCTCGTGTCTCGTTTATTCTTGTTATTATCTAACAAAGGGAGGTGCAAAAAGGTATGGATGCCGTGAGCTATGGGGCAGGTGCATATACTAGCACAGTTCCAGCCGGATGAGATCATTTCCAGCCGCAGAGCGAGAACGGCGTTTCGGCGTGCAGGTTGTGCATCACGAACAAGCATGCTGCTACGACGGAGAGGAGTGCTCGAGGCAACGGGGGATTCATCGTGGGTGGCCGTGGTGTGGCGCTGCGTGGAACAAGGCCCGTCGGCGGAAGATTCAGATTCTCAAATCTCAATGCTAGGTGAGCGAGCCGCTTCGTAGGATCGACTTTGAACCAGAAAAATTGGGGACGGAAGTTATCATCCCAAAAAAGTATGAAAAAGGAAATTCTCTTTTTGAGACAATTATGGAGAAAGATAGGATTGGGCTATTCGAACGAATAGGCCAATTTGGGTCCCATGCAGCCCGTTATGTCAATCTGGGTCGCTCAGTCGACTATGTGGCCTTGCGGGGCCTTTGTAAAGGAAAAGGCTCTGTTTCAACCGGCTGATACCACGCGACGCGTAAGTCGGCTGGAGCGAACGACACGCGTCCGATGGGTTGGGCCCCACGCACCGCTAGCTCACTCCGTTATCCCCACGCAGCGAAGCACAGAGCCACTCATTTCCTCCTCTCACTACCAGAATAACCTTATATGCCTACGGCCTTAACTATGCCGACGGCTGCCGTAGGCATAGATGGAGCTATGCCGACGGCCTGGCGAACACCGTCGGCATAGAAAAGCCGTCGGCATAGCTCCATCTATGCCTACGGCAGCCGTAGGCATAGTAAGGCCGTCGGCATACATCGATCTATGTCTACGGCAGCCGTAGGCATAGATAGGCCGTCGGCATAGAGGTGGCCCTAGTCGCCTGAGGACAGACGGCGGGTTGATGCCGTCAAATCTATGCCGACGGCCCTAACGGCGGTCGTCGGCATAAATATCATCTTCTTTTTTACTAGGAGCTGCCACGTGGCAGAGCTATGCCGACGGCAAAGCCGTAGGCATAGTTTTCCATCTATGCCTACGGCAAGACCGTAGGCATAGCCCTGCCACGTGGCGCCTCCTGGTAGCCCCGACAACTATGCCTACGGTATGGCCGTAGGCATAGATATCATCTGTTTTTTATTTTAAATTATTATTATTTTTTAAAAGTTAAAATTTGAATAATTTAAATCTAACTTTTCTAAAAAAGTTAAACATACACAAATTATACATCAACTCGGGGTAGAATTTTCCATAGATTATGAATATCCAGTTTGTTTTTGTTTTTTAGTATGTTAGAAATGTGACCTCGTGTACTTTTGCATATAGGTCCTTATACTTTGTTAAAAGCATAAGTAATTGATGCTTGGATCAATTTTGACAAATTTTATATGTTTTTTATTATAATGGGCTGACCTATAACAACCAGGTGAAAACGTCCGTTGGTCAAATCCCGTCCGGCGAAAGTCAAAGGCGTAGATCTCCGAGTCAACTGGTCCAGGGTTACACCGGTCGGGGCCTTTCGGGGGTAGCAATGCCACCAGAGCATTGCCCCGGGTCCTCATACACGTCTTAAGGTGTGGTGGCATGTATGAAGAGGCAATACGCGGCTCCGGTGTGAGCCCCCCCCCCCCCCTAACGGATGGCAATGAAATCGAAGTAACCCCTCTGCGGTTTTGGCGTTGCATGAAATATTTCTAACACTCGGAGTGTGATCAATTCATGAAATTTTTACACAGTGTAGACACATGTGATATAATAGGTGTGGCATTATATGTAGTACAACGGGTCACTATTTATTTGTTGCTGTGATGTCGAGCTCTGTTTTCTTTATTATGACAAGTTGCAAAATTAGTAGTGGGAAGTAAACTTTTGTTAACTTGTTGGCTGAACCAATGGAACTACTGTTATTTTTGATTTGTTGCTCAACTAGTGCTGCAATGATGGAACCGATTATTGTGCATGATGCATCCATCCATTCTATCAGAGTGGCTGTGTTTTTTTCTTCTTGTGCTAAGATTGATAGCATCACATATCCTATTATTTTGTTTCTCCAGTAGAGCCTTGTGAGTTGATGTGTCTGCCACCGTCCTCGAATGGTTGTGCAATAATAATGGTCCTAGCTAATTACTAGTATGTGCTGTTGCTAAAACAACTTGCTCCTCGATTAGCAACAACAACAACCACGCTTTGGTTCCCCAAAATTCAGATGGCACTTGCATCTCTACATACACAGACATATGAATATGCACCTCGGTTTGGTTCAATTTGCATGTTTACATTTGCTTTAACTTTGACTGAAACTATCTGGTGGCACTTGCATCAATGGTGTGTTCTGCCCTTGTAGATGTCCTTGGAGAAGATGGCCATTGGAGTGTAGGGGAGGAACAACCTTGTCTTGCTCGAGGAGGAGGACCACCCGATCTCGACGACGGCACGACAACAGGTAACACTCGCCTCCCTCCCATGGTGAAGGTCTGATCCGCCTGTTTAGATGGTCTGCTCTTGTCTTATGCATGTGAGGGGAGAAGAAAGCCATTGGACTGAATTATATTTGCATGTGAGGGGAGCGGTCCTTTTGGTAGATGCAGAGTATAGATTCACAAAATTCACCACATGAGCGTACTACCTATATCCAAATTCTGGATACCACTTGCATCTTTTGTATGTACACATGAAAAAGCATGACGGTTTGCTTCAGTTTGTATGTGTCCAATTGTTTTTTTACTTTGACTGAAACTATCTATCTTGGTGGCACTTGCATCTCCTGTATATACATATGAATCAGCACCACACTTCTCTTCAGTTTGTATGTGTCAATATTTTTGGTTGAACTTTGACTGAAACCAACTGGATGGCACCTCAATCTGTACATGCACATGAATCAACACCACCTTCGTTTAGTTTTCTATGTGTCCATTTGTTTTTACTTTGACTAAAACCAACTCAATGACACTTGCATCTTCTGTATATACATATGAATCAGCAGCACCACACTCTGGTTCAGTTTATATGCATCAATTTTTTGGTTTTACTTTGACTGAAAATTTATATGAGTAAGTATCATCAGTCACAATCAGAGACCAATTTCTTTCTCTTTGGAGCTCAATTTCTTTCTCTTTGGAGCTTGCCTTGAACAACTCATGCTTGATAGATACAACCAAAACTGGAGCATCTTCATGAAAGGCAATAATTTTCTGCCTTTTTAGTTGGATGCCCCTGTTCTAGGCGGGTTTCTTTTGGTAAATTCAGTGTGTAGATTACATATTCATCCTCATATGTAGGATCTTTGGTTTGTTATACTGACTGTATGCCACCTCCATCGTTGCAGCCTTGTCTCCCCCACCACCGCCCCTCGACCTCCTCTCATGCTGCTGTGGAGTCTTAGAATTGGAATGTTATGTACATAAAAAATATTCTATGGTCTGTGTTTGCAAATCCATGGTTGTTGAATCATGTCTGTATAAGCATTTGTAAATAGCTAGCCTTTTTGGCTAATCTTTTTTTTTGGTTCTGGTGAGCAAGTATGCCGACGGCAATGCCGTAGGCATAGATGGCTCTCGTGATACCAGCAGCTGCCATGTGGCGTGTATGCCTACGGCAAAGCCGTCGGCATAGTTTTGCATCTATGCCTATGGCTAAGCCGTCGGCATAGCCCTGCACCAGGAGCTACTAGAGTGCGCCACGTGGCAGGGCTATGCCTACGGCATAGCCGTAGGCATAGGTTTGAAGCTATGCCTACGGCTAAGCCGTCGGCACATCCCTGCCACGTGGCGTCTCTTGTATGGGCAGCACTTGACGGCGGCAACGGCAATCACCGTTAGGCGCGGAGTGTTGCCGACGGCCAGGGCCGTCGACATAGATGTACGGACGCCGTCGGCATAGGCATCTATGCCGACGGCCTTCCTATGCCGACGGGGACCTGGGGTACGCCGACGCATATGTTGCCGACGGCCCTATGCCGACGAGGGCCGTCGGCATAGACTTATGCCGACGGGTATCAGGGCTATGCCGACGGCCTGGGCTGTCGGCATAGGGGCTCAGTGTGGTAGTGTCTCCCCTATCCTTCGTCTTCCTCCATGATTTTTCCTCTCTCCTTTGCCCTCCCCTTCCTCTAGTCCATGCTTCAGGGCAAACGCCGGCAAGTCGAGGGCCGCCGCTGTTGCAAGCTTCTACTTCCCCATCCGTGTGCATCGCTAGGAGGGACACCACTTTTCTGCAGCTGCAACTGGGTGTCGCCGTGACGCCGCGCGACGACGCAGATGCTGCAAGGGGCAACCACCGATGCAGCCACAAAGCTCGCCGGCGGCTCGCGGAGCTTTGATGCTGCTCTGGGCGCTGCAATGGGGCAAGGGGCAACCATCGAGGCAGCTCTCGCCGGCGGCTCGCGGAGCTACGATGCGGCACCAGTGCTGCAATGGAGCGCTCTTCGAAGACTCCCGACGCTGCAATGGCGCTCGACAGCGGCTCCTGGCGCTGCGACGGAGCTTTCGGCGCTGCAACGGAGCGCTCAGCCAAAGCTCGCCGGCGACTCGCGGAGCTTTGATGCGGCTCCGGACGCTGCAATGGAGCAAAGGGCAACCACCGAAGCAGCACTCGCCGGTGTCTCGTAGAGCTGCGATGCGGCACCGGGCGCTGTAATGGAGCGCTCGACGGCGGCTCTCGGCGCTGCGACAGAGCTTCCGACGTTGCAATGGAGCGCTCGCCGAGGCTCTAAAAGCTATGATGCAACACTTGCTGCTACAATGGAGCAGGTGCAAACGGCGTCCCGTTGCTGCGATGAAGCATTAGGCGGTGGTTTCCCGGTGTTCCGATGAAGCACTTTGCCGCCGGCGGCCACGAGCGACGATGGCGGCCCATTACAGCACACAAGAGATGCGATGAGTGTTTCTTTGCAGCATCACCGGAGAGCGACAGCCAACCGCGTCGGGGGCAAGCTCTGGCCGATTTTGCCGATGTGATGTGAGGGGAGCGATGCTTGAGATGGCGATGCGTGTGCTGCTCAGTGCGGGCAAGCGGCGTGTGCGTGGGATCTGGAAGGACCAAGCGACGGCTGTGATAGGCGCATCTAACGGCCGTGGAGGCGGCTTAAGTTCCCCTCTAAAGCAAAGCGCACTCTGGCTGCCCTGACAAAACCACCAAAGTCTCCGCCGAGAGGCAACTATGAGCGCGTTCTTGCAAAGGCATATGCCGAAGCGGAGCGGTCGGGAAGTACTGTCAGTGATAAAAGGATGAAAGAACGACGAGCTGGGAAAAAAATTGCCCAGCTCGGCGAACAAGCGAACCAATCATGCCCCCCGCTCAAGGTGTCAAAAGACATCGTCGCTAATGATCCGGGTATGGTGCCCAGTTATAGTAATCTTGGAGATTACCTGCCCGACGATGCACATTATGAAATCATGGAGGTGGACGAACACAAATACCATTACGGGAAGCCTCTCGTCAAAGATGTCAGATCTCTAAGCACGATGATGCGAAGACTATATGATTGGTACATGAAAACCTGCAGAGAGTCTGATGGGATGAGTACTTTGACGCTGAGAGTTAAACCGGAGCATGACCTCGTTGGAATTGAACTGCTGAATGTTTCATTTGAGGATTTCTTCCAGTTTTACAATCAAAAGTCCCTCGATAAAACAACGATCACTTGCTACAGTCTGTAAGTAGTACTACTTCTGTCATTAAGTCTCTCTATATAGGTCAGCTCTTTCATTGCATGTATTTATACTTATCCTCACTATATTATGCAGATTGAAGATCGCCGAATTGAAGAAAAGACAAATCGGTGATATTGGGTTCATTAACACAAATCTCATAGATGCATATACGGTTGAAAAAAATCCCAAAGAAGCCGAGGCCAACTTGCTACAATCGTTGGTATTAAATCAAAACAAAGATATAATACTCTTTCCTTACAACTTCAAGTGAGTGTTACTGTCTTGTGCATATTCGGTTTCCCTTATTAGTCCAGGTTATGGTAATGTAATTGATGACTTATGCATGCATGCGCAGCTTCCACTATATTCTCCTAGAGATTAAGCTTGAGCCGGGAGTAGTAACCGTCTTAGACTCGAGACGAAAAGATCCCCAGGACTATGCGAACATGACTCAAATGCTCCAGAAGTAAGTTAAATCGATCATTATCCACCATATCAGCAACTTTGTTCATTTCCTGATATCAAGTAATTGTTTTCTTTGTCTGGCAGGGTTTGGAGAAAATTCACCTCAAAAGCTCCGAGACTCCCGAAGAAGCTGCAATTTAGACACCCGAAAGTAAGTACCATAGTAGCATGTTCCGCGCATCTCCTAGTGATTCAAGCGCTAGTTTCATCAATACCATTTAGCATGCTTGCTTATCAGTTTGATTGACCTCTATTTCTTGTAAAGTGGTTGTGGCAGGAACCCGGGAATAATTACTGTGGATACTACGTTTGCGAGTCCATCCGCCACACGACCTGTGAGCGGGGCTACTCTGAAGAACAATATGAAGTGCGTAAGCAATAATATTCACAATTTTATTTTATTACAATCATTTGTGTTGAGTTTCATTTATTCATATATATATATATATATATATATATATATATATATATATATATATATATATATATGAATGTATTGACCCCCTTCTTCAAATTAGATTTTTCGGATGCGGGATGAACTCCTAGCAGAACATCGTCTGCGAGCAATTCAAGAGGAATTGGCGGCATTCTTCCTTGACCACGTGATCGCTGAAAACGGAGAATACTATGTGGACCCTGTGTTCCTACAATATAATTAGGAGATTGTATTGTAAGAGATAATTATTGTATATATGTAGCCGGTAGTGTTGGATAGATATACGAGAACTTGTTGCTCGACCAATATCTCGGAGAAGGAGAGGTGGTTGATATCACTTCTCTCTGTATGCATATGTTCATGACGATCTTCTGTTTCCTTTATTTGATTACTAACTAGCGTGTCTACTCCTCTCCATACGTATATAGTACGTAGCGTCGACCAAGCACGGAGATAAGAGAGGACACTTCTCTCTATTAATTAGCTAGCTAACACAATATATGAAACACCTAAATTAACCACCCAAAACCCCTAAACCACCCCCTTTAAAAAAAAAACAAAAACCTCAGCTCCGGCCAGGTGCTGACGCGTGGATGCCTATTGGTCCCGGTTGGTGACACCAACCGGGACAAAAGGCCCTCCTGCCTGGGCTCCCGCACCGGCCACGTGGACGGCCTTTAGTCCCGGTTCGTGTAAGAACCGGGACTAAAGGGCTAGGCATTAGTAACGACCCTTTAATCCCGGTTCCAGAACCGGGACTAAAGGCCCTTATGAACCGGGGTAAAAGCCCTTTTTCCTACTAGTGCAAGAGGCCCACAAGATACTATCATGGCCTCGTAATGCCTTTCAGTGTTGTTGCTGTTCTTTTTCCATAGGAGAAACCCTTTTCTTTTCCCCTCCATACACCATATCACCACATAGGTACAAGGTATGAGTAGTGCTACAGTTGCTGATGTCAAAGCTGAGATTGAAGAAGATCAATAGTTTTAAATTCGTGTTAACTGCGCAAAACCATAGGTTTGGGGATGAAGATTCCACATGGCCACGCATGCCCTCGATTGGTTTTTCCAAAAAGAAAAGGTTCTGTTCTAATGTTTCACAGGCTACCCAAACTATCAAATTGATGAGTTTTGACAGCAAACAAACAACACAGGACCCACTAGCTAGGTGCCTATGTGGACGCGTATGTGGAGTTTCTCACACATGGACATAGACCTCACCAGTCAGGTTGCTCATTGACCCGGAAAACTACGAGCATCCGCCACCACCGTCCAGGAGGCTATCCCCGGCAAGAGCTATGCCCCTCTGATCTAAACACCCCTCCGCACCTGCCATGATGTATGCCACCGTCCCAAGTCCGCTGCCATTCATCTAAGAGAGCACTGGGTTGGATGGCTCCAGGAGCTGAGAGGTTGCTGATGGTACTGGTTTTCAAGGTTAACAACAGATGTTCCTGATTCTCCGACACTCCACTAAGCTCTGTCTCCGCAATGAGGAGGTTCTAGGAACGGGTTGAAAGAGTACAAGGCGGCAAAAGTAGGAAAACGATAAAGATTGCATTTTGTTGCTTCCAATTGACTTATTTTATGCACAAATTTATAGTCAAACTTTAAAAATATGTATCTTAGAAATCACTGTTGAGTAACTGCTGACATTTAAATAATAACATATGTGAAAAAATGGTGAAAGTATCAGCATACCTATTAGTAGTATCTTTGTGCTAGCCCTTTTGTTACCTGGAATATCAAATAATATTTAGTTTAAAAACCAATACCGTCCAATAGTACTATTTTTTTTCAATAACAGGCACAGTACAGAATATTTTTGCCAAAGAAATACATAAAAAAATAACATCACAATACTGCGAAGAGCAGACTGCATATCTGTGTTTTTTTAAATACTAGTTTGATACAATAATGCAAGCTATATGCCCACAGGATCGTGGTGTTTACTGGCTATGTCTGGTCCTCCTCAGACCCCGCGAGAATCAGTGGCAGCAACCAAACCCAGAGGAAGACTAAGAACAAATAGGCTGAAGCCATCTGTAGCGACCCGACCTCAAACGGTCAAGTCTCTGTACTTCAGTGTCATCCCTGGATCGGTAATGCTGACACACACACATTACTCGAATGATTTATAACAGAGTAGCAATCACACACTTATTACATCGAATGTCTCAAAAGAGAACTTATTACAATAAATATGGCTTAAGGCCATCTAATACGATAACACCGGAAGGTTTGAAAAATAAAGTGAGTCCATCAACTCCAATGGCATAGCTGAGCTGCACGGCAATGACCTAGCGAACCTTACTCCCCATTTGAAAAGTCTGCAACATGATACGTTGCAGCCCAAAAACGGGTCAGCACATGGAATATGCTGGCAATGTAACACAGTAGAGCAATGAACAGAATAATGCTATCACTATATGCATATGTGGCTGGTGGAGGCTCTATGGTCATAAGGTTTTTCCGAAAAGCTATTTTTTCCTACAACAAAGGAATAAATTTCTTTTAACTATCATGGTAGTTGAAACATCATTGAGAAGGTTCCTCCAGCTCAATCCCAATTAAAGTAATTCATTAACCCAAAAATTAAATTAAAGTGATGAGATACAATAGGGTAATCCAAGTACTAGATACTCAAGATGTCCATAACCTGGGACACGGCTAACCATGATTAGATTGTACACTCTGCAGAGGTTTGCGCACTTTTCCCCACAAGACTCGATCTCCTCCGTTGGATTTCTCGCACTACATGATGTTTGAGAAACGGATGACCGAGACACGGTCTTTCGGAAGCGTTAACTCTTTACTCTGGATGGACACTTACACCTACTTTCCCTCTACATCTGCTAGCCAACCATTGAAAGAGGTCACACAACTTACTCAAACTATGCCAGAGCGCATAATGGCTTGTGGCTGTACACGGAAGTTTCTAGCATGAATAATCTTAAGATCCCTTTGAGCCTGGGTGGCGGACCGTAGGAAAATCATACGGGTACTCTGGGATATCCTAGGACAACACTGGATTCTCCAGGTGCCCAAACAAGCAATCCACCTAGATGTGTATTAAAGTTGCCACCTTAAGTTGAACCATTAATTAACAATCTCACATCTGTCATGGATACACTCGAACCCATTCCACGTATACGAGCATAGCATAGCAATATAAGCATAACGTAGAACTAACTCCCAAGATTTGATAACAAAACATGGCAATAGGTTCTACCTCATCAACTACTTCCCAAACCCACAATTTAATCACATCCTAATCATGCAGTGTTTGAGGACTGGAACTAATGCATAAAAACTGGGTATGAAAAGAGTATGATCAATGTGTTACTTGCCTTGCTGACGATCCGCAAAACCTAGGGACTCGTAGTAGCACGCTTCGCACTACGGGAATTCTATCGCAAACAAACAATAGCATACATAAGCAATCAATCAAAGATGCACGGGTAAAACTCAAATAAGAAGATCTAACCAGAAAGTTCAAATTAAGAACTCCGGTTTGCAAAAAGAATCAAATCAAATGGAGCAACGAAACTCAAACTGCGAAAGAAACAAGATCCGATTACTAATCTGAACTAAAGTCAAATTTTACAGTATCAAAATCTTGTTCAAGTTGGTTAAACAGAAAGAGGGTTTCGAGACGAAGATCTAGGCGCTTGAATCCTGATTCCGATAACCAAGCGAAAAGATAAACTAAAACGAAAATCGGAACAGAAATCGCGATCGAAAATAATCACGAAAAACCCGAAAAAAAGAAAAACGAACGAATAGGCTAACGAACGAACGTTCGTTGTCTGTGACTAACGGGCGAAAACCGTTCGCTAAAACGAACGTACAGTCGAACGTCCGCTAAATAGACTAAACCGAAAAAACCGACGAACCGATCTAAAAAAAACGTAACTAGGTTTTTTTAAAACGACGGTTTTTACCTAAACCAAAAAAAAACCGAACAGCGAGATTTGCGAACTCCGGCGCGGCTCCGGCGGCTTCCGGCGAGCGCGGCGGCGGCGCGGGCGAGGGCGGGATGGCGCGAGTGGTGCGGCGGTGAGGCGGCGAGGCGGGCGGCTCGCGGGGCGGCTCGGCGGCGAGGTGGCGGCGGCTGCTGCTGCGGGCTGCGGTGGCGGGGTGGGGTGGCGAAGTGGGGGCGGGGGTGGCAGCTTATAAGGAGGGGCGGGCGACGGTGGCTTGCGGGAGGGGGCGGTGGCGGCGTGTCCGGGACGGACATGTCCTGGCGGCGGCGGTGCTGCTGCTTGGGAGTCCTCTACCGAGCCGGTGCGGGGAGGCGCGCGGCTGGGCCTCGGCCCACTACGGTCCGGCGGGAGTTTTTTTAAAAACATATTCCGCCGAAACAAAATCCTAGAAAAATAAATAAATAAATCTAAAAATACCAAAACAAATTTTCACCGTCTAAATTAAATATTTAGAACAGGGTGAACATTTTCTTGGCCTAAAATGCAATTTTGAAAAATGCACCTTTTTTTCTAATTCAAATAAAATTTCAATAAAAACCCAATAAAAGTATTAATCTGATTTTAATATTTTTCCTCCAATATTTCATTTATTTTGGAGAAGTCATATTATCTCCTCTCTTATATTTTTTTTATGAAATATTTTGGAGAGAAAAATAAATAAACCAAAGTGATCCTTGTTTCGATATTTGATAAAAGTCAAATATGAAAAGCGTGAAATCTCCAACTCTCTCCGAGGGTCCTTGAGTTGCTTAGAATTTCGAGGATCGCGAAACGAAATGCAACAAAATATGATATGCATGAATGACCTATGTATAACATTCCAAATTGAAAATTTAGGATGTTACAAACCTACCCCCCTTAAGATGAATCTCACCCTCGAGATTCGGGTTGGCTAGAAAATAGGTGTGGGTGGTCTTTGCGAAGATCATCCTGTCGTTCCCAGGTGGCTTCATCCTCGGTATGGTGGCTCCACTGAACTTTGCAAAACTTGATAACCTTACTACAAGTAACTCGGCTGGCAAGCTCAAGAATTTTGACTAGTTTCTCTTCATAGGTCAAATCACTGTCCAACTGAATTGCCTCCAGGGGTATTGTGTCTCTCAGCGGTATATCGGCCATCTCAGCATGACACTTCTTCAACTGGGAAACGTGTAACACATCATGAACTCCTGACAGTCCTTCGGGTAACTCCAACTTGTAGGCAACCTCTCCCATGCGTTCTAAAACACGGTATGGTCCCACAAATCTAGGGGCTAACTTTCCCTTAACTCCAAAACGTTTAACACCTCGCAAGGGTGAAACTCGCAGAAACATGTTTTGAATCTGCATAACTCTTCTACCTTGACTGAGCTACCTTCAGTCTATCTCGAATCAATTTAACCTTCTCTTCAGATTCCTTAATCAAGTCCGGTCCAAACAACTGGCGGTCTCCAACTTCATCCCACATAAATGGTGTTCGGCATCTTCTCCCATACAAGGCTTCGAACGGTGCCAAAATTGGCCTGGTAACTGTTGGTGTATGAGAACTCCGCGTAGGGCAAGTTGTCATCCCAACTAGATCCGTAGTCTAGTGCACAAGCTCTCAACATGTCCTCCAGAATCTGATTGACTCTCTCACTCTGTCCATCTGTCTGCGGATGAAAAGCCGTACTGAACTCCAGTCTGGTACCCAAGGTCTGGTGCAACTGATGCCAAAATTTTGAAGTAAACTGCGTTCCTCTATCTGATACGATGGTCCTCGGAACTCCATGCAGACATACAATCCTGGTCATGTATATCTTGGCCAACTTCGCACTTGTATTCGTGGTTTTCACTGGGATAAAGTGAGCCACTTTGGTCAAGCGATCAACTACTACCCATATAGAATCATATCCTGATTCGGTCTTGGGCAATCTAGTGATAAAATCCATGCCAAGCTAATCTCACTTCCATTCGGGTATCGGCATAGGCTGTAGCAATCCTGCTGGCTTCTGATGTTCTGCCTTCACTCTCTGACATACATCACATATGGCTACATACTCGGCAATATCCTTCTTCATACCAGTCCACCAGAAACGCTCCTTCAAATCCAAATACATCTTGGTGTTTCCGGGGTGTATCGAGTATGGCGAGTCATGAGCTTCCTGTAGAATCAACCTTCTGAGCTCCGCATTATTGGGCACATATATACGCTCCTCAAACCATAAGGTGTCGTGCTCATCCTCACGAAATCCTTTGGCTTTCCCTTCACTCATCTTCTCTTTTATCTCAGCAATCTCCCTGTCGTCCTTCTGAGCTTCTCGAATATTTTCCAATAGTGTTGACTGAACCTCCAATGTTGCCACAAAACCTTTAGGAACTATCTCCAATCGAAGTTCCCTGAGATCCTCGGCTAACTCCTTTGGCATCCCTCCGCTTACGAGGGTGTTAACATAACTCTTACGGCTCAAAGCGTCTGCTACGACATTGGCCTTTCCTGGATGATAATGCAGCTTCATATCATAATCCTTTATGAGCTCCAACCATCTCCTCTGCCTGAGGTTAAGCTCCTTCTGTGTGAAGATGTACTTCAAACTCTTGTGATCCGTGTATACATCACAACGGTTTCCAATGAGAAAATGGCTCCGGGTCTTGAGCGCATACACTACGGCTGCTAACTCCAAATCATGCGTGGCATAATTTAACTCATGCGGTTTCATTTGTCGTGAGGCATACGAAACAACTCTTTCATCTTGCATCAGTACTCCTCCAAGTCCTAAGCGTGAAGCATCGCAATACACTTGGAAGTCCTTGCGTATATCCGGCAGAATCAGCACTGGGGCTGTAGTCAAACATTTCCTAAACTCCTGAAAACTTGCTTCACATTCATCAGTCCTATGGAACGTAGTGTCCTTCTTCAACAATGTCGTCATAGGCTTTGCAATCTTAGAGAAATTCTCAATAAATCTCCGATAATATCCCGCGAGTCCAACAAAACTACGGATCTCTCCAACTGAGGTGGGTGCCAACCACTCAGTGACTGAGTGAACCTTGGTAGGGTCCACTGCTATACCTTCTCGTGATATAACATGTCCAAGAAATCCAACTTCCTTCAACCAAAACTCACATTTGCTGAACTTGGCATACAACTGATGTTCCCTGAACTTCTCCAGAACCATACATAGATGCTCCTTGTGCTCCTCTTCATTCTTAGAGTATACCAAGATATCATCAATGAACACCACAACGAACTTATCCAAGAACTCCATGAACACCTTGTTCATCATACTCATGAAATAGGCAGGGGTGTTAGTCAGTCCAAAAGACATGACCGTATACTCATACAGCCCGTACCTTGTGGTGAAAGCTGTCTTAGGTATATCCTTCTCTCGAATCTTCAGCTGGTGATATCCTGATCGCAGATCGATCTTCGAAAACACTTTAGCTCCTGTCAACTGGTCAAATAAATCATTGATCCTCGAAAGTGGGTACTTGTTGTTGATCGTCACTTCATTCAACGCACGATAATCAACCACCATTCTTAACGATCCATCCTTCTTCTCAACCAAGAGCACTGGTGCTCCCCAGGGTGATGAACTTCGTCGGATGTAACGTTTCTCCAATAACTCCTTAATCTGCTTCTTGATCTCTTCTAGATCATTTGCGGGCATCCGGTAGGGTCTCTTTGATATTGGCCCGGTGCCTGGCAATAGCTCTATCAAAAGCTCGATGTCTCGATCTGGCGGCATGCCTGGCAACTCCTCTAGAAAAACATCTGGGTCCTTCACTACAGGCACTTCCTCCTGAACAACTCCCGTGAGGGAATTTACTTGGCTCCTCCTAGGCGCATGCCTAGATACATACTTGATCCTTTTTCCCTCCGGGGTGGTGAGCAAAATCGACTTACTCACGCAATCGATGTTTCCCCCATACATCGATAGCCAATCCATTCCCAGTATCACATCCAATCCTTGTGACTCCAAAATTATCAGGTCTGAGGGGAAAGCATGGCTTCCAATGGCAATGGCATCTGAAAGCATCCTTGGCTTGCCATATACTCCGCTCCTGGTGAACTTACTAACATGGGTGTCCTGAGTACTTTAGTGGGCAGTTTATACTTATCCATGAATCCCCTTGATATGTATGAATGCGATGCACCAGTATCAAAAAGAACGATTGCAGTAAATGACTTAACCAAAAACTTACCGATAACGGCATCACGCTGCTCCTCAACCTCCTCCACGTTCATGTGGTTCACTTGTCCCCTGTTGAAAGGGTTAGGCTTCTTCCTAGCGCTTCCATTGCCATTCCCATTCTTCGCTTCAGGGCACTCAGTGGCGTAGTATCTAGTCTTCCCGCACTTGAAACAAGTAATGTGACTTAGGTCCTTCTTGGCGGGTGTGGGTGGGTTAGAGCGGTTCTGATTACTACATGCTCCGTTCCCGTTTCCATTCTTGGGGCCACTGTGGTTGCGAGAACTCCCTCCATTGTGGGTGTGACCTCCATGGTTATGGACAAGTCCTCCCGAGTTCGGGGTTAAACGAGGCTTCTGCTGAGCTCTTGAGTTGTACCTTCCTTGTCCAAACTTCCTTTTGCGGCTCTCAATCTGCTGCTGCTTCCCTTCAATCATAAGAGCCTTGTCTACCAACTCCTGGTAGTTGTTGAATGTTGCCACCATCAACTACATGCTCATCTCATCATTCAGCCCTTCCATAAACTTCTCCTACTTTGCGGCATCTGTGGCCACATCATCTGGGGCATAATGAGATAGCTTACTAAATTCATCCACGTACTGCCCCACAGTACGGTTCCCTTGGCGTAAGTTGCGAAACTAATGCTTCTTCATGCTCATAGCTCCAGTTGAGGCGTGGGCTGTGCGGAATGCTTGCTGAAACTGATCCCAAGTAACATTGGCTATGGGAAATGTGGCTTCCCACCATGAGGCTGCTGGTCCGTCCAACTGATGTGCGGCAAAACACACCTTCTCTGCATCAGTGCAACCAGCGGTGGTCAACTCCCTTCCAATCCGGCGTAGCCAATCATCCACAACTATTGGCTCGGTGCTACTGGAAAACACCGGCGGCTGTAACCTCAGAAAACGAGCTAAATTGTCAACTGGTGGTGGTGGCGGAGGGTTGTTGTTGTTGCCTTGGTTCTGGACTAATATATGCATCAAGGCATTCTGCTGCTGGATCAACTGGGTGATCTCCGGTGGAAAGACAAATCCGGTGTCACGTCTCGAAGGCATCTGATGGGTTTAGAAGGGAGAGATAGGATAGAAAAAGAGGTCTAGTGAGAAAACACTACCCATATGCACATGATACAAACACAATCATATCACTCAATCAATCAAGCAAGGGCATACAAACGGTCTAGAAAATCGTAAAAGTGCTCGGACTACTACTATATACATGGGGGAATACTACTAATCATTTGGGGGTCATCTAGAAATTTTGATCGGTGGAAGAGTCGATGATGTCTGCTCCAGCTTCGTCTTCAAGTCATCATCACTGTCGTCAGGGTCGGAATCGGTGTCGTCGATGATGATGTAGTTCTCCGCACAAGTGGAATCATCGTCTTCTCCTCCTGGCGCGGGGTCTCCCATGAATACTCCGATCTTCTTTATCAGGTCATCGTTCTTCTCCAATAGTGTTGCGATTTCTTCTTCATATCCATTGCGTGTAGACTTGAGTTACTCTTCAATCTCGGGGATCCTTATCTTCGCCTCCTTCAAATCTATCATGTCTGCGCACATCTAGTTTTCCTGGCGTCGAATGTGCTGGTTTAACTCCTGGATGAAAGCTGCAATGGATCCGTCCTTCCTGGTGCTGACTATCTCCCATTGCTCATCTCGGCGCCACATATCTGGTAGATGGTGTCCTTGAGGTCCTTGTGGTAAACTTTGCCGATGCGTCCCATGGCGATGTGAGCTGCCATGCTCTTTCCTAGACTCCAGGTTGGTGCATCGAAGAAAAACTCTATGGGCTCTGTGACTGCCGTGAACGTCCTACCTGGAACTTGAACTCGAATCATCCAGCGCTCCTCTTCTGTTAATGTGGCGTTGTAGGTCCCGGTAAAGCTTGGTATTCCGATGTTCAGGTATCTAGTGACTTCCTTCAAGTGTCGTCCAAAGGGTGTGTCTTCATCCGGTTGTGCAAACTTGTTCCTCGAATCCGACATCCTAGAGAGTAGAAAATGGAGAGGAGTCAGAAATGAGTAGAGAAGAGTGACCAATGGCTTAACTTAGTGGTCGTGTCCTACACTCAGCGTGTGCTCTGATACCATCTTGTAGCGACCCGACCTCAAACGGTCAAGTCTCTGTGCTTCAGTGTCATCCCTGGATCAGTAATGCTGACACACACAGTACTCGAAGGATTTATAACAGAGTAGCAATCACACACTTATTACATCGAATGTCTCAAAAGAGAACTTATTACAATAAATATGGCTTAAGGCCATCTAATACGATAACAGCGGAAGGCTTGAAAAATAAAGTGAATCCATCAACTCTAACAGCATAGCTGAGCTGCACGGCAACGACCTAGCGAACCTTACTCCTCGTCTGAAATGTCTGCAACATGATACGTTGCAGCCCGAAAACGGGTCAGCACATGGAATATGCTGGCAATGTAACATAGTAGAGCAATGAACAGAATAATGCTATCACTATATGCATATACGGCTGGTGGAGGCTCTATGGTTATAAGGTTTTTGCGAAAAGCCAATTTTTTCCTACAACAAAGGAATAAGTTTTATTTTAATTATCATGGTAGTTGAAACATCATTGAGAAGGTTCCTCCAGCTCAATCCCAATTAAAGTAATTCATTAACCCAACAAATTAAATTAAAGTGATGAGATACAATAGGATAATCCATGTACTAGATACTCAAGATGTCCATAACCGGGGACACGGCTAACCATGATTAGATTGTACACTCTGCAGAGGTTTGCGCACTTTTCCCCACAAGACTCAATCTCCTTCTTTGGATTTCTCGCACTACATGATGTTTGAGAAACGGATGACCGAGACATAGTCTTTCGGAAGCATTAACTCTTTACTCTGGGTGGACAGTTACACCTACTTTCCCTCTACATCTAGTAACCCACCACTGGAAGAGGTCACACGACTTACTCAAACTATGCCAGAGCCCATAATGGCTTGTGGCTGCATACGGAAGTTTCTAGCATGAATAATCTTAAGATCCCTTTGAGCCTGGGTGGCGGACCATAGGAAAATCACACGGGTACTCCGGGATATACTAGGACAACACTGGATTCTCCAGTGCCCAAACAAGCAATCCACCCAGATGTGTATTAAAGTTGCCACCTTAAGTTGTGCCATTAATTAACAATCTCACATTTGTCATGGATACACTCGAACCCAATCCACGTCTAGGAGCATAGCATAGCAATATAAGCATAACGTAGAAATAACTCCCAAGGTTTGATAACAAAACAAGGCAATAGGTTCTACCTCATCAACTACTTCCCAAACCCACAATTTAATCACATCCTAATCATAATTATGAAGTGTTTGAGGATTGGCACTAATGCATAAAAACTGGGTATGAAAAGAGTATGATCAATGTGTTATTTGCCTTGCTAACGATCCACAAAACCAAGGGACTCGTAATAGCACGCTTCGCACTCCGGGAATTCTATCACAAACATTAATCAAAGACGCACGGGTAAAACTCAAATAAGAAGATCTAACCAGAAAGTTCAAATTAAGAACTCCGGTTTGCAAAAAGAATCAAATCAAACGGAACAACGAAACTCAAACTGCGAAAGAAACAAGATCCGATTACTAATCTAAACTAAAGTCAAATTTTACAGTATCAAAATCTTGTTCAAGTTGGTTAAACAGAAAGAGGGTTTCGAGACGAAGATCTAGGCGGTTGAATCGCCTGATTCCGATAAACGAGCGAAAAGATAAACTAAAACGAAAATCGGAACAGAAATTGCGATCAAAAATAATCGCGAAAAATCCGAGAAAAAGAAAAACGGACGAATAGGCTAACGAACGAACGTTCGTTGTCTGTGACTAACGGGCGAAAACCGTTCGTTAAAACGAACGTACGGTCGAACGTCCGCTAAATAGACTAAACCAAAAAAACCGACGAACTTGGGTTTTTTTTAAAACCGACGGTTTTTACCTAAACCGAAAAAACCGAACGACGAGATTTGCGAACTCCCGCGCGGCTCCGGCGGCTTACGGCGAGGGAGGCGGCGGCGCGGGGGACGGCGGGGTGGCACGGATGGTGCGACGGCGAGGTGGCGGCGGCTGCTGCTGCGGGCTGCGGTGGCGGGGTGGGGTGGCGAAGTGGGGGCGGGGGTGGCGGCTTATAAGGAGGGGAAGTCCGGGGCGGACACGTCCTGTCGGCGGCGGCGGCGCTGCTCGGGAGTCCTCTCCCGAGCCGGTGCGGGGAGCCGCGCGGCTGGGCCTGCTGGGCCTTGGCCCAGTGCGGTCCGGCGGGAGTTAAAAAAAAACATATTCCGCCGAAATAAAATCCTAGGAAAATAAATAAAAAATCTAAAAATACCAAAACAAATTTTCACCGTCTAAATTAAATATTTAGAACAGGGTGAACATTTCCTTGGCCTAAAATGCAATTTTAAAAAATGGACCTTTTTTCCTAATTCAAATAAAATTCCAATAAAAACCCAATAAAAGTATTAATCTGATTTTAATATTTTTCCTCCAATATTTCATTTATTTTGGAGAAGTCATATTATCTCCTCTCTTATATATATTTTTATGAAATATTTTGGAGAGAAAAATAAATAAACCAAAGTGATCCTTGTTTCGATATTTGATAAAAGTCAAATATGAAAAGCGTGAAATCCCGAACTCTCTCCGAGGGCCCTTGAGTTGCTTAGAATTTCGAGGATCACGAAACGAAATGCAACAAAATATGATATGCATGAATGACCTATGTATAACATTCCAAATTGAAAATTTAGGATGTTACACCATAGGAATATATGACTTGTAATTCGTGTCAGCAACAAAAGCAGGTACCTAGCGCAAAATTAATCGGTGATCATGGGCTGTGCGGAGAAAGAAGTGTTATGGTTAAGAAGAGATATATGGGGCAATGGTATGTTGTTCTGGGCAGTCTTCGTCCATGCATGCTCAGATCAATTGACGGGGAAAGGGACAAAATCACAAAATTTTGGGTCGCTGCAGATCAATTCAACAGTTTCCTCAAAAATGTACAGTATCTAGAGGACTTTTCAATTTTCATACACGTCGAATTTGTGAAGATTATCAATTTGCTTTCCAACCGGGCACACCCCTTTCCAGTAATTGCTTACCGGAAATACAAAGTATGTTGCAGCAATAGAAGGGGAAGGGAAAGAGAGTAGCTGAACTAGGGCAGATGGTAGGAAAACCGCTGTGAGTGAAACGCTGACGTAATACTCACAACGGGGCAAAGACCTACCGCCACCAAATTAGGCTGGTCGTAATGATAGTATCATAGCTAGTATCATGCATGCCAATTAAGCAATTTTGATGAGGTGTCATAGCATTACATGAAGAAAGAAAGGGTGGAGTATCATATCATGATACCGTATCATAATAAATGCTATACTACTTTGTGTCATGCATGACAATAAATAAAGTACTACATGATACTAATATATGATACTATACACTAGGGAGGTAGTATCATAGAGTAGTATCATATGCATGATACTAGTATATGATACTCCCTACTACAACCAGCCTTATTACTGGCAACAATCAGTTCATCATTAGAAAATAAACCACCATATATAAACTGGTCCCTTAGACTGAAGGAATGTGTATATAGATTCCGTGATTTGGTGTTCTCAACGCTCACAGTGTGTCTTTGTCGTCGATTAATGCATTTGCTAGTGCTTTTCAGGCTGCAAGTGGGAGTATGCATGGGACTCCCACCTTTAGTGCACTTGATCCCCCTAAGTTTGGCGGGAATAACAAGTCATCCCGTCACAACTTACACAAATTATATGGGCACAAGTGGGATCCCACTTAGCACTCACGATTGCAAATATTACACCGCAAGATGAGCCACAGCATGTACGAACGCAATCGGCAGCTGAACTAGTGATATTCCTCGCGTTTAAATCGCTAGGCGATCAGAAATAGTAGCTTACTAGCTTGCGGGACGCGCCGATAGCCTGGTGGATACTGTGTAGGCGGCCCTCCTCTGGCCTGCCGTAGGTGAGGGCGGGCCAGAAGCCTCCTGACGGTCGTCACCGGTTCACGGGAACAGGTTCTGGGCCCTGTCGGAGCTGGCCACCGAGGACTCGTCGGCGAGATAGTCTCCTTCCAGGGCACGGCGCTCAATCGAGAGGTGGAGACCGGAGACGGAAGCGCGGTTGGAACGCCGGGGTCCCAACGGGTTGGTGCCGGCGAGGTGCCTCGGTCGCCTTTGGTGGCGCGTGACATGCGTAGGAGTGCGATAGCGTCGGCAAGCAGCTGTGGTTGGAGGTGAAGGAGGGGCCTGTCAGTTTTGGTGTGCGAGCAATGATGACCTCGTCGGGTGCAACGGCGTGGGGTGCACCGGTTCCAGATGTGGCGGAGTCACCCAGCGCGGAGGCCGGTGAGCTCTGGCTCGCGAGGCGCTGTTGTGGGAACAAGAGTAGAAAATCAGCTATGGCTCCTGCCAGTTGCCGATAACTCTGTTACAAAACATGATCATCTCATATAATAAAATTTAGCATCATATCTTGACCATATCACATCACAACATGCCCTGCAAAAACAAGTTAGACGTCCTCTACTTTGTTATTGCAAGTTTTACGTGGCTGCTATGGGCTAAGTAAGAACCGTTCTTACCTACGCATCAAAACCACAACGATATTTCGTCAAGTATGTGATGTTTTAACCTTTACAAGGACCGGGCGTAGCCACACTCGATTCAACTAAAGTTGGAGAAACTGACACCCGCCAGCCACCTATGTGGGAAGCACGTCGGTAGAACCAGTCTCGCGTAAGCGTACGCGTAATGTCGGTCCGGGCCGCTTCATCCAACAATACCGCCGTATCAAAGTATGACATGCTGGTAAGCAGTATGACTATTATCGCCCACAACTCACTTGCGTTGTACTCGTGCATATAACATCTACGCATAGACCTGGCTCTGATGCCACTGTTGGGGAACGTAGTAATTTCAAGAAAAATCCTACGCACACGCAAGATCATGGTGATGCATAGCAACGAGAGAGGAGAGTGTCGTCCACGTACCCTCGTAGACCGTAAGCGAAAGCGTTATGACAACGCGGTTGATGTAGTCGTACGTCTTAACGATCGACCGATCCTAGTACTGAACATACGACACCTCCGCGATCAGCACACGTTCAGCTCGGTGACGTCCCACGAACTCACGATCCAGTAGAGCTTCGAGGGAGAGTTCCTTCAGCACGACGGCGTGATGACAATGATGATGAACCTACGGACGCAGGGCTTCGCCTAAGTACCGCTACGATATGACCGAGGTGGATTATGGTGGAGGGGGGCACTGCACACGGCTAAAAGATCAATGATCAACTTGTGTGTCTATGGGGTGCCCCCTGCCCCTTATATAAAGGAGTGGATGAGGGAGAGGGCCGGCCCTCTATGGCGCGCCCTGGAGGAGTGCTACTCCCACTGGGAGTAGGATTCCCCCCTTTCCTAGTTGGACTAGGAGAGAAGGAAGGGGGAGAGAGGGAGGAAGGAAAAGGGGGTGCCGCCCCCATCCTAGTCCAATTCGGACCAGAGGGGGAGGGGGTGCGCGGCCTGCCCTGGCCTCCTCTCTCTATCTCCATTATGGCCCAATAAGGCCCATATACTTACCGGGGGGGGTCCCGTAATCTTCCATTACTCCGGTAAATTCCCGAATTCACCCGGAACTATTCCGATGTCCAAATATAGGCTTCCAATATATCGATCTTTATGTCTCGACCATTTGGAGACTCCTCGTTATGTCCGTGATCATATCCGGGACTCCAAACTACCTTCGGTACATCAAACTCATAATACCGATCGTCACCGAACATTAAGCGTGCGGACCCTACGGGTTCGAGAACTATGTAGACATGACCGAGACATGTCTCCGATCAATAACCAATAGCGGAACCTGGATGCTCATATTGGCTCCTACATATTCTACGAAGATCTTTATCGGTCAAACCGCATAACAACATATGTTGTTCCCTTTGTCATCAGTATGTTACTTGCCCGAGGTTCGATCGTCGGTATCTCAATACCTAGTTCAATCTTGTTACCGGCAAGTCTCTTTACTCGTTCCGTAACGCATCATCTCGCAACTAACTCATTAGTCACATTGCTTGCAAGGCTTATAGTGATGTGCATTACCGAGAGGGCCCAGAGATACCTCTCCGATAATCGGAGTGACAAATCCTAATCTTGATCTATGCCAACTCAACAAATACCATCGAAGACACCTGTAGAGCACCTTTATAATCACCCAGTTACGTTGTGACGTTTGGTAGGACACAAAGTGTTCCTCCGGTATTTGGGAGTTGCATAATCTCATAGTCATAGGAACATGTATAAGTCATGAAAAAAGCAATAGCAACATACTAAACAATCAAGTGCTAGGCTAACGCAATGGGTCAAGTCAATCACACCATTCTCTAATGATGTGATCCCGTTAATCAAATGACAACTCATGTCTATGGTTAGGAAACATAACCATCTTTGATTCAACGAGCTAGTCAAGTAGAGGCAACTAGTGACACTATGTTTGTCTATGTATTCACACATGTACTAAGTTTCCGGTTAATACAATTCTAGCATGAATAATAAACATTTATCATGATATAATGAAATATAAATAACAATTTTAGTATTGCATCTAGGGCATATTTCCTTCAGTCTCCCACTTGTACTAGAGTCAATAATCTAGTTCACATCGTCATGTGATTTAACACCAATAGTTCACATCGTCATGTGATCACCACGCATAGGGTTTACTAGAGTCAATAATCTATTTCACATCGCTATGTGATTAACACCCAAAGAGTACTAAGGTGTGATTTTTCTTGTGAGAGAAGTTTAGTCAACGGGTCTACCACATTCAGAGCCATATGTATTTTGCAAATATTCTATGTCTACAATACTTTGCACGGAGCTACTCTAGCTAATTGCTCCCACTTTCAATATGTATCCAGATTAAGACTTAGAGTCATCCGGATTGGTGTAAAAGCTTGCATCGATGTAAATCTTTACGACGAACTCTTTATCACCTCCATAACCGAGAAACATTTCCTTAGTCCTTTAAGGATAATTTTGACCGCTGTCCAGTGATCTACTCCTAGATCAAAATTGTACTCACTTGCCAAACTCAGGGCAGGGTATACAATAGGTCTGGTACACAACATGGCATACTTTATAGAACCTATGGCTGAGGCATAGGGAATGACTTTCATTCTCTCTCTATCTTCTGCTGTTGTCGGGCTTTGAGTCTTACTCAACTTCACACCTTGGAACACAGGCAAGAATTCTTTCTTTGACTGTTCCATTTTGAACTACTTCAAATACTTGTCAAGCTATGTACTCATTCAAATAACTTATCAAGCGTCTTGATCTATCTCTATAGATCTTGATGCTCAATATGCAAGCAGCTTCACCGAGGTCTTTCTTTGAAAAACTCCTTTTAAACACTCCTTTATGCTTTCCAGAAAATTCTACACAATTTCCGATCGACAATATGTTAGCACATTTTGTTAGCACCTTTAGGATCGACAAAACCTTCTGGTTGCATCATATACAACTTTTCTTTAATTAATCCATTAAGGAATGCAGTTTGGACATCCATTTGCCAGATTTCATAAAATGCGGCAATTGCTAACATGATTCAGACATATTTTCAGCATCGATAGGAGTGAGAAAATCTCACCGTAGTCAACACCTTGAACTTGTCGAAAACTTTTTGCGACAATTCGAGCTTTGTAGATAGTAACACTACTATTAGTGTCTATCTTCCTCTTGAAGATCCATTTATTCTCAATGGCTTGCCGATCATCGGGCAAGTCTACCAAAGTCCACACTTTGTTCTTATACATGGATCCTATCTCAGATTTCATGGCCTCAAGCCATTTATCGGAATCTGGGCTCATCATCGCTTCCTGTCGTGGAATTGTCACGGTAGATGTCCTCGTGAAAGGACTTAGTCGTGGAGCCATCGCAACTAGGAAGATTAAAGGGGTTAAAGCGGGACAAAGGACACGAGGGTTTATACTGGTTTGGCCCCTTGTGGTGAAGGTAAAAGCCTAATCCAGTTGAGCTGGAATTGCTAGGGTTTCGATGACCAGGGAGCGAATCCGCTATGACTAGCTCTCGATTTGATGTTACTTGCCCTAAGCCGCCGCTAGGTCGTCCCCTTATATACACAGGTTGACGCCCTGCGGTCTACAGAGTCCCGGCCGGCTCATAAACAGTGTCCGGCTCGGTGCCTAGTTAATCTTGCCTTATAATACAAGTCATACCATTATGGCGGTTTATCACTACGGCCTTAAGTCGCCTTTGGGCTTTGGGCCCTTAACTGAACCGCCATCTTCAAGCTTGGTCTTGGGCTTCGACAGTCTTCGTAGGTATAACCCGGCCCCTCTTGGGCGGGTCATACCTACTAGTTATATCCCCAACATTAGGCCCCAGATTGGTTTGAACTGGTTCATGTCAATCTTCAATACTTAAGCAAAATCTTCTGCTCTTCTCTTGTATAAATTTTTTTTGTAACCCGCCATGATGTCATCCTTTGGATTTATGGTGACCTGCCATGATGTTATCTGCCATTAATGCACGTTTTGCCCAACGTATCTCAATGGATCCTTATCTTAATGACCGTCTCGAGAATCGAGGCGTCTTTGTAGTTGGATAATCATGTTTTTGGCCTCCTCATTTTTCGCGCCCACTTATCACTCTTCCCTTATAAATAGGCACGCTCAGGTCTTTCCTCATTCTCCCCTTTCCTCGCCTTCTTCCTTCCGTAACCCTACTGACACTTGAGCTCCGCCGCCGCCGCAGAGCACCTCGTCTTCGTCTATCTCGGCCGCTGCATCAACCTGAATCAGTCTAGAGAACGGCGACGACCCTCCGCAGTAGATCTGTAGCTGTAAGTCTTCGCCTTCCCGCACCTCAGATCCGCATTAGGGTTTGCGAGTTCCTCTGTGTTCTTCGTTGTTCATCACGGATACGCCATGGCTTCTCCATGGCGTCCTCTTTTGAACTAAAAGAAGTACTAAACTCACGCGGTAGTTGTTTCGCATCCATTTCAGACGCTAGTAGATCCCCTTTTTCTTGTACAAAGGCCTCTTTAGAACTGATGAACTCCTCTGTACTGGTTTGTGAGGTCCAGAATATTTTTCCTTTTCTGAGCACCCGTTGATCCAAAATAATAATTGCAATCTGTGAAACCTGTTTTTGCACAGTTAGTCGATGCCTGTATTTTGATAGATCCACATACCCATGGCGGCTTAAATAACTTAACTGCTCATGGCGGCTTAAATAATCTGACATAATTAGCCATATACCATTAGGCCCCTTTCATAAGCCGCCATCTTGAATATGATTTGAAGTATTTCTCTCCGGCTTAAATTTGAACCGGAAATTTTTATTTTGTCGTAGGCTTCCATCTTTATAATGCCGCCGAAGGCGCCCAAATCACCCGTTACGTGCAATTGGGTCAAATCCATCATCACAGAAAGCACCCTTGCTGATTTTGTGAAGACTGGCTATCTGCCAAAGAAGGAAGTCATGTCCTATCGTGCTCCTGATCCAACAGAGGAAAAACCTCAACCCAAAGAGGGGGAAGTCATCGTCTTTACTGATCACATGAACCGAGGCTTTTCTCCACCCGGCTCAAAGTTTTTCAGAGATGTCCTGCACTTTTTCGACCTCCGACCTCAAGATATCGGTCCCAACTCCGTATCTAACATTTGCAATTTCCAAGTGTTCTATGAGGTGTACCTTGGAGAAGAACCCAATTTCCAAGTGTTCTATGAGGTGTACCTTGAACCGCCAGAATGAACGTGCCAACGGGCCTAGCTTGGAGCTTGGTGGGATCTCAATCCAGCGAAGGAGAGACTGCATTTTTCCGTACGCCGATCCACCGAGTCAACCCAAATACTGGAACCAGACATGGTTCTACTGTCAAGATACTTCTCCGGCTGGTGAAAACCCTCTGCCCGGCTTTCGCGCCCTGTGCCTTGAGTCCACTCATCCTTTACCAGATAAGCTGTCAGCTGCTGAACGCCAGAAACTTGCCCCCACCATGAGCAAAGTCAAGGCTCTTCTGGGGAATGGCTTGAATGGCATTGATTTGGTCCGGGTTTGGCTTGCCTGGCGGGTTATTCCATTGAGCCGCCGCCCTGGTTTGATGTGCGACTACACAGGCCAGAGGAATGATCCTCTGCGGCACAGCCCTGACGATTTACCCGATGACGTCATTGATGATAGGACAAAATCACTCCTGAATAAGAGCCTGGCAGACTGGCAAAGTAGGTTTGAGCCCTTTCTGCAAAGCTAACCCGGCTCCAGCGATAAGCTAGTAACTTAAGCATTTTTATTTTATACTCTCACCTTTGAAGTTTTACCTTTACTCAAAACTCTTGTTGAAATTCACAGGCCACTGACGAGTTTTGGAAAGCCAATTATGATCATGAGGCTGCAAAGAAGGCCAGAAAAGCTAAGAAAGCCGCCAGGAGAGCCGCCTCAGGCGGTGGCGGTTTTCATGGCCCGGGCGGCGGCTCGGGTGGTGGCGGCTTTCATGGCTAGGGCCGCCAAGGTCACCAAGGTGGTTATAATCACCAATTTGGCCAGGTAAGTCAGCAACAGCAGCAATCCGGGTATCAGAGTAACCCGAAGCAACAGAATAGTGGACAATATCATGTGTTCACCACCATTCTGTGCAAAAGGGACCAGAAACTTCATAAGAGGGCCGTGAACGCTGTTGAGCCGGCAGTCCCTCGTTATTTGAGGTGGTCAGAGCAGCCGATTGTGTGGAGCAGGGAAGATCACCCTCCCCGGGTTGACAATCCGGGTCAGTTGGCTCTGGTAGTGGCACCTTAGGTTGGTGGATATAAATTCACTAAGGTGCTCATGGATGTAGGCAGCAGCATCAATATCCTCTATTATGAGACCTTTCGTCGTATGGGGTTGACTGATAAGAAACTTAAGACATCTAACACTGTTTTCCATGGAGTGGTGCCTGGTAAGTGAGCATACCCAGTTGGTAAGATTGAATTGGAGGTAGCCTTTGGAGATGAGCATGATTCTATTGCTGAGAAATTAACCTTTGAAGTGGTCAAGATCAAGAGCCCATATCACGCCCTGTGTGGACGGTCGGCTTATGCCAAATTCATGGCGCGACCGTGTTATGTTTACTTGCAGCTAAAGATGCCGGGTCACAAGGGCACCATCACCGTACATGGGAGTCAGAAGATAGCCTTAGAATGTGAGGAAGGTGACGCTGCTTATGCTGAATCTGTCTGTGCAGTAGAGGAGTTGAAGTTCTATAAAGACAATGTTGACCCGGCGGACATGACGTCTTTGAAGAAGCCAACCACGGAACACGAGCCGGTGATGAAATTTAAGTCGGCCGATGACACCAAGCTTGTTGATTTTTTCGAGGTGACTCATCTAAGCAATTCAGTATCAGTGCCAATCTGGATCCCAAATAGGAAAGCACGCTCATCGAGTTCATCCGTGAGAACCGAGACATCTTTGTATGGAAACCTTCTGACATGCCAGGTGTACCGAGAGAACTCGCTGAGCACACTCTCAACATTGATCCAAAGTTTAAGCCGGTCAGGTAGTTTCTTCGGCGGTTTAACGAGGAGAGGCGTAAAGCTATAGGTGAGGAGGTGGCCCGGCTCTTGGCGGCCGGGTTTATTGTTGAAGTTTTTCACCCGGAGTGGTTGGCTAACCCGGTGCTTGTACTAAAAAGGAACGGCACCTGGCGTATGTGTGTGGATTACATGGACTTAAACAAGGCTCGTCCAGCTGATCCTTTCGCTCTCCCCCGTATTGATCAGATCATTGATGCTACGGAGGGTTGTGAGCGTTTGAGTTTTTTGGATGCTTATTCTGGTTATCATCACATCAAGATGGCAGTTAAGGACCAGGAGAAGACGACTTTCATCACTCCGTTTGGAGCCTTCTATTATGTGTCTATGCCTTTTGGGCTTAAAAGTGCCCGGGCGACTTATCAGCGATGTGTGCAGAACTGTCTCCATAATCAGAATTGGCGTAATGTACATGCTTATGTGGATGATATTGTGGTGAAGTCCAGAGAGAAGGAGACCTTGATAGATGATCTGAAGGAAACCTTTTCTAATCTTTGGGTCTACAAAATGATGCTTAACCCGGCCAAGTGTGTATTTGGCGTGCCAGCAGGCAAACTTTTGGGTTTTCTGGTTTCTAACAGGGGCATTGAGGCTAACCCGGAGAAGATCAAGGCAATCACCTCTTTGGCTAAGTCGGCGTGCGTCAATGATGTTCAGCGACTGGCGGGTCGTATCGCTGCTTTAAGCCGGTTCATAAGCCGGTTAGATGAGAAGGCTATACCGCTGTATCAGATGACGAAGAAGACAGACAACTTTGTCTGGAGTGATGCCGCTAGCGCTGCCTTTGAAGATTTAAAGAGACAGTTATCTGAGCCACCGGTCCTTGCTGCTCCCATTGATAAGGAACCCTTGTTACTATATGTAGCTGCTAACTCACGTGCTGTCAGTGTTGCAATTGTGGTGGAGCGCAAGGAGGTTGGCAAGGAGCATCCGGTTCAACGGCCGGTTTACTACATCAGTGAGGTGCTTATTGAGTCTAAGCAAAGATATCCACATTGGCAGAAGCTCGTTTACGGGATGTTCATGGCGAGCCGGAAGCTTAAGCAATACTTCCAGGGTCACCCCATTACTGTGGTAAGTTCTGCTCCTTTGGGAGACATCATTCAGAATAGAGAAGCCACAGGGCGAGTCACCAAGTGGGCCATTGAACTTGGGCCTCATGGCTTAAAGTATATGCCGTGCACTGCTATTAAGTCTCAAGCATTGGTGGACTTCATCAACGATTGGATAGAGCTGCAGACGCCTGAAGAAAAGCCGGACAACACATATTGGACTATTCACTTTGATGGGTCCAGGCAATTGGAGGGCTCGGGGGCTGGAGTTGTTTTAGCTTCCCCTCGAGGTGACAAATTTTGTTATGTGCTCCGGTTGATGTTTCCCTGTACTAACAATGCAGCTGAGTATGAGGCCTTGCTCCATGGTCTTCGGATGGCTAAGCAGATGAACTTAAGCCGAGTAAGGTGCTTTGGCGACTCAGATTTGGTGGCTCAACAGGTGTCAGGCAAGTGGGATGCTAAGGATCCTCTCATGGCGGCTTATCGCTGTGAAGTTGATGCTATCGCTGGACACTTCAAATGTTATCAAGTGGAGCACATTGATCGAAGAAAGAATGAGGCGGCTGATGCTTTAAGCCGGCTAGGATGTCAGCGTAAGCCGGTGCCACCTAACACTTTCTTAGATATTCTGCATAACCCTTCTGTTAAGTTACCCACGGAGGAAGACTTAGTTGTCCTAGACCCAAAAGCGCATTTGGTGGCGGCTCTTCAAGTCATCCCAGATTGGACAGTGCCATATTTGCCTTACATGACCCGAGGCGAGTTGCCTGAGGACGAGACCTTGGCTAGACAAATCGTTCGGCGGTCTAAGTCGATGATAATGCTAATGGTGAGTTGCATCATCGCAGTTTTACTCGGGCGTTTCAACGTTGTGTTTTGCCTGAGGAAGGTCAAGAAATTCTCTGTGAGATCCATGAAGGCGATTGTGGTCATCATGCCGGTTCAAAATCTCTTCTGGCCAAAGCTTTCCGTCATGGTTTTTATTGGCTGACGGCTCATGCTGATGCGGAGGATCTAGTTAGTAAATGTGACGGTCGCCAGAAATTCTCACGACGAGCTCATGTGCCGGCTCAAGAATTTAGGATGATTCCAATTACTTGGCCATTTGCAGTCTGGGGGCTTGACATGGTTGGGCCTTTCAAAAGGTCCAAGGATAAAAAGACACACCTCCTGGTGGCGGTTGATAAATTCACAAAGTGGGTTGAGGCAGAGCCGGTCAGGAAGTGTGATGCAGCCACGGTGGTTCAATTCATGAAAAAGGTGATCCTTCGTTTTGGCTTTCTACACAGCATCATAACTGACAATGGTACTAATCTGTCCAAAGGTGCCATGGAAGAGTTCTGTCAACGTGAGCATATCCGGCTCGGTGTTTCATCAGTAGCTCATCCTCAATCCAATGGTCAAGCTAAAAGAGCCAACCAGGAGATCTTGAAAGGCATTAAGCCCCGGCTCATGGTCCCTTTACAGCGGATGCCGGGTTGTTGGGTGGAGGAGTTGCCTTCTGTGATTTGGGGCATCAATACTACACCTAACAGATCTACGGGTTATACGCCTTTCTTCATGGTTTACGGAGCAGAGGCGGTTCTACCGAGTGACATCCGTCATGACTCGCCCCGAGTGGCGGCTTATGTTGAAGCTAATAATGAACAAGCTCGTCAGGATGCACTTGACCTATTGGATGAGAAGCATGACTTGCAGCAGCCCGCTCGGCGATTTACCAGCAGGACCTGCGTCGTTATCACAGCCTCCGGGTTAAGTCCAGAACCTTTCAAGAAGGTGACTTAGTGCTCCGGCTCATCCAAGATCAGTCTGATATGCACAAGCTATCCCTACCTTGGGAAGGACCCTTTGTGGTCAGCAAGAACCTGAACAATGGGTCATACTACCTTATCAATGTTCGAGAGCACAAAGACTCACGTAAGTCGGAGGAGGAGACCCGCCGGCCGTGGAACATTGCTCATCTTCGGCCTTACTACACTTGAGCCATCGGCTCTCACGATGTACATATTATGAAATGTATACATTATGATAAGTAATAAAGCAGGACCTCTATCCTTTTCATCCTCAATGATCATATGTTCTTATTATTTTAAACATAAATGACCAATTGGGGGCTGATCGTATTCAAATCCAGCTTAACTCTCTTGGTCCGGCTCATGATCGTATTCGAATCTAGCCGTTATACCTCATGGTCACTAGGGGGCTTCCTGTTCAAACATAGGTCGTATTCAAACCAAAGAGAACATAGCTGTCGATACCCTTTTGATCGGCACACTACCAAACTCACTAGGGGGCTTCTTGATCGTATCTGAATCATAGCTCAACCCCTTTTGGGTCCGACGTTGATCGTATTCGAATCAGCGTCGTTAAAAAACTCTCAAGGTCATTTGGGGGATTCCTATTCAAACATAGGTCGTATTCGAACCAAAGAGAACATAGCTGTCGGTACCCTCTTGATCGGCGCAACGCCAAAGCCACTGGGGGCTACATGGTCGTATTCGAATCCTAGCTTAACCCCTTTGGAATGGTTTACTGATCGTATTCGAATTAGAAGCCTCAAAATTTTGTTTGTTTTGATGTTTTTTGCAAACAGTTTCTTTTTGAGTTTTTTCTCTTGAGACGTCTTTTTTGATCCCGTTGGAAGCGTCTATTGAGTGGCTTCTATTTAACTTGGCTTTGCCTTAGTCAATAAGTCGCCATCGTATAACAATAATCATATGTGTGGAAGTACCAGCTTCTACAAGATTGGGTTGTCACCCTTACTGTTTGGGTCACATAAACCGGCAGTATAAATCAAAGGATCACAGGTATGATATTGTGGTTATATTTCAAAGCTATAAATGATAACCGGTTTATCTATGACTCTTTTGCATATTCCAGGTTCTATGTAAGATATATGACCCGCCCTGCAGTAAACCGCCAAGGGTCTTATGATTTATTTCTGTATGCAGGACAGTGTAAAAGTTTTCTTAAGCACAAGGAAAACAGGTGATAAGCATAATATGGATGAATATAAGATGGTGGCTTAACAGTATTGAGCACCAAACACGTGCATGAAGGCACGACAAAACCAAGTTATGTCTATCCTATTACATGACTCCCCGAGTCCAAATGATTAACATTGTTTTTTCAGCAAAGTATAAATATGACCCGCCCGACGGATCAATTGTGTTGATGACCTGAAGCTTCCGGATCATCCCTTTCCGCTCCTCCGTCCTGTTCCCTGTCCTGGAAGGTTGATGATGACCAGTCAATGCCACTCAAAGTTTCAAACTCAGCTTCATCATCAATTAATCCGGCCGGGTCAACTTCAGGGGCGAAGGTATGCTTACGAATTGGAGGGATGAGGCTGATCACTTCATAATGCGGCGTCGGAATCCTCCAATTTTCAGCGTCGGAATCCTCCAATTTTCAGCGTCATAACCCGGATGATACTTGGTAAGATACGTGTCATCAGCAATCAGGGTCGCCACAGGGCGTATTTCCTTAACACAAATGGTGAAGTCCTCCTGTCCAAAAGGTGTGTCGTCCTCCTTTAAGCTTGGATACCCAATGGCGATGTCGGCCGGTAGCCACGCCTTGGCCCGGCTTAATGCAGCTACGGCTACGGCTCTCGCAGAAGATCGCCCTAATTCCTTAAACCGCTCAGGTAGCACAGCAAGCCGCTTTAATACATCCGATAGGAGAGTGGGAACTTCATTTGACAGGGCCACTGCAGCTAAAGCACGTTGAGACCCGGTGTAGAGTTTCTCCACCAGCGTATAAACCGTCTTCAGCTTTATCAACATACTTTGGTTCTGATTGGAGCTCCTGGTGTTGGGGAACGTAGTAATTTCAAAAATTTCCTACGCACACGCAAGACAATGGTGATGCATAGCAACGAGAGGGGAGAGTGTTGTCTACGTACCCTCGTATACCGTAAGCGGAAGCGTTATATCAACGTGGTTGATGTAGTCGTATGTCTTCACGATCCGACCGATCCAAGTACCGAAAGCACGGCACCTCCGTGTTCTGCACACGTTCGGCTCGGTGACGTCCTCACCTTCTCGATCCAGCAAGAGGGGCGAAGTAGTAGATGAGTTCCGGCAACACGACAGCGTGGTGACGGTGTTGGTGAAGAACAATCTTCGCAGGGCCTCGCCTAAGCACTACGAAAACTATGACGGAGGATAAACTAGAGGAGACGGGGTTGCCAGCACACGGCTTGGTGTTTCTTTATCTGCCTTGGGTGCTAGCCCTACCCCCCTATTTATATGTTGAGCCTTGGGGTCGAAACTTGGAGTAAAAGCCTCCACAAAGTCGGTTTCACCCGAAAGGCAAGAGTCCTTCTCGGACTACAGGGCCAGACGCCAGGGTTCCCGGCGTCTGGACCCAGACGCCAGAGACCCTGGCGTCTGGCCCCTGGACTCCGCAAAACTTCCTTTTGCGCTTTCCAAAAACCTCGAGGGCTTTCCCCTTTGTCCCAGATAAAGTGTTCTCATGCCCAAACATTTCGGGAAACATCCGGAACCCCTTCCGATGGATTCCGGAACCTTTCCGGAGATCAAACACTACTCTCCACATATCAGTCTTTACTTCCGGACCATTCCGGAGTTCCTCGTCATATCCGTGATCTCATCCAAAACTCCGAACAACATTCGGTCACCAACATACATAACTCATAGTATATCGTCAACGAACGTTAAGCGTGCGGACCCTACGGGTTCGAGAACTATGTAGACATGACCGAGACACCTCTCTTGTCAATAACCAATAGCGGGACCTGGATGCCCACATTGGCTCCTACATATTCTACGAAGATCTTTATTGGTCAGACCGCATAACAACATACGTTGTTCCCTTTGTCGTCGGTATGTTTCTTGCCCGAGATTCGATCGTAGGTATCTCAATACCTAGTTCAATATCGTTATCGGCAAGTCTCTTTACTCGTTCCGTAATACATCATCCCGCAACTAACTCATTAATTGCAATGCTTGCAAGGCTTATAGTGATGTGCATTACCGAGTGGGCCTAGAGATACCTCTCCGACAATCGGAGTGACAAATCCTAATCTCGAAATACGCCAACCCAACAAGTACCTTTGGAGACACCTGTAGAGCACCTTTATAATCACCCAGTTATGTTGTGACGTTTGGTAGCACACAAAGTGTTCCTCCAGTAAACGGGAGTTGCATAATCTCATAGTCATAGGAACATGTATAAGTCATGAAGAAAGCAATAGAAACATACTATACGATCGAGTGCTAAGCTAACGGAATGGGTCAAGTCAATCACATCATTCTCCTAAAGATGTGATCCCGTTAATCAAATGACAACTCATGTCAATGGCTAGGAAACTTAACCATCTTTGATTAACGAGCTAGTCAAGTAGAAGTATACGAGTGACACTTTGTTTGTCTATGTATTCACACATGTATTATGTTTCCGGTTAATACAATTCTAGCATGAATAATAAACATTTATCATGAAATAAGGAAATAAATAATAACTTTATTATTGCCTCTAGGGCATATTTCCTTCAGTCTCCCACTTGCACTAGAGTCAATAATCTAGATCACATCGCCATGTGATTTAACATCAATAGTTCACATCACCATGTGATTAACACCCATAGTTCACATCGTCATGTGACCAACACCCAAAGGGTTTACTAGAGTCAATAATCTAGTTCACATCGCTATGTGATTAACACCCAAAGAGTACTAAGGTGTGATCATGTTTTGCTTGTGAGAGAAGCTTAGTCAACGGGTCTGCCATATTCAGATCCGTATGTATTTTGCAAATTTCTATGTCTACAATGCTCTGCACGGCGCTACTTTAGCTAATTGCTCCCACTTTCAATATGTATCCAGATGAAGACTTAGAGTCATCTGGATCAGTGCCAAAACTTGTATGGACGTAACCCTTTACGACGAACCTTTTTTCACCTCCATAATCGAGAAACATATCCTTATTCCACTAAGGATAATTGTGACCGTTGTCCAGTGATCTACTCCTAGATCACTATTGCACTCCCTTGACAAAATCAGTTTAGGGTATACAATAGATCTGGTACATAGCATGTCATACTTTATAGAACCTATGGCTGAGGCATAGAGAATGATTTTCATTCTCTTTCTATCTTCTGCCGTGGTCGGGCTTTGAGTCTTACTCAATTTCACACCTTGTGACACAAGTAAGAACTCTTTCTTTGACTGTTCCATTTTGAACTACTTCAAAACTTGTCAAGGTATGTACTCATTGAAAAAACTTATCAAGCGTCTTGATCTATCTCTATAGATCTTGATGTTCTATATGTAAGCAGCTTCACCGAGGTCTTTCTTTGAAAAACTCCTTTCAAACACTCCTTTATGCTTTGCAGAATAATTCTACATTATTTCCGATCAACAATATGTCAATCACATATACTTATCAGAAATGTTGTAGTGCTCCCACTCACTTTCTTGTAAATACAGGCTTCTCCAAAAGTCTGTACAAAACCAAATGCTTTGATCACACTATCAAAGCGTTTATTCCAACTCCGAGAGGCTTGCACCAGTCCATAAATGGATCGCTGGAGCTTGCACACTTTGTTAGCTCCCTTTGGATCGACAAAACCTTCCGGTTGCATAATATACAACTCTTCTTCCAGAAATCCATTTTAGAATGCAGTTTTTACATCCATTTGCCAAATTTCATAATCATAAAATGCGGCAATTGCTAACATGATTCGGACAGACTTAAACATCGCTACGGGTGAGAAGGTCTCATCATAGTCAATCCCTTGAACTTGTCGAAAACCTTTCACAACAAGTCGAGCTTTATAGACAGTAACATTACAGTCAGCGCCAGTCTTCTTCTTGAAGATCCATTTATTCTCAATGGCTTGCCGATCATCGGGCAAGTCAACCAAAGTCCACACTTTGTTCTCATACATGGATCCCATCTCAGATTTCATGGCCTCAAGCCATTTTGTGGAATCTGGGCTCACCATCGCTTCTTCATAGTTCGTAGGTTCGTCATGGTCTAGTAACATAACCTCCAGAACAGGATTACCGTACCACTCTGGTGCGGATCTTACTTTGGTCGACCTACGAGGTTCAGTAACAACTTGATATGAAGTTTCATGATCATCATCATTAACTTCCTCACTAATTGGTATAGACGTCACAGGAATCGGTTTCTGTGATGAACTACTTTCCAATAAGGGAGAAGGTACGGTTACCTCATCAAGTTCTACTTTCCTCCCACTCACTTCTTTCGAGAGAAACTCCTTCTCTAGAAAGGATCCATTCTTAGCAGCGAATGTCTTGCCTTCGGATCTGTGATAGAAGGTGTACCCAACAGTCTCCTTTGGGTATCCTATGAAGACACATTTTTCCGATTTGGGTTTGAGCTTATCAGGATGAAACTTTTTCACATAAGCATCGCAACCCCAAACTTTAAGATACGACAACTTTGGTTTCTTGCCAAACCACAGTTCATAAGGCGTCGTCTCAACGGATTTAGATGGTGCCCTATTTAACGTGAACGCAGCTATCTCTAATGTATAACCCCAAAACGATAGTGGTAAATCGGTAAGATACATCATAGATCGCACTATATCCAATAAAGTGCGGTTACGACGTTCGGACACACCATTACGCTGTGGTGTTCCAGGTTTCGTGAGTTGCGAAACTATTCCGCATTGTTTTTAATTGAAGACCAAACTCGTAACTCAAATATTTGTCTCCACGATCAGATCGTAGAAACCTTATTTTCTTGTCACGATGATTTTCCACTTCATTCTGAAATTCTTTGAACTTTTCAAATGTTTCAGACTTATGTTTCATCAAGTAGATATACCCATATCTGTTCAAATCATCTGTGAAGGTCAGAAAATAACGATACCCGCCGCGAGCCTCAACACTCATCGGATCGCATACATCAGTATGTATTATTTCCGATAAGACAGTTGCTTGCTCCATTGTTCCGGAGAACGGAGTTTTAGTCATCTTGCCCATAAGGCATGGTTCGCAAGCATCAAGTGATTCATAATCAAGTGATTCCAAAATCCCATCAGCATGGAGTTTCGTCATGCGCTTTACACCAATATGACCTAAACGGCAGTGCCACAAATAAGTTGCACTATCATTATTAACTTTGCATCTTTTGGCTTCAATATTATGAATATGTGTATCACTACGATCAAGATCCAACAAACCATTTTCGTTGGTGTGTATGACCATAGAAGGTTTTATTCATGTAAACAGAACAACAATTGTTCTCTAACTTAAATGAATAACCGTATTGCAATAAACATGATAAAATCATATTCATGCTCAATGCAAACACCAAATAACACTTATTTAGGTTTAACACTAATCCTGAAAGTATAGGGAGTCTGCGATGATGGTCATATCAATCTTGGAACCACTTCCAACACACATCATCACTTCACCCTTAACTAGTCTCTGTTTATTCTGGAACTCCCGTTTCGAGTTACTAATCATAGCAACTGAACTAGTATCAAATACTTAGGGGTTGCTATAAACACTAGTAAAGTACACATCAACAACATGTATATCAAATATACCTTTGTTCACTTTGCCATCCTTCTTATCCGCCAAATACTTGGGGCAGTTCCGCTTCCAGGACCAGTTCCTTTGCAGTAGAAGCACTCAGTCTCAGTCTTAGGTCCAGTCTTGGGCTTCTTCACTTGAGCATCAACTCGCTTGCCGTTCTTCTTGAAGTTCCCCTTCTTCCCTTCGCCCTTTTATTGAAACTAGTGGTCTTGTCAACCATCAACACTTGATGTTTTTCTTGATTTCTACCTTCGTCGATTTCAGCGTCACGAAGAGCTTGGGAATCGTTTCCGTTATCCCTTGCATATTATAGTTCATCACGAAGTTCCAGTAACTTGGTGATAGTGACTAGAGAACTCTGTCAATCACTATCTTATCTGGAAGATTAACTCCCACTTGATTCAAGTGATTGTAGTACTCACACATTCTCAGCACATGCTCACTAGCTGAGCAATTCTCCTCCATCTTGTAGGCAAAATATTGTCAGAGGTCAAATACCTCTCGACACGGGCATGAGTATGAAATACCAATTTCAACTCTTGGAACATCTTATATGCTCCGTGGCGTTTCAAAACATTTTTGAAGTCCCGGTTCAAAGTCGTAAAGCATGGTGCACTAAACTATCAAGTAGTCATCATACCGAGCTTTTGTCAAACGTTCATAACGTCTGCATCTGCTCCTGCAACAGGTCTATCACCTAGGGGTGCATCAAGGACATAATTCTTCTGTGCAGCAATGAGGATAATCCTCAGATCACGGATCCAATCCGCATCATTGCTACTAACATATTTCAACATAGTTTTTCTCTAGGAACATATCAAAACTAAAATAGGGGAGCTAAACGCGAGCTATTGATCTACAACATAGATATGCTAATACTACCAGGACTAAGTTCATCATAAATTAAAGTTCAATTAATCATATTACTTAAGAACTCCCACTTAGATAGACATCCCTCTAATCATCTAAGTGATCACATGATCCAAATCAACTAAACCATAACCGATCATCACGTGAAATGGAGAGTTTTCAATGGTGAACATCTCTATGTTGATCATATCTACTATATGATTCACACTCGACCTTTCGGTCTCAGTGTTCCGAGGCCATATCTGCATACGCTAGGCTCGTCAAGTTTAACCTGAGTATTCTGCGTGTGCAAAACTGGCTTGCACCCGTTGTAGATGGACGTAGAGCTTATCACACCCGATCATCACGTGGTGTCTGGGCACGACGAACTTTGGCAACGGTGCGTACTCAGGGAGAACACTTTTATCTTGAAATTTAGTGAGAGATCATCTTATGATGCTACCGTCAATCAAAGCAAGATAAGATGCATAAAAGATAAACATCACATGCAATCAATATAAGTGATATGATATGGCCATCATCATCTTGTGCTTGTGATCTCCATCTCCGAAGCACCGTCATGATCACCATCATCACCGGCGCGACACCTTGATCTCCATCGTAGCATCGTTGTCGTCTCGCCAACTATTGCTTCTATGACTATCGCTACCGCTTAGTGATAAAGTAAAGCAATTACAGGGCGATTGCATTGCATACAATAAAGCGACAACCATATGGCTCCTGCCAGTTGCCGATAACTCGGTTACAAAACATGATCATCTCATACAATAAAATATAGCATCATGCCTTGACCATATCACATCACAACATGCCCTGCAAAAACAAGTTAGACGTCCTCTACTTTGTTGTTGCAAGTTTTACGTGGCTGCTACGGGCTAAGCAAGAACCGTTCTTACCTGCGCATCAAAAACCACAGCGATAGTTCGGCAAGTTAGTGTTGTTTTAACCTTCTCAAGGACCGGGCGTAGCCACACTCGGTTCAACTAAAGTTGGAGAAACTGACACCCGCCAGCCACAAGTGTGCAAAGCACGTCGATAGAACCAGTCTCGCGTAAGCGTACGCGTAATGTCGGTCCGGGCTGCTTCATCCAACAATACCGCCGAACCAAACTGTGACATGCTGGTAAGCAGTATGACTTGTATCGCCCACAACTCACTTGTGTTGTACTCGTGCATATAACATCTACGCATAAAAACTGGCTCTGATGCCACTGTTGGGGAACGTAGTAATTTCAAAAATTTCCTACGCACACGCAAGATCATGGTGATGCATAGCAACGAGAGGGGAGAGTGTTGTCTATGTACCCTCGTAGACCGTAAGCGGAAGCGTTATATCAATGCGGTTGATGTAGTCGTACGTCTTCACGATCCGACCGATCCATGTACCGAAAGCACGTCACCTCCGAGTTCTGCACACGTTCGGCTCGGTGACGTCCTCGCCTTCTCGATCTAGCAAGAGGGGCGAAGTAGTAGATGAGTTCCGGCAGCACGACGGCGTGGTGACAGTGTTGGTGAAGAACAATCTTTGCAGGGCTTTGCCTAAGCATTACGAAAACTATGACGGAGGGTAAACTAGAGGAGACGGGGTTGCCGGCACACGGCTTGGTGTTTCTTGATCTGTCTTGGGTGCTAGCCCTACCCCTCTATTTATATGTTGAGCCTTGGGGTCGAACATGGAGTAAAAGCCTCCACAAAGTCGGTTTCACCTGAAAGGCAAGAGTCCTTCTCGGACTCCAGGGCCAGACGCCAGGGTTCCCGGCGTCTGGACCCAGACGCCAGGGACCCTGGCGTCTGGCCCCTGGACTCCGCGAAACTTCCTTTTGCGCTTTCCAAAAACCTCGTGGGCTGTCCCCTTTGGCCCAGATAAAGTGTTCTCATGCCCAAACATTTCGGGAAACATCCGGAACACCTTCCGATGGATTCCAGAACCTCTCCGGAGATCAAACACTACTATCCACATATCAATCTTCACTTCCGGACCATTCCGGAGTTCCTTGTCATATCCATGATCTCATCGAAAACTCCGAACAACATTCGGTCACCAACATACATAACTCATAGTACTATATCGTCAACGAACGTTAAGCGTGCGGACCCTACGGGTTCGAGAACTATGTAGACATGACCGAGACACCTCTCTTGTCAATAACCAATAGCGGGACCTGGATGCCCATATTGGCTCCTACATATTCTACGAAGATCTTTATCGGTCAGGCCGCATAACAACATTCGTTGTTCCCTTTGTCATCGGTATGTTACGTTCCCGAGATTCGATCGTAGGTATCTCAATACCTAGTTCAATCTCGTTACCGGCAAGTCTCTTTACTCATTCCGTAATACATCATCCCGCAACTAACTCATTAGTTGCAATGCTTGCAAGGCTTATAGTGATGTGCATTACCGAGTGGGCCCAGAGATACCTCTCTGACAATCGGAGTGACAAATCCTAATCTCGAAATACGCCAACCCAACAAGTACCTTTGGAGACACCTGTAGAGCACCTTTATAATCACCTAGTTACGTTGTGACGTTTGGTAGCACACAAAGTGTTCCTCCAGTAAATGGGAGTTGCATAATCTCATAGTCATAGGAACATGTATAAGTCATGAAGAAAGCAATATCAACATACTAAACTATCGAGTGCTAAGCTAACGGAAAGGGTCAAGTCAATCACATCATTCTCCTAATGATGTGATCCCGTTAATCAAATGACAACTCATGTCAATGGCTAGGAAACTTAACCATCTTTGATTAACGAGCTAGTCAAGTAGAGGCATAGTAGTGACACTTTGTTTGTCTATGTATTCACACATGTATTATGTTTCCGGTTAATACAATTCTAGCATGAATAATAAACATTTATCATGAAATAAGGAAATAAATAATAACTTTATTATTGCCTCTAGGGCATATTTCCTTCACCTGGGCCCTGCATTACAATGTTAGGTGAGTTGATGACAATATTATGCTCATTTGACAGATTCACATATTTAACACTAGCAGAATAGCTTACCAAAGATTGCTGAGACCATCTGAGATATATGGCGTTTTAAACTGGATAGTTCGGCGGTTGCTTCTGCAAGAGCCGCCTCTGACTTCTCAGCTCGGTTGATCAAGGCGCTCTTTTCATCAGCCCAGGCCTTCTTCTCCACCTCAAAGCCTTTTTTCAGTTTTTCTTGTTCAGATACGCTGAACTCAAATTTGGAGTTCGCTTTTTGAGTTTCAATCTCCTGAGCTTCCAGGCGGTTCTTCAAGTCAGATATATCCGATTCAAATTGACTATTGGTGGCCTGTACAAATACCGGGTCAAAATCGGGATTTTCATGAGGCAATATTAAGTCCCAAGTCTTTTGCAAGCAATAACACTTGGCACTTGGGGACTAATGTATACTGAAGAATTTTTGTTTAAAGTAGCGGTTCATGACAGTAAGTCCCAATCACTTTGCAAGCAAGAGTATTTGGCACTTGGGGGCTAATGCATATTGCTGTTAAAGCCTTTTTTTAATAGTTTGTTCTGTGCAACCATATGAAGAACCGGTTCAATCATACTGATTAAACCGCCCCTTGGGGACTACGGAGTAACCCGGAGTTCTTCTGTGTTTTAGTTCAACTATGTTACTAATATTGCTAAACTTTCTTTCCAAAGTCTACAACATATTCTTCATAAGCAATAGACTTGGGGGCTGGCACGGTAAGGATAAATGAATATGGAGAAAAGGTTGTACCTCAAATTTTTGATACATTTGCTTCACCATATCAATTTCGGTGTGACGACTGCTGTGCACTTGGATCATATAGCCAGAAAAGACTTCGCCAATACTCATGTGAGTATACTCAGTGACGTCAAATTTAACCCGACGGCGTTCCAGAAGTTCATCCTTGGCAGAACATTTGGCCAGCATGGTTGGTCTCCCCGGCTCAGTAAAGCCGGTCTTGGTGATTTCAACATCGGTATCTTGAGGATCATCCGTCCTGGCAAGGCTAGGGACTTCCGGGTGTTCAGAACCATCGACAGCTTGCTCGACGGGCGGGTCAGAAGTGGGCGTTGGTATATCATGAGCTGGCTCAGGCGGCGGCTCATGAGTGGAGGCTTCAGGGGCGGCTGTTCCAAGTTCCGGCTCATTTAAGATCGGCTCTTCGGCCGGCTTGTTCTTCTTCGCCCTCTTGCTGGGCTTTGCTTGGCCACTACATAAGGTCACAAGGTCATTACAAGTGTAGTAAATTGAAATGAATACAGGATAAGCAGGTTATCATTACCCTGGAGCGGTTTTAAAAGTTGGCATATTGGACTGCATTGATTCGCCGGAAGAAGGTGAAGTTTCCTGATAATTTGAGTCAGAAGAATTGAGTGGTTGATGAGTGAGACCCGCCAAAGGGTAAAAGGGATATAAATCAGAGGTGACCACGTTCCGACGCTTTCTTGCTGTATTGGGCAAGCCGGAGGAGAGTTCCGCATCTTTGCTGGTCCGGGTCTGCCTCCGGCTCTCATGAGTCTGTCGCTTCAAAAGAAATTGAGGATCTTGGTAAGCTAAAGGATGTGAATATCTTACTTTCCGGGTTACTCTTCGGACTTTCTGTCTTGGCAAAGGCTCGGAGTCGGAGGAAATGATAGTTACCTCTTCAACCGCTGCATGACTCGCTCCTGTATCCTCCTGAGGATAATCAGTGTCAATAAGATAGTTAAAAAGGGAGCCTAGAGAATCAAGAGCTACCTGTGATTCAGAGGTTTCCTCTAGCCGAAGCATGTCTGAGGCGCTGGGTTTGTTTCCTTTCTTCCTGGCGGCGGCTCTCCTGGCGGCTTTCTTAGCTTTTCCGGCCTTCTTTGTAGTCTCATGATCATAATTGGCTTTCCAAAACTCGTCAGTGGCCTGTGAATTTCAACAAGATTTTTGAGTAAAGGTAAAACTTCAAAGGTGAGTGTATAAAATAAAAATGCTTAAGTTACTAGCTTACCGCTGGAGCCGGGTTAGCTTTGCATAAAGGGCTCAAACCTACTTTGCCACAGTCTGCCAGGCTCTCATGCATGAGTGATTTTGTCCTATCATCAATGACGTCATCAGGTAAATCGTCAGGGCTGTGCCGCAGAGGATCATTCCTCTGGCCTGTGTAGCCGCACATCAAACCAGGGCGGCGGCTCAATGGAATAAACCGCCAGGCAAGCCAAACCCGGACCAAATCAATGTCATTCAAGCCATTCCCTAGAAGAGCCTTGACTTTGCTCATGGTGGGGGCAAGTTTCTGGCGTTCAGCAGCTGACAGCTTATCTGGTAAAGGATGAGTAGACTCAAGGCGCAGGGCGCGAAAGCCGGGCAGAGGGTTTTCACCAGCCGGAGAAGTATCTTGACAGTAGAACCATGTCTGGTTCCAGTCTTTGGGGTGACTCGGTGGATCGTCGTACGGAAAAATGCAGTCTCTCCTTCGCTGGATTGAGATCCCACCAAGCTCCAAGCTAGGCCCATTGGCACTTTCATTCTGGCGGTTCAAATAAAATAATTCCCTGAAGAGCAGCAAGTTGGGTTCTTCTCCAAGGTACACATCATAGAACACTTGGAAATTGCAAATGTTGGATACGGAGTTGGGACCGATATCTTGAGGTCGGAGGTCAAAAAAGTGCAGGACATCTCTGAAAAACTTTGAGCCGGGTGGAGAAAAGTCCCGGTTCATGTGGGTTGAGGTTTTTCCTCTGTTGGATCAGGAGCACGATAGGACATGACTTCCTTCTTTGGCAGATAGCCATTCTTCACAAAATCAGCAAGGGTGCTTTCTGTGATGATGGATTTGACCCAATTGCATGTAACGGGTGATTTGGGCGATTTCGGCGGCATTATAAATATGGAAGCCTACGACAAAATAAAAATTTCCGGTTCAAATTTAAGCCGGAGAGAAATACTTCGAATCATATTCAAGATGGCGGCTTATGAAAGGGGCCTAATGGTATATGGCTAATTATGTCAGATTATTTAAGCCGCCATGAGCAGTTAAGTTATTTAAGCCGCCATGGGTATGTGGATCTATCAAAATACAAGCATCGACTAAGTGTGCAAAAACAGGTTTCACAGATTGCAATTATTATTTTGGATCAACGGGTGCTTAGAAAAGGTAAAATATTCTAGACCTCACAAACCAGTACAGAGGAGTTCATCAGTTCTAAAGAGGCCTTTGGACAAGAAAAGGGGATCTACTAGCATCTGAAATTGATGCGAAACAACTATCGCCTGAGTTTAGTACTTCTTTTAGATCAAAAGAGGACGCCATGGAGAAGCCATGGAGAATCCATGATAAACAGCGAAGAACACAGAGGAACTCGCAGACCCTAATGCGGATCTGAGGTGCGGTAATGCGAAGACTTACAGCTGCAGATCTACTGCGGAGGGTTGTCGCCGATCTCTGGACTGATTCAGGTTGATGCAGAGGCCGAGATCGACGAAGACGAGGTGCTCTGCGGCAGCAGCGGAGCTCGAGTGGCAGTAGGGTTGCGAAAGAAGAAGACGAGGAAAGAGGAGAATGAGGAAAGACCTGTTCGTGCCTATTTATAAGGGAAGACTGATAAGTGGGAGCAAAAAACGAGGAGGCCGAAAACATGATTATCCAACTACAAAGACGCTCGATTCTCGGGACGGTCATTAAGATAAGGATCCGTTGAGATACGTTGGGCAAAACATGCATTATTGGCACATGACGTCTTGGCGGGTCACCATAAATCCAAAGGATGACGTTATGGCGGTTAATGGCAGATGATGTCATGGCAGGTCACCATAAATCCAAATGATGACACCATGGCGGGTTATGTGCTCAGCGAGTTCTCTCGGTACACCCGGCATGTCACAAGGTTTCCATGCAAAGATGTCCCGGTTCTCAAGGATGAACTCGATGAGCACGCTTTCCTATTTGGGATCCAGATTTGCACTGATACTGAATTGCTTAGATGAGTCACCTGGAACAAAATCAACAAGCTTGGTGTCATTGGTCGACCTAAATTTCATCACCGGCTCGTGTTCCGTGGTTGGTTTCTTCAGAGACGTCATGTCCGCCGGGTCAACATTGTCTTTATAGAACTTCAACTCCTCTGCTGCACAGACAGATTCAGCATAAGCAGCGTCACCTTCCTCACATTCTAAGGCTATCTTCCGACTCCCATGTACGGTGATGGTGCCCTTGTGACCCGGCATCTTGAGCTGCAAGTAAACATAACACGGCCGCGCCATGAATTTGGCATAAGCCGGCCGTCCAAACAGGGCGTGATATGGGCTCTTGATCTTGACCACTTCAAAGGTTAATTTGTCAGCCCTAGAATCATGCTCATCTCCGAAGGCTACCTCCAGTTCAATCTTACCAACTGGGTATGCCGACTTACTAGGCACCACTCCATGGAAAACAGTGTTAGATGTCTTAAGGTTCTTATCAGTCAACCCCATACGACGAAAGGTCTCATAATAGAGGATATTGATGCTGCTGCCTCCATCCATGCGCACCTTAGTGAATTTATATCCACCAACCTGAGGTGCCACCACCAGAGCCAACTGACCTGGATTGTCAACCCGGGGAGGGTGATCTTCCCTGCTCCACACAATCAGCTGCTCTGACCACCTCAAATAACGAGGGACTGGCGGCTCAACAGCGTTCACGGCCCTCTTATGAAGTTTCTGGTCCCTTTTGCACAGAATGGTGGTGAACACATGATATTGTCCACTATTCAGTTTCCTCGGGTTACTCTGATACCCGGATTGCTGCTGCTGCTGACCTCCCTGGCCAGATTGCTGATTATAACCACCTTGGTGACCTTGAGGGCTCTGGCCATGAAAGCCGCCACCACCTGAGCCGCAGCCCGGGCCATGAAAACCGCCGCCGCCTGAGCTGCCGCCCGACCCGTGATTACCGTCGAACATGTTAGAATTCTTGAAACCTTCATAATCGTACAGTCTTTCCATAGATGAGTGGCTGGCTTCTCCCGGGTATCGTGCCTTGGACAAGGCTCATTCAGCAATTGCTCAAGGGTGGGACCTGACCCGCCAGACCGAGGAGGTCGCCTCCCCTTGCGTCGTTGATTGTTGCCCTGTGTATTCGCCACAAACTCCGAGCTACCATCAGCCTTACGTTTATTATTGCCTTCTTGATTTACCGGGTTATGCTGAAGACCCTTAGCGTTACCGTTCTTCTTTCCCTTCCCTGTCTTCTCTTCATCGGACGTGGGATCCTTGGTACTATCAGAATCGGCGTATTTAAGCAGAGCCGCCATCAGCTAGCCCATGTCATTACAATCGCGCTTGAGCTGCCCCAGCTTCTGTTTCAGAGGTTCAAAATGGCAATTTTTCTCCAACATTAAGACTACAGAGCCGGCATCCATCTTATCATATGAATGTATTATTTCCTTCACCCGGCGCACCCAATGGGTCATGGACTCACCTTCCTCTTGCTTGCAATTAGTCAAGTCCACAATCGACATAGGCTGCTTACATGTGTCCTTGAAGTTCTGAATAAACCGGGCCTTTAACTCGGCCCAGGACCCAATGGAATTAGGTGGCAGTCCCTTTAACCAAGTGCGGGCCGTTCCATCCAGCATCATAGTGAAATACTTGGCCATCGCTGCGTCACTGACCTCCAACAGCTCCATGGCCATCTCATAGCTTTCAATCCACGCCCCAGGCTGTAAATCAGCTGTGTAATTTGGCACCTTTCGAGGTCCCTTGAAATCCTTGGGTAAACGTTCATTACGTAGAGCCGGCACCAAACAAGGAATACCGCCGGTTCTTGTGGCCATGCCTGCCTCAACAGAAGTCGTCGGATAAGCCGGGAAGGTTTGGTGAGCCGCCTGCTGAGCTGCCCGCTCAGCCGCCTGCTGAGCATGTTGACGTATCCTGTCCTGTACCGGGTTATGCCCACCTGGCTGGTTACGACGCTGGGCATTGCTTGATACGGCCGCCGAATCCATATGTCTGCTGTAACTCGGGCTCCGGCTCGGGCAGGAGTCGAATGAATCCTGTCTCGACTATAAGAATAAGCCTCCTGCTGCACCAGAGCCGTCTGAAGAAGTTCTCTGACCCTTCGCATTTCAACTGCTGTTGGAGAGTCGCCCTCCACCGGGAGAGCCGCCAATCGCGCCGCCGCAGCGATCATGTTCTCCAGCGGGTTAGAATAATGACCCGGTGGTGTTGGCACATACTGAGGCGGAGCAGTATTTACTCGGGGAGGTTTCGTCACCCGTGGTTGAACCGGTGCCCCAGCTCCGGGCGTCGCAGCGGGTTTACCTCTGGCGGATTACTGGGACCTGCACCGGGTGTGCGGAAGAGATTTATAGGATCGTAAATCAAAGACAGACGGGATTGAGACTTCTAGTGCCTTCTCCTCATGACCTCATTTGGTGCGTTTAGATCCATCGTAAGCTGGAACGCTTCTGATTGAAGCTGCTGGGCTCGAGCATCCAAAGCCGCCCGCTCCGTAGCCAATCTGGTGCCCTGAGCTGCTAAGTTTTCCTTGGCTTGTATTATCTCCTCACGTAACCGAACCACCTCTGCATCATGCTCAGCCTGATCCACCGGATTGACTGGGGCGGTTAACAGGGTTCTCAGTCTATCCGTGAGATCAATCAGCACCTGAGCCGGCGGGCACACAGGGCCTCCTGCCCCAGCTGCCGCTAACCCGGAGGTTATTGCTGTCGCAGCCGTAGAGTTTGACCTGGTTGAGTGCCGGCCATGAAGATCCCTACTCTGCTCGGCGGCTCAAAGGGGTCCGGAATACTGCTGCCATCGGAACAGCCCACAAGCCCGCAGTCTTGTAGTTGATACAACGAATCTTTCTCACCCATGGACGACTCATCGTCAGAATAGATGGCCGTCTCACCGCCAGACACGGATCCTTCAGGAAGTTCTCCTCCATGGACGCATCCCACGAAGGCACGCTTCATGGCGGGCGGGTCTCGCACACTGAGTCGTCTTGATGATGTCGGTGCAGATGTCCGGCTCAGGGCCCGGCTCGCCGTTCCGGCCGATGAAGACGTGAATTCCGCCGAAGGGGACCCGGTACCCGTACTCAGTTGAGCCGGCATTGGGGCCCCAGCCTGCGTCATCGATGTAGAGCTTGCTGCGACGACTCTTGGTCATCCAGCCCACAGCGTATCCCCTGAGCCCTTCGAAGCTGCCCTTCAAGAACTCAAATCCACCATGCGCTGGCCCCACGGTGGGCGCCAACTGTCGTGGAATTGTCACGGCAGATGTCCTCGTGAAAGGACTTAGTCGTGGAGCCATCGCAACTAGGAAGCTTAAAGGGGTTAAAGCGGGACAAAGGACACGAGGGTTTATACTGGTTCGGCCCCATGTGGTGAAGGTAAAAGCCTAATCCAGTTGAGGTGGAATTGCTAGGGTTTCGATGACCAGGGAGCGAATCCGCTATGCCTGGCTCTCGATTTGATGTTACTTGCCCTAAGCCGCCGCTGGGTCGTCCCCTTATATACACGGGTTGACGCCCTGCGGTCTACAGAGTCCCGGCCGGCTCATAAACAGTGTCTGGCTCAGTGACTAGTTAATCTTGCCTTATAATACAAGTCATACCATTATGGCAGTCTATCACTACGGGCCTTAAGTCGCCTTTGGGCTTTGGGCCCTTAACTGAACCGCCATCTTCAAGCTTGGTCTTGGGCTTCGAGAGTCTTCGTAGGTATAACCCGGCCCCTCCTGGGCGGGTCATACCTACTAGTTATATCCCCAACACTTCCTCATAGTTCGTAGGTTCGTCATGGTCAAGTAACATGACCTCCAGAACAGGATTACTGTACCACTCTGGTGTGGACCTTACTCTGGTTGACCTACGAGGTTCGGTAGTAACTTGATCTGAAGTTTTAGGATCATCGTCATTAGCTTCCTCACTAATTGGTGTAGGAATCACTCAAACTAATTTCTGTGATGAACTACTTTCCAATTCGGGAGCAGGTACATTTACCTCATCAAGTTACACTTTCCTCCCACTCACTTCTTTCGAGAGAAACTCCTTCTCTAGAAAGGATCCATTCTTAGCAACAAAGATCTTGCCTTTGGATCTGAGATAAAAGGTGTACCCAACATTTTCTTTTGGGTATCCTATGAAGACGCACTTCTCCGGTTTGGGTTCGAGCTTATCAGGTTGAAAACTTTTTCACATAAGCATCGTAGCCCCAAACTTTAAGAAATGACAGCTTAGGTTTCTTGCCAAACCACAGTTCATACGGTGTCATCTCAACGGATTTAGATGGTGCCCTATTTAACGTGAATGCAATTGTCTCTAATGCATAACCCCAAAATGATTGTGGTAAATCGGTAAGAGACATCATAGATCGCACCATATCAAATAAAGTACGGTTACGATGTTCGGACACACCATTACGCTGTGGTGTTCCAGGTGGCATGAGTTTGTGAAACTATTTCCACATTGTTTTAATTGAAAGCCAAACTCGTAACTCAAATATTCGCCTCCACGATCAGATCGCAGAACTTTTATTTTCTTGTTACGATGATTTTACACTTCACTCCGAAATTCTTTGAACTTTTCAAATGTTTCAGACTTATGTTTCATTAAGTAGATATACCCATATCCGCTCAAATCATCTTGTGAAGGTTAGAAATAACGATACCCGCCGCGAGCCTTAACACTCATCGGACAGCATACATCAGTATGTATTATTTCCAATAAGTTAGTTGCTCGCTCCATTGTTCCGGAGAACGAAGTCTTAGTCATCTTTCCCGTGAGGCATGGTTCGCAAGCATCAAGTGATCCAAAAGCCCATCAGCGTGGAGTTTCTTCATGCGCTTTACACCAATATGACCTAAATGGCAGTGCCACAAATAGGTTGCACTATCATTATTAACTTTGCATCTTTTGTCTTCAATATTTATTAATATGTGTATCACTACGATCGAGATTCCATAAACCAATTATATTGAGTGTATGACCATAGAAGGTTTTATTCATGTAAACAGAACAACAATTATTCTTTGACTTAAATGAATAACCGTATTGCAATAAACATGATCCAATCATATTCATGCTCAACGGAAACACCAAATAACATTTATTTTTTAGGTTCAACACTAATCCCGAAGGTAAAAGGAGTGTGCAATGGTGATCTTATCTGAACGAAATATGCCCTAGAGGCAATAATAAAGTTATTATTTATTTCCTTATATCATGATAAATGTTTATTATTCATGCTAGAATTGTATTAACCGGAAACATAATACATGTGTGAATACATAGAAAACAGAGTGTCACTAGTATGCCTCTACTTGACTAGCTCGTTAATCAAAGATGGTTATGTTTCCTAGCCATAGACATAAGTTGTCATTTGATTAACGAGATCACCTCATTAGGAGAATGACGTGATTGACTTGACCCATTCCGTTAGCTTAGCACCCGATCGTCAAGTATGTTGCTATTGCTTTCTTCATGACTTATACATGTTCCTCTGACTATGAGATTATGCAACTCCTGTTTACCGGAGGAACACTTGGTGTGCTACCAAACGTCACAACGTAAATGGGTGATTATAAAGGTGCTCTACAGGTGTCTCCAAAGGTACTTGTTGGGTTGGCGTATTTCGAGATTAGGATTTGTCACTCCGATTGTCGGAGAGGTATCTCTGGGCCCACTCGGTAATGCACATCACTATAAGCCTTGCAAGCATTGTGACTAATGAGTTAGTTGCGGGATGATGTGTTACGGAATGAGTAAAGAGACTTGCCGGTAACGAGATTGAACTAGGTATTGAGATACCGACGATCGAATCTCGGGCAAGTAACATACCGATGACAAAGGGAACAACGTATGTTGTTATGCGGTCTGACCGATAAAGATCTTCGTAGAATATGTGGGAGCCAATATGGGCATCCAGGTCCCGCTATTGGTTATTGACCGGAGACGTGTCTCGGTCATGTCTACATAGTTCTCGAACCCGTAGGGTCCGCACGCTTAAAGTTACGATGACAGTTTTATTATGAGTTTATGTATGTTGATGACCGAATGAGTTCGGAGTCCCGGATGAGATCGGGGACATGACGAGGAGTCTCGAAATGGTCGAGACGTAAAGATCGATATATTGGACGACAATATTCGGACTTCGGAAAGGTTCCGAGTGATTCGGTTATTTTTCGGAGTACCGGAGAGTTACGGGAATTCGTATTCGGCCTTAATGGGCCATACGGGAAAGGAGAAAAAGGCCTCAAAAGGTGGCCGCACCCCTCCCCATGGTCTGGTCCGAATTGGACTAGGGAAGGGGGGCGCACCCTTCCTTGTTTCTCCTTCCCCCTTCCCTTCTCCTACTCCCACAAGGAAAGGAGGAGTCCTACTCCCGGTGGGAGTAGGACTCCCCCCTATGGCGCGCCTCTCCCCTTGGCCGGCTGCCTCCCCCTTGCTCCTTTATATACGGGGGCAGGGGGCACCCAAGAGACACAACAATTGATCCTTGAGATCTCTTAGCCGTGTGCGGTGCCCCCCTCCACCATATTACACCTCGATAATACCGTTGCGGAGCTTAGGCGAAGCCCTGCGTCGGTGGAACATCATCATCGTCACCACGCCGTCGTGCTGACGAAACTCTCCCTCAACACTCGGCTGGATCGGAGTTCGAGGGACGTCATCGAGCTGAACATGTGTTGAACTCGGAGGTGCCGTACGTTCGGTACTTGATCGGTCGGATCGTGAAGACGTACGACTACATCAACCGCGTTGTGATAACGCTTCCGCTTTCAGTCTACGAGGGTACGTGGACAACACTCTCCCCTCTCGTTGCTATGCATCACCATGATCTTGCGTGTGCGTAGGAAAATTATTGAAATTACTACGTTCCCCAACATTATCAACCTTGGAATCACTTTCAATACACATCATCACCTCGCCCTTAACTAGTTTTCTATTTATTTTGCAACTCCCGTTTCGAGTTACTACCCTTAGCAACTGAACTAGTATAAAATACCGAGGGGTTGCTATAAACACTAGTAAAGTACACATCAGTAACATGTATATCAAATATACCTTTGTTCACTTCGCCATCCCTCTTATCCGCCAAGTATCTAGGGGCAGTTCCATTTCCAGTGACCATTTCCTTTGCAGTAGAAGCACTCAATTTCAGGCTTGAGTCTAGCTTTGGGTTTCTTCACGGGAGTGACAACTTGTTTGTCATTCTTCTTGAAGTTCCCTTTCTATTCCTTTGCCCTTTTCTTGAAACTAGTGGTCTTGTTAACCATCAACACTTGATGCTCTTTCTTGAATTCTACCTTCGCCGATTTCAGCATCACGAAGAGCTTGGGAATCGTTTCCATTATCCCTTGCATATTATAGTTTATCACGAAGTTCTAGTAACTTGGTGATAGTGACTAGAGAATTCTATCAATCACTATCTTTTCTGGAACATTAACTCCCACTTGATTCAAGTGATTGTAGTACCCAGAAAATATGAGCACATGCTCACTGGTTGAGCTATTCTCCTCCATCTTGTAGGCAAAGTACTGTCAGAGGTCTCATACCTCTCGAGACGGGCATGAGTATGAAATACCAATTTCAACTCTTGGAACAACTTGTTTGCTCTGTGGCGTTCAAAACATTTTTGATGTCCCGATTCTAATCCGTAAAGCATGATGCACTAAACTATCAAGTAGTCATCATACCGAGCTTTTGTCAAAACGTTCATAACGTCTGCATCTGCTCCGTCAATAGTTCTGTCACCTAGCGGTGCATCAAGGCCATAACTCTTCTGTGCAGCAATGAGGATAATCCTCAAATCACGGAGCTAGTCCGCATCTTTGCTACTAACATCTTTCAACTTATTTTTCTCTAGGAACATATCAAAAATAAATGGGGAACTACATCGCGAGCTATTGATCTACAACATAGATATGCAAATACTATCAGGACTAAGTTCATGATAAATTAAAGTTTAATTAATCATATTACTTAAGAACTCCCACTTAGATTGACATCCCTCTAATCATCTAAGTGATCACGTGATCCAAATCAACTAAACCATGTCCGATCATCACGTGAGATGGAGTAGTTTTCAATGGTGAACATCACTACGTTGATCATATCTACTATATGATTCACACTCGACCTTTCGGTCTCGGTGTTCCGAGGCCATATCTGCATATGCTAGGCTCGTCAAGTTTAACCCGAGTATTCTGCTTGTGCAAAACTGGCTTGCACCCGTTGTATGTGAACGTAGAGCTTATCACACCCGATCATCACGTGGTGTCTCGGCACGAAGAACTGTCGCAACGGTGCATACTCAGGGAGAACACTTATACCTTGAAATTTTAGTAAGGGATCATCTTATAAAGCTACCACCGAACTAAGCAAAATAAGATGTATAAAAGATAAACATCACATTCAATCAATATATGTGACATGATATGGCCATCATCATCTTGTGCTTTTGATCTCCATCTCCAAAGCACCGTCATGATCACCATCTTCACCGGCGCGACACCTTGATCTCCATCGTAGCATCGTTGTCGTCTCGCCAACTATTGTTTCTACGACTATCGCTACCGCTTAGCGATAAAGAAAAAAAACAATTACAGGGCGATTGCATTGCATACAATAAAGCGACAACCATATGGCTCCTGCCAGTTGCCGATAACTCCGTTACAAAACATGATCATCTCATACAATAAAATTTAGCATCATGTCTTGACCATATCACATCACAACATGCCCTGCAAAAACAAGTTAGACGTCCTCTACTTTGTTGTTGCAAGTTTTACGTGGCTGCTATGGGCTAAGCAAGAACCGTTCTTACCTACGCATCGAAACCACAACGATATTTCGTCAAGTATGTGCTGTTTTAACCTTCACAAGGACCGGGCGTCGCCACACTCGATTCAACTAAAGTTGGAGAAACTGACACCCGCCAGCCACCTGTGTGCGAAGCACGTCGGTAGAACCAGTCTCGCGTAAGCGTACGTGTAATGTCGGTCCGGGCCGCTTCATCCAGCAATACCGTCGAATCAATGTATGACATGCTGGTAAGCAGTATGACTATTACCGCCCACAACTCACTTGTGTTGTACTCGTGCATATAACATCTACGCATAGACCTGGCTGTGATGCCACTGTTGGGGAACGTAGTAATTTCAAAAAAATTCCTACGCACACGCAAGATCATGGTGATGCATAGCAACGAGAGGGGAGAGTGTCGTCCACGTACCCTCGTAGACCGTAAGAGGAAGCGTTATGACAATGTGGTTGATGTAGTCGTACGTCTTCACGATCGACCGATCCTAGTACCGAATGTACGGCACCTCCGCGATCAGCACACGTTCAGTTCGGTGACGTCCCATGAACTCACGATCCAGTAGAGCTTCGAGGGAGAGTTCCGTCAGCACGACGGTGTGATGACGGTGATGATGAAGCTACCGACGCAGGGCTTCGCCTAAGCACCGCTACGATATGACCGAGGTGGATTATGGTGGAGGGGGGCACCGCACACGGCTAAAAGATCAATGATCAAATTGTGTGTCTATGGGGTGCCCCCCTGCCCCGTATATAAAGGAGTGGAGGAGGGGGAGGGCTGGCCCTCTATGGCGCGCCCTGGAGGAGTCCTACTCCCACTGGGAGTAGGATTCCCCCCCCCCCCCTTCCTAGTTGGACTAGGAGAGACGGAAGGGGGAGAGAGGGAGGAAGGAAAGGGGGGCGCCGCCCCCTCCTAGTCCAATTCGGACCAGAGGGGGAGGGGGCGCGCGGCCTGCCCTGGCCTCCTCTCTTTCACTCTCCATTATGGCCCAATAAGGCCCATATACTTACCGGGGGTTCCGGTAACCTCCCGGTACTCCGGTAAATTCCCGAATTCACCCGGAACTATTCCGATGTCCAAATATAGGCTTCCAATATATTGATCTTTATGTCTCGACCATTTTGAGACTCCTCATCATGTCTGTGATCATATCCGGGACTCTGAACTACCTTAGGTACATCAAAACTCATAAACTCATAATACCGATCGTCACCGAACGTTAAGTGTGTGGACCCTACGGGTTCGAGAACTATGTAGACATGACCGAGACACGTCTCCGGGCAATAACCAATAGCGGAACCTGGATGCTCATATTGGCTCCTACATATTCTACGAAGATCTTTATCGGTCAAACCGCATAACAACATACGTTGTTCCCTTTGTCATCGGTATGTTACTTGCCCGAGATTCGATCGCCGGTATCTCAATACCTAGTTCAATCTCGTTACCAGCAAGTCCCTTTACTCGTTCTGTAATGAATCATCCCGCAACTAGCTCATTAGTCACATTGCTTTCAAGGTTATAGTGATGTGCATTACCGAGAGGGCCCAGAGATACCTCTCCAACAATCAGAGTGGCAAATCCTAATCTTGATCTATGCCAACTCAACAAGTACCATTGGAGACACCTGTATAGCACCTTTATAATCAACCAGTTACGTTGTGACGTTTGGTAGCACACAAAGTGTTCCTCCGATATTCGGGAGTTGCATAATCTCATAGTCATAGGAACATGTATAAGTCATGAAGAAAGCAATAGCAACATACTAAACGATCAAGTACTAAGCTAACGGAATGGGTCAAGTCAGTCACATCATTCTCTAATGATGTGATCCCGTTAATCAAATGAGAACTCATGTCTAAGGTTAGGAAACATAACCATCTTTGATTCAACGAGCTATGTTTGTCAAATGTGATCCCGTTAGGCATACTAGTGACACTATGTTTGTCTATGTATTCACACATGTACTAAGTTTCCGGTTAATACAATTCTAGCATGAATAATAAACATTTATCATGATATAAGGAAATATAAATAACAATTTTATTATTGCCTCTAGGGCATATTTCCTTCAGGGGCGGGGCCGGCAGGGACCCAAAAGGAAGAAGAAGCGGGGGCTGGGCTGGGGCAATGGCCCGACCCAGCCAACGGGCCATCCCCGTGCGCCGTCGGGTTCCGCATCGGCCGCGTTGCTCCCCGATGACCACTCCTCCAACCTTGTCAAGTGCTTCAACTGCAGCCTAGCCGGACACTCCCAGGTCGCCTGCTCGCACCCTCAGTGCTACTACGTGTGTTCGGACCCCGGACATCCGGCCTTCCTCTGCCCCGACCGTCCAGTGGCGGAGGAGCTGATGATGTACGGGCACGGGATTGAGGGTCTCGGATACTTCCACATCGAGGTGTCTGACATCGCCCCTTCACCATCGCTCCTGGCCATTGTCACCGTCAAGGATGGGGTGGCCTTGCGGGAGATGATCGAGGCCGAGCTCAACCACCTCTACCACTGCTCCTGGGACTGGCAGGTCACCATGTTGGCTGGTGGCCAGTCCTCGGTCGTCTTCCCGGACGTGGTCAGCCACGGCTACGGCACCCGTAGCGGAGACATCACCCTAGCCCTCAACAAGCTAGTGGTGGACATTTCCATGCCGGTGCGGGACCCCCTGGCTGTCGCAGTCCTGGACACAGCCTGGATCCTCATCGGTGGCCTCCCCGACATCGCCCGCTCGGAGCGGGTAATTCGGAACATGTCTCGCATCGTCGGCAAGGTGGTGGTGGTCGACGAGCTCTCCCTCCACAAAGAGGAGGAGGTCCGGGTCAAGGTCAAATCCCTTGACTCATCCAGACTCCGCGCCACGATCCGTGTGTTCTTCAACGACCAGGGTTTCGACCTCCGCATCTTCCCCGAGCCGCCCAACCACATTGGTCGCCCCGCATCCCCGACGACAGCTTCTTGGGGGGTGGTCCGGATGGGGGAGGCACTGCAGACCACCACAGTGACCGGGACCCCCGCCACGGCCACCCCTCTGGCTCAGAGGAGGACGACGACGACTCTGAGGACGGTCCCCCCACGACCTGCAGTCTGCTCCGGCTGCCAGGGGCGGTGCTGGATCCGGCCGTGCGTGCGCTACGGCTCCCCCGTCGCCCGACGACGGCCTCGACGCCTCGGACGAAAGCCTTCAGGTCTTCCCGGCCTCGTCGCCTCGCTCCCCCGACGCTACCACTCTTGGCATCTTCGCCTCCCCACCCGCCCAGGCCGACCCGGTTCCGCCCGCTCCGCCCTCTCCCCCGGCTGTCGTTCTCCAGGTGGAGCCTCTGGGGCTGATTGGGTCGACCCTGGCCCCGTCCCCCCCCCCCCCCGAGCTCCCGGTGGAGACGCTCAGCCCGGCCTTGGGGGCAGTTGTCCCACCTCCGGAGGCCGATGTGACTCCGGCTCCGGTGGCTCCCTGCTCGGTGCTGCCTGCTCCTCCCCTGGCGTCTCCGTGTTCCGCTACCGAGGGACGGGCGGTGGTGGTGACCACCCCGGTGGCCGACCCCCCGCCCCCCTGCCTCGGGCAGCGGCAGACTCCAGGAGGGGCAGATCGACCTCGACCCCGGTGACTTCCTCACCCGCAGTGCTCGGATCGAGGCGGCCAGACCGGCGGGTAGCCCTGCTCTGCCTATCCCCGAGCAGGCTGCACTCCGGGCCGCTGCCCGGAACCTCGAGTCAGGTACTCCGGGCCGCTTGGCCACCTCGCTAAGGTGGCGGCGGACTCGGCCATTGTGTTCCGGGGGGAGGTCATCCCCCGTTAGTTCAGATCGAGGCCATCTGTGCACGGGAAATCCTCGATGGACACCTTGCTGAGGCCCGTACACGCCTCCCCCCTCCTCTGGCACTCCTACCGGGGCTGCCCCGAGCGTCCCGCCACGCACGGCGGCCTTGCCGGATGAGATACGGGGTCGCACCCGCTCCTGCACCGCCGCCCTCTGCGCCCAGAGCGCTTCACGTGTCTTGGGGTCAAGCAGGCCCCCGATGGATGCGTGATGCGAGCCCTCTTCTGGAACATCCGTGGTTTCGGCCAAGATGGTCGACGCCGCCAACTGATAGAATACATGCAAACCGAACGAATCGACATCGTGGCCATTCAAGAAACGATGCGTGCGGAATTTGAGCATCTGAGCTCCGACCTGTTTGCTTGGCACTGGCTCCCTTCTAGTGGGAGTACGGGCCACTCGGGTGGCATCCTCCTAGGCGTGAAGGATGCCACCTTCGAGGTGGGAAGCATGGTCCGGAGCGAGTTCTTCGTTAGCATGGGGATCTTCGAGCGGGCCGTAAACTTCAAATGGGAAATCATTGCAGTTTATGGCCCAGCCGATCACCGCCGATCTGAGGCCTTCCTCGCCGAGCTCCGTACGAAGGTCGCGTCCGCCCAGCTACCGGTGGTAGTGGGCGGAGACTTCAACCTCATCCGGACGAAAGAAGACAAGAGCAATAATTTAGTGAACTTTCCTCGGATGCAAATGTTTAATGATTGCATCACAGACATGGGGCTTCAGGAGCTCGATCGAGTCGGGGCCAGGTTCACTTTGACAAACCGCCAAGTTGAACCGACTCGATCAGTCCTCGATCGGGTCTTCGCCTCCCCTGAGTGGGACATTCGATGTCCCCTAGCATCGCTCCTGGCGATTACGCGGACTGTTTCAGATCATGTTCCCCTCCTCCTCTCTTCGGAGAACGAGCGTCCCCCCTGCCGCCTCGCTTCCGCTTCAAATCCTTTTGGTTGCGTCAGCCTGGATTTACCGCCGCAGTGGTCACCAAGTGGCGCGAGGCGCCTGATGCCCCCCATCGCTCCCTTTTAGCTGTTGATTCCTGGCATTTCTGGGCCAAACGGTCACGACAGTTCATGAAAGGATGGGGTGCAAACGTGGGCTGGGACATCCGTGAGCGTAAGAAAGCCCTCCTTGAGGGCATCCAGGCCCTCGATCTGCGGGCTGACGCCGCAGGCCTATTGGCCGACGAATGGATGCTTAGGTACGACCTGGAAGACCAGCTCACGGTCATCTACACTGACGAAGAGGCATATTGGCGCTTGCGGGGTACGCAGAATTGGGTCCTCAAGGGGGGCGCTAATACCGCCTACTTCCAGGCCATCGCTAATGGCCGTAGACGCCGTAAATCCATCCCCCTCCTGTGGGACGAAGTGACCCTCCTGCAGCGGCCGGAGGATATCCAGGCCCATGTAGACGGCTTTTACAGAGACCTATTCTCTGCCTCCCCTCGGGGAGGTCTTTCCCTGGCACAAGACATTTGGCCTGCCCACAGTTGCGTCTCGCCTGCGGATAACGCGGCCCTCACGGCCCCGTTCTCTGAGGCGGAAGTTTGGGCGGCAATTAAGGGCATGAACCCATCCTCGGCCCACGGCCGGGATGGCCTCCCAGTGAAGTTATTCCAGAGTTTCTGGGAGGTTATCAAGCCTGAGGTGATGGCCTTGTTTGACGAATTCTTTGTTGGGTCCATCAACCTCGCCCGGCTAAACTTTGGGGTAATCACCCTCATCCCCAAAGTGACTGGGGCTTCGGACATACGGTAATTCCGTCCAATTACGGTGATTAACGTCATCTCCCGCATCCTTGCGAAGGGGTACGCCACCAAACCCAGATGAAGACTAAGAACCAGCAGCCTGGAGGCATCGGAGAATAAGACATGAATTATGTTGCAACAACAAGCAAAAGGGCAAAGCGACTAGGTGAGCATGTATGGTAGGGAGATACAAGTAAGAGAGGATACTGTGGCAAAGAATGAACGTTGAACGGTAGTACGTATATGGGACAATGGAGTCCTTGGCAGTGGTCGTCGTGTGTACGTCCACGCATACGAATTCCCTGACTACACCAATTGACGGGGCAAGGGAAGACCTGGCAGAAAATTACGAGTGGATGCAAATCAAGCTGCTAATTCCCTCGAAAACTGCTCACTCCCCAGAGGACTTTTCAGATATATGCAACTTATGGAAGGATCATGAACGCTGAACGGTCTCGGTCTCACATGCCGTGAACTCCCGGGCAGGTGCATACTTCCACAGTTTCTTCAACCGGGTGAGAGTGACACCATCTCTCCGAGGTACAGTGGATGTAGGCTGCCCAGCCAGAACGGGTACCCGGCGTACTGATGTTCCAGTACGCCTTGGGCATGCAGGTCGCCACGGCTGCAGTCGGTGGCAGCGGCGCGTGGTGCAGCAGCACAAAGTATGTCGCCAGGACAGAGAGGAGTGCTCGTAGAAACGGGGGATGCATCACAAGGTTCGATTGACGGATCCGTGGGTGGGTGGTGGTTGTGGTGTTGCCTTGCGGTGATGCTCGCGTCAGAAGAGTGAGATTCGCAGTGGCAGGTGAGTGCACACCTTCGCTCGTGATTGAGCTTGAAACAAATAATCTTCCAAAAAAATGGAAAAGGGAAGTGATGGGCCGTCTATCGAAACGAACAGCCAACTGTGGGTCACAGTCACACACGGCCCGTTGTGTTGCTCTGATCTTGGCCGTTACATGACCTTATAGCCCAACCCTGAAGTCCTTACGCCACCGCTGGACGTCCCTTAATGGCGTATTGCCTCGAGCTTTACTACATCTACGGGACAATTCTCACGACGAGGAGGTTACGGGCAGACATGGACCAGTTAAAAACTTAAAATCAGGAGGTGGGGTCAGTTTACAATCACGAGGGAAAGAATTTAAGTGGAGAGGGCGACACATCCTCCCGTAAGATCAGTCCGTAGTGGTTTTCCCGTAAGTGTAGGTTTTTTGTATTGCCCCCGATTCACCGCGCACATCCCCGTGCCGGCGCCGATGCAGCGTGCGGGGTGCGGCGGTGAGCCACACAGAGCAGAGACGCTAGCCTACACCACATCGAACTAGCCACGGTAGCGATGTTGCCTGAGAAGCGGTGGAAACCTCGTCTCGCCAACGGGGGGATAGGCGGAGCTGGGCGGTGGTTGCCGGCGAAGGTGTGTATACGTGAAGGAAAAGCACGGCGCCATTTCCTGTAGTGGATACCAACTGCCGACCAGAGGACCAAGTAAGCATCCTCCTTCGGCTTCCACGATTGATCTGCTCGCTACGAATTGGCATCTAATTAGTCACAAATTTAGATAGATATACACTTATATCCAGATTCTAAAATTTTAGGCCCGCAATTGGATTCTATGTCGCATTTATTGAATTTTAGGGGGATTTATACTCTCGAAGGTCTTGCTAGTTGTGTCCCTTTTTTTCTTAAGAAATAGCTGACTTCCTTTGGCATAAGATCCAATCCTTTTATCTGTTCGAACTTGTAAGGTGGAACACAAAACTCGTGCGCTAGTACTTCCTGGAATAAAGTGATCTGTAGGAGGCTTCAGTTATCACCTGGTGACACGCAAGTTGTACAACCTTGGTATGCGCTGGTACAAATATGGCATGCATTTAGGTGCCCGTCGGAGAGAAAAATTGATTGGCATTGACATCTCCATATGCATGCTAATTTTTGTTTGTTGCAGAACTATAATTCGAGCCTGTGATGACATTGCTGTGATTGTTATCAACAATGGGTTTTATGATAACCGGCTATGCAAGTTTGTTGTCGCCACTCCTAATGTAAGATGAATTCAAAGGTATGACATTGTGCCTCTTCTGATCGACACGCCCTTCCCAACTACCAACCTGAAAAAAACATAATGTGTTAGTCAACATAACCCCCATCTAGTGATGCAGTGATTATTTCCTTACATGGACAATGCTTTTCCGTAATGGAACTTAAGTTCAACAAGACCTTTATCTGAGTTTTATTTATAATCAGAAAAGCATGCTTTACAGATAGAGCCGCCCTTTACACTTGGTCATTCGGACACAACACATGGACTAAGCGTTTGCTGCAGTTAAACTAAAACTTTTGATTTCACCACTGTTAGATCCCCATAACATGACCCTTCTATATAATCTTAAAGCGCTTCTTATTAGGTTTTTTCAACCAAAATTGGCAGACTGAGTAATTTATATTAGGATACAATGCCGAACTTAGTTGAGCCTGTTCAATTTCTGGATATACTCTAGTACAGGTTACCTTCTCAAAGAGGTAGAAATTGTTGTCTGTTTCCTGAATTCACATTCCTTGTCTCCTCGGATGTCGTAGAGCTTGCACTTTGTACATTCATATTATGAGCTGCATTTTCGCTGGAATCAATGATAAGCAAGTAGGTCAAGTTACTAAAAGTATATGAAAAAAAACAACTTCACGGAAAAAGGGAACACAAATAGATGTAGAACTATCTTACAGTAGTCCACTGAAGTTCTGCTTCGGTGGCATGGCCATATCATCTAAGCTTCTCTCAACCATTTCCAGAACATTGGTTATAGTAGGGCGATACACAGGTAATACTTGTATGCACCACAAGCCAATCAAGGTCATCTTTCTTGCAATTTCCTCAATGTCACCGGTAACTTCACATGCCTCTAATCCATCGTCTTGAGCAAAGTGATCATAAATCCAATCCGGGAAATACTTTTCGCTTGATTTTTCAGCCACCGATTTCACATTTTTCCTGCCTCCAACCATCTCTAGCAACATCATTCCATAACTATAAACATCTGACTTTGTTGAAACAAGTCCAAAGTTTCGTGAGTGAACTTCTGGAGCAATGAATCCAATTGTTCCTCTAGCACCAATCATTGAAAGCTTGCTCTCCTTGGTACGACACAGTTTAGCAAGACCAAAATCGGCAATCTTTGGGCAAAAATCCTGGTCTAGAAGGATATTTTGAGGCTTAATGTCAAAATGGATGATCCGTGTATTACAGCTATGATGCAAATATTCCAGTCCACGAGCTATCCCGATAGCTATTCCATATAGCCTCTCCCATCCTAAAATTTCTTTTGGGTTCTCTGAGTAAATGTATCTATCCAAAGAACCATTGCACATGTACTCATATATAAGAGCTCGTTTTGATCCCTCCAAACAAAATCCAAACAGGCTAACAATATTCACATGAGAGGTCCTACCAATGCTCATAACCTCATTAACAAACTCTTCCCCGTTTCCTTTGGAATCATGCAAGAATTTCACAGCAACCAGACGACCATCATGTAGCTTTCCTTCGAAGACCACACCATAACCACCTTGACCAAGCTGCTTATTGCGAGAAGACGTTATCTTCATTACCTCTGAGTACGTGAATCTTTTTGGAGCAAGTGATCCATAAGATATTATCATGGCTTCGTAATGCCTTTCAGTGGTGCTGCTATTCTTTTTCCAGAGGAGAAACCAGTTCCTTCTCCCCGTCATATACCATATTAGCACGTAAATACATGCAAAGAGTGGCGTTGCAGCGGCTGATGTCAAAGCTGAGATTGAAGTAGATGTACCAGGTGTTATAATATGGATATTTAGATCTCTAAGGATATCAAGGCTTTTAAATTCAAGTTAATTAGTTCTATGGTTAAGGTTTCACATGACCACATGCTTTCAAATTTTTTTTTCATAAAACAACAGGTTCTATTATAATCTGTTCAGTCCGCCCAAACGATCCTATTAGTGAGTTTGGACAGCAAAGATACAACATCAGACCCACTAGTTAGGTGCCTACGGGGCGCTTACATGGTGTTTGTCACACATGGAGTTGGGAGTTGTTTTACGGTACCCTGAAACTAACATGGGCCGCTAATTTCTTCCGATCTAACGGACAGTTTTAGTCTGTACTCCAACAGCACTGTCATGGAGTACCACCGTTAAAAAGCGGGGAGTGCCCCGATCTAGAGGGTAAAATTGGAATCACAAAGGGTAGTTAACGTGTTAATCTTTTATTTGATCTGCAATTCGTCAGTAACTGTAATCCTGAATTACAAGGGACGACTTGATCATGTGATGAACATGCAGCGACGACCAGGTTCGGCGGAGCGGGGTCCTCGCCGTCGCCAGAAAGGTGATGCTCTGCAGATCGGGGCTAGGCTTAGCGGCCAGAGGTGCAACAACGGGCTGCCGATGCGTCTCATTTGCTGGCCATTCGTCGTTCGTTTAATCAATTGAAAAGACGATGCTCGATCATGCATCACTTTACCATCTCTTTCTTTATTCAGTAAATGGACTTCGTTTGATGTATATGCATGAATTAAAAAATTCTTCTTCAGAGATTTATAAAGTTGGATGCTACATGTAAATTTCAACTACTAGTACGCCAGAGATGCACATAAACTTATATGAGGCAGCATCGTGCCGCTGGCGACATGGGGGGTGAAACGCCGCCCACGGCGGCTGAGATGCAGCATGGTTGAAGTACGACAGAGTTTTGCAGCTCTCCTTTATTTTTATTTTTTATTTTTTGCGGGGACGAAGAAGATGATGATTGACGCTGCGATGCGTGCAAACAGGAAGGACGGTTTCCTATTACCCCGGATTACCGGATTAAGGAAATATCATTAGTCATATATTAGATACGAAAAAAAACTCAACTACCCTATCAAAGGAACGTCTAGATTTACTCGGTACTTCCATCTATGTTCGGGGAGTACCAGGGTACCGTAAAAAGCCTCAGAGTTGGACCTCACCAATCAGGTTGCTACTGCCTCTCTCTACCTTGTCCCTATCTCTACATACAGCTCCCAATTTGGGACAATATGCCCTTCTGTACGGCCGCTCCACCATTGCAGACTTCCTGCAGCTCTACAAGCACCCAAAGCCGTCCAGGAGACCACCTCCAGGCCATCGCCAGCGGGAGATATACCCCTCTGGTCTGCATGTCTCTCCTCTACTGCCACGATGTATGTCGCCATCCCAAGGCCTCTGCCGATCGTCTAAGACTGCACTGGGTTGGACGGCTCTAGGAGGAAGAGGTTGCAATGGTGCTGGTTTTCAAGGCTAACAACACGTGCTCCCGATTTTCTAATGCTCAATTGTACTCTGTCCCAGCAAAGAGGAGCTTTATGTCGCACGACCCATTCTCCAACGGGTTATAGGAGTGGGTTAAAAGGGTTGAAAACGTACAAGGCGGCAAAAGTAGGGAAAAATGAAGATCGTAGGTATTGATCCCAGTGGACTTTTATTATGCACTGATTGAGAGTATTTGTTCCAACCTAATTATACAATCAAACTTAGGAAAATATGTATCTTAGGAACTATTGGCATTTAAATGATAACATGTGAAAAGATGGTGTAAAGGTTAGCATACCTATTAGTAGTATCTTTGTGCCAGCCCTCTTGCTACCTGGAATATCACACAATATTAAGTTTAAAAATCAATAACATCCAATATACTATATTTTTTTTACAAAAATAATAATTTATTAACAGGCTCAATACATAAACACATAAAAACAATGATCTACGCAATACTGTAAAGAGCACACGGACTGCATATCCCACTTCGTTTAAATACTAGTTTGATACAATAATACAAGTTATATGCCCACATAATTGTGGGAAATCCTACTCTGCCAGTTACCAGTCTGTATATGTAACTTGTTATCATTGGATACACTCATTCTGAGCACTGACAAAACGAATTGCAGTTTAGCTCTCGCAATCTGATTTTAATGTCACAGACTAATCTAATATCACGAACTGATGACACACCAGGACACTATAAATTCAAAATTTGATTTTACATTAATATTGATGTTATCTAAGATCATGTACGAACAACACAACCTGTCAAAAATCTGCAAATTAATAGCATATTAATTAATACTCCCTCCGTTTTTATTTACTCTGCATATTAGAGTTGACTGAAGTCAAACTTCGTAAAGTTTGAACAAGTTTATAGAAAAAAGTACAAATATTTACTATAACAAATCTATATGATGTGAAAGTACATTCAACAATAAATCTAATGGTATTGATTTGATATTGTATATATTAATATTTTTGTTTATAAATTTTGTCAAAGTTTATAAAGTTTGACTTTGACTAAAACTAATACATGGACTAAATAAAAACGGAGGGAGTATGTAATTATGCAATTCCGAAAAGTAACATAAATAATGATGGTTGATCAGAAAAGAAGCACACTAGTTTTTGGTACCCATCAAACTAGGCTGAGCCACTAGTTCTGTCTCTAATTTTTGGGTACACAGTTAAAGTATATTATCGAGGTTTTAATAATGCAAACCGCTGACTTCAGGCAAGTGGTCAAGTGCTACTGATTCTAGATGTTATTTACCGATGAAGAAGTACAGTAATGAGAGTACTCTCTCTTGAAAGAGGAAAGCTGGTCGGGAGGACCAAGACAATCCCGAGTGAAGCACCATAGTCTACTACTATCTCCGTCTGGGTTTAGCCTGGTCATAGTGGGGAGTACATTAGACTAGTGTCATGCATATGACACTAGTCTAATTTATTATCTTCATAATGCAAATTAACATAATAGTAGTATCATAGATGGCTTTATTTATTAGCTCGTAGACTCATCTTGTTTTGGAAAGCGTTATGTTACAGTAACATATTATGTTACCATCTCTCATTAATTACTTGCCACATAAGCAGAATTTTCTGGAAGTGCGCTATATTACTAGCTAAGTTACTCCCACTATGATTAGCCTTATAGGGCCGTTTGGCCACCAAGCGGCGTACGTGTTTTTAAGGCCGCATGCATGCAAGCCTAGTAGTGCTAGGACGCTGTGCCAACAACCAATGCATGTTGTGCCTTGTTGCTTTTACTGCTACTCCCTCTGTCTAAGTGTGTAAGTCATCTTATGAAAATCAAATAATCCCAAAACACATAGGCACGGTACAATAACTCCCTCCTCGTTTCTTGTTTCGTAACATATCAAGCAATAAGAGAGGTGGGCCGTGCATGCTTTCAATGACTTGAGACTACCAAACATGACATGTAGTGGTTAATTCATTGCATGCAATGCTATTAACTAGCAAAAAAACATTAAGTTCTTTCGTTTTCCCCTCCGCCTTGTTCGCGATGCACAATCTAAGATGACTTATACACCTAGACGGAGAGAGTAACAAGCTCGTGGCAACACCGCAACAGTAAAAGCAAGTGGGGTCTAAGATATTTTATTTAGCTACCGTAGCATGCAGCCAATGCAAGGAGTCATTTAGCTCTTGCGTTTCAATCACTGCTGCTGCCTTGGTCCTCGAGATGCTGTCGAAGGGACCTATAATCCCGGATGGAGGTAGTAGTCAATGCCACCAATTGGGCATATACGTAAACACGGACTCTTAAATTGTGACCCATGCATTGACTTGACTGAAAACAAGACTCAAAGAGAATGTGATCTAGGAAAAAAATACTGAAGGTGTAGTTCAATGCCATGCATGCCTAGAATGCAATGGACCGGCGGAATCTGACCTAACATACTAGCTTTCACTAATTTGGCCAAAACAACTCAAGAACTGGGGTAGAAGCTTAACCACCGGCGGCGATGTCTGGCCATCCTTTGATTTGATTTCCTCACAAACTAGTATAGCAAAGAATTTCTCTAGGTGGAGTAATCTGGATGAAAAGCTGCTAAGCGGGGTAATTAGCGTAAAAAATGACAAAGTAGAGAGTAAAAACTAAAATTCACTCTAAAAGATACTGCAATGACGATGGGTCGCCGAAGAACCAAACGAGGGCTTCGTCGGTGTGTTAATTAAACTGATGCCTATTTCGTCCTAGAAATTACTCTTTCGTTCATCTAAAAGAAGAAAGAATTAACTAGGGTGCAGAGTTGAGTCGCCGAACTCACCGCACTCTATCCGTCGCACGCCGTCGGAGCAATGGCAGGAAAACCCGGTGCCATCATTGCCATAAGAGCACCGGCCGCCGCTAGCCACACACTTGGAGCAATCGCCTGACGCCACCGTCCACTCGAGAAGAAACCCCTTTCTCATGATGGGGACATAGGTGCTGCCATCAGCGAAACCAAGGACCGGCACCACTGCGACACGACACGATGGAGGGAGCCTGCTTTGTTCACGCTGGTGGTCGCCATACACCCCACCAAGGCGGTAGAAGGACTCGTCGGCGCAACCCGTGCGGCTGAACCCCGGCGGCGTCGCCTCCTTGGTGCAGTTGTCGAGGACGAGCAGCTCCCTGTTCTTGTTGCTGATGACGAACGGACTCAACCCGAGACCCAGCGAGATGTTGAACCACCACGGGGGACAGCCGTCGTCGAGCGGGAGGTTGTTGTCGACGGCGACGAAGGATGAGTTCTCGGCGAAGATTTGAAGGACCTGGTAGGCCCCGAACATGGATCGACTGAGAAGAGCTTGGCTGCCGTTGCAGTTGAGCTGGAAGGACGGGGACCCGCACGGCTGCTGACCTTCTTCCTCCAGCCAGAACGGGTAGGCCACGGTCAGGTCGCCGCAAGTCTTGGGTGAGCAGGTAGCCAAATCTTGTGCGCTAACCAACGGAGGCAATCGAAGGAAGGAAGCCAAGAACAGCAGTAAGAGCGGGATCATGATATCAGTGGATCGTGGATGAGAGAAGCGGGGGTAGGCGGGCTTGGCGTGAAGATTATACGACTGGCCAGTCCTAAAAAGATGCCAGTCACAGCAACTGGTTCTGCCGCGAGCCCCGCATGTAGCACAATTTTCTTGCATTCTTTTTTCAAACTCCACTGTCAGATTGGAAACATGGTCAGCACTTTTGGTGACGACTTTGTCAAACGTCAAGCGTCCTCATTAAATTACTCCCATTGGCAATTGGCCTTTCATACATTGACCCCGAAGACTGACTCCGAGACGCGCTGAATAATGTGCCGACCGCAGCAGCCTCGCCGCAAGTCTTGGGCAAGCAGTTACCCAAATCTTGCGTGCCAGCCACCAGAGGCAAGCGAAGGACGGAAGCCAAGAGCTGCAGTAAGCGCGAGATCACCGTGTCGGTGGGTCGTGGATGAGAGAAGCGGGGGTAGACGGGCATGGCGTGAAGATTAAACGTCAAGCGTCCTCACTAAATTACCACCATTGGATATTGCCCAAGATACACTGATCCGGAAGACTGACTTCGATGCGCGCTGAATAATGTGCTGACGGCAGCAGGCTCGCCAGGTCAATTGAAAAGAAGTGCGTGATGCTTCTGCGTGAAACGCTAGTTGTGCAATTGAATCACCAAATGCTTGTGAAATTGCTATCTCAAGTTCTTCAAATGCTACTGTGGTTACTAACCCCTCACCCAAAGAAACCACAAATATTGTGAATAAGAATGTCAGGTTGAAGAATTTGCTTGAGACAGAAATGTTCAAAACTATTAAAAGACATCAAACCCTCTGTGATGTTCTCAAAAAACAAATCCTGAGAAATAACCCTAGGAAGGAAGGGATTAGCTTTTGTGAAATATCGCGAAGAAAATAGGACAACATATGATAACCAAACATTCACTCGAATATCATTCATGCTTATAAGGATCGATATGGACGTCCACGACCTGCTGTTGGTCATTGAACGAATGGTTTCGTTCATGTCTATGAGTTAGCGAACCTACGGGGTCACAAGCTTAAGTCAATCACGATCTACTGAGTGTTGTAGGACGGGAGTCATGAGAATATATTTGTGGAATTATTTCACGAATATTCGGAATAGTTCCGAGAGGATTCGAAAGCGTTTTGAGGTCACCAGAAGGGTTTTGGAGAGTGTCGGGTAATACCGGGTATTACCGATAAATTATATATAGTTGGAAAATGGTTCTGGAGATGTTAAAAACTATAAAATGTTATAAAAGTATTTAGAACATTTTATATTTAATTTAAATATCAACGGGTTTAAAAAGACCAAGAAGTGGAAGGCAACTTGCGCCACAAAGGCCCGAGTGAAGGAGGAAGGAGGCCGAATTGGACTAGGGGGAGGATTCACTCCTTCCCCCTTGGGGACAGCCCCTCCTCTCCCCTCAAACCTATATATATACTAGCGGATTTTGTCCTTTGAGACACACAAGTTTTGGAGCCTCCTTTATTTCTAGTTCTAGTTCTAGTTGGTCCTAGTTGACTAATTAGAGCTAAGCTAATCCTCTTGTCCTCATAATTGGAAGCCCCATATGGTTCTAATCTCCTACCTCTAATTCTCCGACGATGATTAGCCCTGGACGGCGAAGTGCTCCCAGGTCGTGAAGACTGCACGCTTGCAACTAAGTAGAGAGGTTGTGCTTTTGGTCTTCAGTTCGAGGGAATGCTGGTGGGCGGTTCCCGGGACCATTCGTCGATGGTTGGAGGGACTCCAAGTACGATCTACATTACCACGTTCTTCTTGCGTTGCAACTCGATGACGGTAACGGTCGTGATCCCAACCCATTATGCATCCTCATATTGATCTTGGTGACCGTAGGTGCTGATTTTTTTGTTTTCTACTATATTTTCCAACAACCGAAACCAACACCACCTCCACCATTATTGCCGAAGCTACCACCTCCAAACACACCTCCACCATTATTGCTAAAGCGCCAACCCCTCCACCACCTCCAAACCCAACACCACCGGCCATGGAATCAACAACCCCAGTGCCGAACCCTCCACCCCCTCCATCACCTCCAAACCAAACACTGCCACCATTGCCGAACCTTCCACCCCTCCACCACCTCCAAAACAAACACAGCCACCATTGTCGAACCCTCCACCCCCTCCACCATCTCCAAACCCAACACCACTACCCATGCCGAAGCCACCACCACCAACATTGCCGAAAGCAAAACCCCCTCCAAACCAGACACCACCACCGGCCATAAGATTTTGAAGGTTCATATTCCTCCGGCACATGATCTCCATACTTTTCAATTCCCAAAATTTTCTTATCTATCCATCCATGCCCTCCCCACCCTAGCATCATAGTCGGCCTTGTCGACCACTTGCAAGTCATCATCAGCATCATTCTCTTGATCCACCTCCGCCTCGACATCAATGTGAGTCGCATCAAAATCGCCAAGGGAGGGGACTCAAATCCACCTCGCTCTCGGCCAACATCTCGGTATATGTGGACAACACACTTTGGCTACAAAATTTAACGGGCAAAGCTCAAACAAGTGTTCCGAACAGTCAACGCAAAGATCACCGGAGCAAACCAAGCAAAGAAAGAAATTTATACCTCCCGGTCGTTTAATCTAATACGCTGTAGGCGTGACTGGCAGAGTCACCGTGAATGTGGAGGCCGTGGCCATCCGGATGCAGAGGAGGAGCCCGGCCTCTTGTCGCGATCTCCTTCTTCCACGGGGCCTTCGCCCGCGCACTGGCTAGGCCGGTGGAGGCTGTCTTCTTCCTCCCGCCCGTGGCTTTGACGGGAGGAACCAGAGCAGGGCCGAAAGAGGGTGGTGGCACACCGGCTGCGCCCCCTTGGACGAGGTGGTTCCCCTACCGCTTCTTCATGATGGCGGAGGTAGGAATCGGGGCGACGTCGGCATGATCAATCGTGGGAGGTGGGGGCAGATGGAGCGGCGGCATTGGCGGTGGTCGTGACACATGATATGGGGCACCCGGCGGCATTGGTGGTGGTGGTGCCGCATGATATGGGGCACCCGGCAGCGGCGTGTACTCCATCTAGTCGAATCCCAGCGTCACGAGGCCGGAAGGCGAGGCAGGAGGTGGGATTGGAGGCGGCAGCAGTGCGGAAGGCGGCAAGTGAAGCATCCGGAAGTTGGTTTGCGCCAAGGGAAAGGGGATCCGGGAAAAACAAGGGGAATCCCGTAGATATGAAGGAAATGGGCTGGCGTATCCAGGATCCCTAAAGGAAATTTCCGGGACAGTCGAATTTACGCTATCTATTCGGGCCGGCAAAATGGCCTCCGTACCGTAAACCGACGGTTATTTTGCCGGATGGCCTGGTTTACGGGATATGCTAGAGTTGCTCTTATAGGGACCTACGGGAAGATGTTAAGGATATATATATATATATATATATATATATATATATATATATATATATATATATATATATATATATATATATATTGCACTAACCAGCGCAAGGCCAATTGCATGGCACCATCGAACCAAAGATATATGCATTGAACCGGAGAAAATCCAGATTAAACAATTATAGAATGCAGATAGTACTAGTTTCTGGCACAGAACTCTTTGTTTAGAGAGAAGAGCACAAAGCACCCGGGCTCTGAACTGAAAGCGATGAAACATCTGCTATGTATCAGGTTAATTACATGGGTGGACACACGGATACTGCAAAGATCGAACAGGTAAAAAGCTAGCCAGAGTTTTTCTTATTGAAAACCACTCGTCACATTTAAGTAACAGTCAAAAGTTAACATTCAGTTGTCGAGTCCAAACTGGATAGAAAGAGATAGGCATTGCCACCCAGCTCAGAAACTAGCAGCAATAACAGAGGCGGGAGTACTCTGCCTTGGAAGCCAAGACGGTACACGTTTACCGGACCGTCAGTCATGGCTACTACGAGGTGTGCACAAAAAGCTGGATGAAGTTTTTCGAATAGATCTGGGTGAAAACCTGTTCTCGGCTAGATGCCAAGGCCGTCGATGGCTGCGCTCTTCGATGTCGTTCCCTTTTTGGAGACATCGTCTTGGAGAAGTTCTAGGCCACTATCTGCTACCTTGGGGGAAACCCTAGATAGTAGATCGGAAGACGACGGCGCTCTTGTGTCTTTCCCCCCTTGGGGTGTCGTTCTTGGAGGTGTCTATGGGCTCGAGGGACTGGTGGACCGCATCTTTGGTGGAGCGGTGTTTCATCCTACACATTGATGACGACGGATCTCAACGGCGTGGCGCAGTGCTGATTCGGCGTCCGATGTGCGGGGATGGACTAGCGGAGGAGGACGACGCTGTCTGGCGTCGTGGTGGTGTCGATGGCAGAAAGGCCTGACACGGTCGATGCGTCAGTTTCTGTTCTGAAGATGGATCGATGGAAGACGGTAGTGTCGAGCCTTGCAGGGTGCGCATGTGGTGCCCGCTGTGAGTGCGCCGGACCGGTGTTTGACCCAGTCCCGGTATATGACTAGGCTGGGGCATCCGGCTTTAAATGTTAGGCTTTAATGTGATGTCTGTTTGGTATTAGATTCGGACATTCGGCACCCCTTCGTTAAGGGGATAGAAGTAGCAACAAATGTTGTCAGGTAGGTTGCTTCAGGCATACTGATATTACTTTGTAATGTCTTTGTGAATAATTAATAAAATGACTGGATGCATCGTTTAGATATAGAGGCCGGGGTACATCCTCCTTTTCAAAATAAAAAAAGCCGCGCGCTGAAACATGAGCCCCATATAAGGAGATAACAAATAAGCCTAATGCATACGGGACCTACGGAAGATGGAAAGGATGGCACTATACCAGCGCAAGGCCAATTGCATGACACCAACGAACCAAAGATAGATGCAATGGATCCGAGAAAATCTAGGTAAAACAAGCATATACTAGCCAGGTTGTTAGAGTTGTGTCGAATATAGTGTATAAGATAAGTTATAGTTGGACTCTGAGTTGTATTGTGTTTACATAGGATATGGAGTCGTGTCCTAATAGGACACTTATATCCTAGGCCTCTCTTATATAGCGAGGGTAGACACACGATGTAACCTATGCCAACATAATAGCACAGGAACGCAGGGGAAGCCGGCGGCTTGTGCCGGTGTCCAGGGCGACTGGGTGCGGTATTGTAGCGGTGTCATGGGGAGGAGCGCCCATAGTCAGGCCCCGGGGATGTAGCCATATTGATGAACCTCGTTAACAAATCTCGGTGTCGTGCTCGTGTGATTGCTTGGTCCTCGGATGATCGACTCTATGTCTTGGATTTATTCTAACAAGTGGTATCAGAGTAAGGTTCGATTTGAGGCCGTGGTGTTGATCTAGTGGAGGTGGAAGATACCGTCGTTGGAGTTTGCCGGGAGCGATCTGCAGCAGACGTGTCGGCGGTTGTAATCTTTACAGGGGATCACGGAGCGGCAGCGATCGAAAAGAGCGGCTCTCGACAAGATGCGTTTGACAAACGGCGGCACATGGTGCCCTAGCGAATCGGGCGTGCAGCAAAATCAGCGAATCGGCAGCGGGTGACCCAGAGGCAGTAGCGCTCGCGAGGCGGGCGGCGGCGTGTGCGTCAATAGGCAGTGGCGGCGTTTGATCGATCAATCGATCCGATAGATCGATTCGGAGTAGAGGCGCGCGTTGGTGCCCTAAAGCACAGCAAGGCCTAGCAGACCGTGCGTGCCACAGGACGGTCGCGGACAAGGCTACGAGGCCCATAGAGTTGGAGACGTCATGGTTACGGTGCTTGTGGGTTTTTTGTGTTGAGCGTTGCGGTATAACGCTAGTTTGTGAGATTTGTTTGGACAAAAAAAAAATAGTCTGCACATGGTGATGGTATTTACGTGGCATGGATAACAACATGGAAGGCAATGACATTGGAAGATGTGAGGCACATGCTTGATGAACCACAGAGGCTACCCGGAAGTTATTTTCTTTGGATGTGTTGCTAATTGCACGTGTGTTTCCCATCGGTGGGCTGGCAGGTGGCAGGCCTCGTGCGTTTGTTTTCAAGGTGCATACACTAGCGCTGGAGGCCGCAGGATCGTGTACAAAGGCATCGTACGGGATTTGTTTTGGACCAAAAGGACCGAGTCTCCAACAATATGGAAAGAGATAGAGGCATATCGATTCAGCGGTAGAAAAAATCCATTGATACGTGAGGGACGCATCCATCGGAATTAGCAGGAGGTTTTGGCAGAGAAGACAATTGCTAGCATCGGGAATTGAGCCAGTAGCTGCTTCACGTGAAGTTCAGAAGATTTTTCGTTCTTTGGTTGGAATTTGCCATTAGTGCACGAGGGTGTACCATGTCAGGTTTTTTTGGGTACTTGGGCATCACGTGAGGAAAGCTCGGATAATTTTTCGCTGGGTCAGCCGTACAAAGAACTGTGGCGCCATCGGGTGCTAGGTTTGAGGTGGAGAAGTTCGACGGGACTGAAAACCTTGAGTTATGGCAGACAATGGTGAAACATTTGTTAGCACAACAGGGATGCTTGAAGGCGTTGCGGGAAGTCATGTCAGCTGAGATGGAATTATCATGTGATGGATGAAAATTCATGGAAGACGATTTTGGAGCCTCGAGCGTGTCGTAGAGTCGAACGAGTTCGGTTGGGTCGGACTGGATAGTCTGACGGGATCGACGCATGTCGGTTGGTACAGAAGACGGTGGTGGGATCGACGACGACGACGTAGGAGCGTGATGCTGATGGTGACCGACTTCTGGGGCGTGGAAACACGTGGCGTAGGCTCCGAGGGCTTGTGTGGCTTCGACAAGACTATGGCATGGGGTTGATTCAATGTAGTGTACACACGGAGTTTGAAGTTGACGAGGCGTGAGGGTGGACTGATCATCTACCATGGAGTCATGTTGAAGGTGGAGCTGAATTGAGGGGCTACGGCATAAGTCGCGGAGTCGAAGCCTATTCAGCAGGCGGGGAAAAAGCGAGTGACATGTCACTACTAGAGAAAAGGCTAGCAGCAGCGCGTGTTTTGGGCCTATCAATAGCGCGGGCGTGTGCGTTACTAGTAAGGCGCTACAGCTAAAATTTGGCAGTAGCGTGGTTTAACCCACACTACAGCTATATGGACATAGTAGTAGCGCTTTCTCCCAACAGCGCTACTGGTACCAGTAGCGCTTCTCCCTGCCCGCGCTACTACTATTCTTCCGTATTTCTTATTTCATGTTGTATTCATACACCTTTATACAAGTTTTCATACAACAGCAATTTAGAGATTGTTTTTACATCATAATGAGTTATTACGTCACAGGGTGAAAGAACCGTGGACTAGTTTCAAAGTGGATGGACATCCACTTGAAACTAATCCGCTGTTCTTTCACCCAATGATGTAATAAATATCATCATCATCATATCGTTAACAATTTATCATCATAATATATCATTGTCATATAACACCTCGTCATGATCATCGTTTTCATCAAGTAGACATCACATAGCAAGTTGGTCACTAGTCATAATCACAACTACTCCTCATCATCAACTCTAACACATTGTACCACATAATAAACATATTGTACCTCATAGGATCTACTACATTCTCTTATGACCTACTATATTCTTTAAGGTAAAATAGTAAAAAACAAGATAGCCCCTGACTCTCCATTATGGAGAATGGAGATCATCATGTCTCCAATTCTTGCCTTTTGCTTAATCTTGCTTCCAAGAACCTCCTTACGAATGTCCAAACATTTTTTCCATTCTTTGATTAGCATGTGTTCACCGGTTTTAGAAATCCGATATGCACAGGTGAGATCCGTAGGATGACCTGGCTGTATGTTCAGAACTTCAAGGCGACCATTGTGATATATCAAATGAGGCATACAATCCATCGGAATTTTCTGTTAAAAAACATAGTAATAACTTTGTAGTTAGCAATGATGTACTAGTTTTAGAAGTATGCAAAAAATGCACGAATGTCGTAATAGTAAAAAATCTTACCAGGGTATCTCCACGGAAGTTATAGTGGTTCAACACGTGCACTAGTAGCACGTATTCACCATAATTTGGAGGAGTTCGATAATAGATATTGTAATTCTCAAGACAAGTACAAAATGCGACCAGATGACTTTTCTCCTGATAAGTTAATTCGGAGCCTTCGGTGTAGTGGGTTTTGTCTACCATCTTCCGCACACTCTTTGAAGAATCAAAGTAAGCTGTCAATGGAAATAAGATGTCAACTATTTTAAAATATACAATATAAATTAGCTAATAACTATGTTTGAGAAACTCACATATAGAATTGGAAGCGTATCAACAAGGACCCAAATGTCCATATTTTCTTGCTCGATGTCAGGATCACCAAGATCCATGGTGACAAGCATACCCTCATAAAAACCATACATCTTGCAAAGTGCTTCCCAATTTGGGCCACTCGATATTTCTTGCATATTCTAGCACAAGTCATGCCAAAATTCACCGAAAATTCCGGCATGACCTTTGCTAAAACAGGACATATCGAGCGCCTGAAATTTGCCGGAACGGAAATTAAACAACACTCCGGCAAAACATAGGCCACTCGGAGGTGTAACCTGAACATGACCGGCAAATGTGACAACGAATAATTGCTTAGACTAAAAAAAGAACAACAAATGTGACATGTTCAACTAGTTCTATTAATTCAACTAGTTCTTACTAAATATAAACTTACTATAAATAGAAATAAACTAGTTCTTTCTAAAAATAAACTTGTTCAACTAGTTATATTAATTTTCTTACTAAAAATACATTAGTTGTATTAATTCAACTAGTTCTTACTAAAACTAAACTAGTTCAACTAGTTTATTAATTTACTTACTAATTATTTTAAACACTTACTAAATACAGTAAAAAAACTACATTATACAATAGTAAAAAACTACAGTGAAAAACAAACGGGGTCAGGGGAGATGGCGGCACCTAGGCGCGGCGAGGCGGGGTCGGGGAAGACGGCGGCGAGGCGGGTCGAGGGAGACGGCGGCGAGGCGGGTCGAGGGAGACGGCGGCGGAGAGCGAGGGCAGGGGCTCCGGCAAGGTCGAGGTCGAGGAGAAGGAGGCACAGGCGCGCCACGACGTCGAGGGCAGACTCCGGCGCAGAGCGACGGCAGGGGCTCCGGCGAGGGCGAGGGCAGGGGCTCCGGCGGAGGCGACGAGGGGGAGAGAGAGTGGGGAATTGGGGGAGGAAGCAGAGGGGAAGCCCGCGCGCGCGGGGGGGGGGGGGGGGGGGGGGGGTTAGGTCAAAATAGCTTTAGCAGTAGCGCTGGATTCAAAAACGCGCTGCTGCTAAAATACGTAGCAGTAGCGCGCTGCTCGCAAACCCGCTACTGCTATGCTGGGCCCGTCCTGTGGCCAAGTTCAAACTTAGTAGTAGCACATTTTATTCTTGCCGCGCTACTGCTAAGTGGATAGCAGTAGCGCCCTTCGTGGCAAAACGCTACTGCTAAGTAGTAGTAGCGCCTCATTTTAACACACGCTACTGGTAAGATTCTGTGTATAAGGTTTTCCCTAGTAGTGCGTAGTACGGACTGGAGCCCAGTGGTCTGATGGAAGCGTGAAACTCGTCATCGGTCGGTGATGATCGGTGGTACTCTGCAGTGGGGGTTGAGTGGTGTGGGTTCGCGACCCTTGAGACTCGACCGGGACAGCGGAGGCTCGACGCGGTAATAGCGGCGAGGCGTGCGGTATGCACGGGACATGGAGACGGGTCAGGGCTCTGGTGGTCATACATGTGGTGAGAAAACTGCGAATTTTGACTCGGGATGACTACAAGCAATGGTAAAATTCTTTCAAGTTTCAGACAGACGGTTAAGAAAAAAGCGGTGATGTTGAGTTCAGGTAACTCTTATGTGTGACACTCAATATGTGAGTTTATCACTTTCACGCAAGTCAGTGATCAGTGTGTGATGTCGTGGATGGATACTCTGAAAGTTGGAGCACAAACTAGAGTAACAAGGAACTTAATTTTGCTCGAATGTTGACTATGGTCAAGAAAAGAAGGGACTACAAGTTGCAGGTGGAGTCATATGGAGTCTTTGGAGTAGCAGCGGTGCTTATGGGATAAGCTGAAGTCCAATGTACATGGAAGTTTGATGCATTGATGAACTCAAGGTGGTGGAGAATATTCAGCAAGGTGGAGTTTGTTAGAGTTGTGTCGAATATAGTGTACAAGGTAGGTTACAGTTGGACTCTGACTTGTATTGTGTTTAGATAGGATATGGAGTCGTGTCCTAATAGGACACTTGTAACCTAGGCCTCTTTTATATAGCGAGGGTAGACATACGATGTAACCTATGCAAACATAATAGCATAGGAACGCAGGGGAAGCCGGCGGCTTGTGCCGGTGTCCAGGGCGATCGGGTGTGGTATTGTAGCGGTGTCATGGGGAGGAGCGCCCATAGTCAGGCCCCGAGGATGTAGCCATATTGGTGAACCTCGTTAACAAATCTCGGTATCGTGCTCGTGTGATTGCTTAGTCCTCAGATGATCGATGCTATGCCTCAGATTTATTCTAACACAGGTTATAGTCAAGTGGGCGCACTACGTCCTGGCCGAACAGGAAGGTGGAGGTGCCGCGCTGGCTGGCCCGGCTGTGGCTAACGTTTATCCTCAATAAGTGAGTGCCATTATTGATAGCTTGGTCAGATAGCTAGCCAGGAAGTGGATTAAGGACAGGATTTGACTGGTGAATTTACGTGTCGGGGGTGGATCCCATGTCATGAGGAAGCCATCGTTTATGAGCTGCTCATAGTCGCTCGCGTTCGCCTCGCCCGACGACGAGCCACGCCCAAGGACCGGCACAGCAGCGGCGATGCAGCCTTGCACAGCGTACCCGCCGTAGCCGCTAGTCCCATCGTAGCGCCCCGCCGCGCGGACGAACACCCTGGTTTCATTCACGCACCTCATCCTCGTCCGCACCAGCTCGGTGCCCCGACGAAGTGCCGCGGCCGCCGTCGCCTCCGTGCAGTTGTACAGCATGAGGTTCAGGTTGACGGGGGAGATCCTGAACGGGAGATCTACTTTGACGGAGGTGTTCCAGATCGGTACTTGGCAGCTGTTAGAGGCTTGCAGCAAGTTCAGCTTGCCTCTATCAGCCACGCGCAAGCTGCGCTCCTCGTAAGAAATATTGATGATGTCAAACCTGGCGCTGAGGCGTATAGGACTCAGTAGAACGGGAGAACTTCCGTTGTAGCAATCGACCTCGAAGTCTGGGGAACCACATGATCTTCCCATCTCCATATCCGTGAGCCAGAATGGGTCGGAGATGGTGGTGTTGCCGCACTTCTTGGCCGAGCAGGCTTGCACTTGTTCCTCAGCCGTAGCGACGGGGAGCATCAGTGGTAGCCACAACGCCCAGAAGAACCAGCAGCTCGGAGCCATAGGAGCAGAAGATTTGAAAGATTGTAGTCGACAGCAAGCGGGGACATAGGCTACACGTATGAGAGAATACAGTGGTATAAAGCACGAACGTTATATGGGGACGGACGGCAGAGTGAGTGGTTCAAATTTGACTGGAAAACTGGAGCAAACGATCACCGTCCACGAATTCCCTGAGTGACCCCTTTGACTGGTAAGCCATGACTTATATAATTGCAGGATTCCCTTTGACGGGGTAAGCCATGACCATGACCTCCATCGCCCCGTGATGTGACTGGAACCAAGATGCTTAGCCTGATCAGTTTGGTTCGAGCATCTTTGTGCTCTTGTCTTCTATCTAGCTAGATTCTAATCTTGGTACAACTTTCACACTTGGCAGTTTACTGGTTACTTTTTTTGAGATTAGGTTACTAGTTACTGTATCCCGTAGAAAAGAAGGTTCTATAGCATATGATCGCTCACTGGGTTGCCTTTTTTTAACAAATTGCGTAAATGTTTTTCTTTAGAAAGGAGAAATGGAGTTCGAACTTGGAGTTCACATATTTTATTCAGATAATTTTTGGGGAACGTGTTCAGATATAGATGTACAATTTAGATTGGCCGGTGTATGCCACCTATTACGGATAGGGTCACAAGACAGACATCTTGGGCCTTACACTTACCAGTAGTAACGCCTATAATAAACTCAAATCATAAAGCCCCACTGCAACGTAGCTAGACAAAGCGGCAGGGCACTCTATATAAGCCGCCTCGTAGCACTTGGACAGGGGTTCGCAACCATTGTAATCATGCAGACACAAGAAAAGCAACAGCTCCAGAGCTCGAGAGGTAAGATTTTACCTCCACTGTGAGGGGCCTGAACTCGTAAACCCTTGTGTCACACCTCCGCCGTAGCTAGGATCAGCCCTTATTCGGACCCTAGTACTCACTGTCAGAATTATTCTCACGACAGTTGGCGTCCACCATGGGGCTGCACGTCTAGCGTTATACGTCGCAGGTGGAATTTTTCATTCACCATGGTTTCCAATAGTGAGATGGTGCTCAGCGACGAGAGCGGTGCCCTTCGCTTCATTGCCAACGATTCGGCATGGCTTCAGGAAGCCCCGCTGGAAGCGGAGTCACTCCATCAGTGGCGCAACACACTTTCGTGCAAGGTCTTACGGAGCCTTCTCCGACAACCGTAGGTCTCGTACCAGAAGAATCCCCGACTCCTCGCTAGGCGCCGTCGCAAGCTGTCCGGCCGATCACGGCTCCAGCGGTGCATCAATCATGCTGTGGCTCTTCAGACCGTGGCCTGGCAGGTAGCTACACGCGAGCTCGATGATTCGTTCCATGATCTGTTCGCCTCTCTCCATGAGGGGTCGGAAGATGAAGTCGACTGCAAGAGTGTTGGGTCCACAACAGAAGTTTTGATGGACTCCCGACTTGGAGTCAGCGCGTTTGGCCACCTAGGCCGAGTGCACACTAGTAGAAAAAGAGGCTTCCATACGCCCCCATTAGTCCCCAAAATAATCGAACCGCGACTAAAGGGGTCTTTAGTCGCGGTTCGGGAGGAGGCCCGCGACCAACTATCTGGGCCCTCCTCAGGCTGGCCCGAAGGCCTCTAGTCGCGGTTGGCCAGGCCAACCGCGACTAATGGCCCGAACCTTTAGTCGCGGTTGGCCAGACCAACCGGGACAAAAGGAGGCCTCATTTTCAAACTCTAACACACCCCCCCCCCCCCCCCCCGTGGATCGCCTTTTCAGTTTTAGAAAGAACAAAAGAAAATGATGAAAATGTCAAAAAAACAAAATAAAATAAGTTTCCCATGTGATATGTGGTCTAGTTGTTGGGAAAATTAACAAATATGAATTTCGACTTTATTTGCAAAATCTCTCTGGAAATTCTTAAAATGGGCATAACTTTTGCATACGAACTCGGATGAAAAAGTTTTTTATATGAAAAATCATCTACTCGAAAAGTTACATCCAATTTAACCGGGGGAACCCCGTTAAACATTTTTAGAATCCTCAAAAATCTAACAGAAAAAAAGATACGGGGCTTTTAAGATCTGGAGAGGCAAAAAAATTCAAACAATTTCAAATTTTGGTCAAACTGTGGTCAAACAATGGTCAAAATAATTATTGTAGAATATTAGTGTTACTAAATAATTATTTCATTTTTTTAAATTTTGGTCAAATCTGGTCAAACTGTGGTCAAACTGGTGGTCAAACAATGGTCAAACTAATTATTCCAGAAATATTAGTGTTACTAAATAATTATTGTTTTTTAAAACAATAGTTTCAAACTCAAACAGTGAAATGTGTCACTTCATGCTCAAGCTAAATTCCAGAGGGTTAATAGAATTGACATCCTACTATTGTTAGGAAAACAACAAGTGCAGACTTGGAAACGAGGGAGAATAGAACCCGGAAGTTAAGCGTGCTCAGGCTGGAGTAGTGAGAGGATGGGTGACCGTCCGGGAAGTTAGATGATTTGGAATGATGAGGGGTGATTAGAGATTAGAGGATAAATTGAGCAGGGATGAGGGGTGGTGATTAGAGATTAGAGGTTAAAATAATTCAGAAATTTGAAAATAAAAAAAATTAGAAAAATTCGCAAAAAAACCAGGTTTAAACCTGCGGAGGAGGCCTTTAGTCCCGGTCAGCCACAAGAACCGGGACTAAAGCCTTTAGTCGCGGTTCGTAAGAGGCGCGACTAAAGGGGGGGTCTTTAGTCGCGCATATTTAGTCCCGGTTGCACAGCCGGGACTAAAGGCCTTTGTGAACCGGGACTAAAGGCCTTTTTTCTACCAGTGGCACACGCCTTGAGCAGCGGGAGAAAGTTCTCGAGGATCGGCTTCGTGAGCAACCTAGTTCCAGTCAGAACAGAAGACAGTTGTTTCCGTCCAACGGAAACCGAAGTTATGGAGTGTTGCGCACTTTGCTGTAGAACTTGGTGGCAACAACAAGGATCACAGATTCCATTCAACCTTCCGGTTCAGCGGCTGAAGGACTCAGGCAAATACGGGTACTTTTGAAAACAACCCAGACACAGAACTGTGCCGTGTCTCAGTCACAAGATCACATTAACAACATATCAGTGCGGGCGGATAAGACTCAATCGGCTCACAGCCCAATTGTGCCTAGGAGACGCAGAGCGTCACCTCCCCCAAGAGATGTAGCTCACTCTTGGCAACATGAGCAGCATGGGGACCGGAACCGTGATCATATCACACACCCTCCATGGGATCGTCATCGTAACCAGGTGACCCCTCCATGGGATGACTCGTACGTGCCCCAGCAATACGATGATAGATGCCGATGTGATGACGATCGGAGGCTCAGTCCCCCACGACAGCTGGGTGGTTCAAGTCCGCAAGACCGAGAGGGTATGGATTACCATGACCCACAGTTCAACGCAAGATCAGTTCTTGCCCAGAACCTGGTCGACCGAGGCAGAGCATAAAGAGAAAACTATGACAGGTATTATCTGAGTGGATCTACCTCCTCAGGCCCAGTATGTTCCAGCAGGTACATCCGTTCGGCAATGATTCCTGCTAACTTTAGGTTGGCGACTAGAATAAGAAAATTCACCGGTGAATCTAAGCCAGAGACGTGGCTAGAACATAACCGAGTGGCCGTCCAGATTGGGGGCAGCGATGATGACGTGGTGATGAAGCGCCTTCCCCTGATGCTTGAAGGGTCCGCTAAGGCCTAGCTCAATCAGTTGCCACCCAATAGCATTTTTAGTCGGTAGGATCTCTCCCAAGTGTTTGTCAAGACCTTTGAAGGCACTTACAAGCGGCTAGGAGGATTGGCTGAGTAGCAATATTGTGTCCAGAAGAGCAACAAAACCCTCAGAGAGTATATCCAGAGATGGACTACGCTGCATAACGTAGTCGAGAACGTGACCAAACACCAAGCCATTTGTGCCTTTATGCAAGGTGCCAACTACCAATAGCTAACCCTCAAATTTGGCCGAACCGAAATTCAGACCCTAAGCCCAATGATGGAGATAGCAAACCGGTGTGTAAATGGCGAGGAAGAGCACCGATTGAGGAGCAGTAAAGGCAGATATTACTAGGAAAATGCTTATACACAGTAGCATAGTAACAGCGCTATAAAATAGTAACCGCTGCTGCTATTTAGCAGTAGCGCTGTTCCTAGAAAGCGCTACTAGTAAGACTGTAGTAGTAGCGCTTGGAAGCAAAAACGTGCTACTACTATGTGGGTCCAGATGAGGCCACCGACGGTCGCTGGAGTTGTAGCGCTGTACAGAAACAAGCGCTCACTACTAGGAAAAGGGCTATAGATAATATGGACACTAATGACGCACCACACATGTGGTACGTCACTACTATATACTAATGACGCAGCATGTGTTGGTACACCATTAGTGTCCAAATACTAATGGCGCACCACATCCACGGTGCGCCACTACTAACAAATTTTTTTTATTTTTTTTCAAAACTAGTAATGGCGCACCAGGGGATAGTGCGTCATTACTAGTTTAACTAGTAATGGCGCACCACACCCTCGATACGCCATTACTAACAATTTTTTTTTCAAAACTAGCAATGGCGCATCAGGGGACAGTGCGCCATTACTAGTTTCAACTAGTAATGGCGCACCACACCCTTGGTGCGCCACTACTAACAATTTTTTTTATTTTTTTTAAAGTTAGTAATGGCGCACCGTGGGTGTGGTGCGCCATTACTAATTTAACTAGTAATGGCGCACCACACCCACGGTGCGCCATTACTAACTTTGCCCAAAAATTCCACCGAATGCACCCTCCCTGACCGCCTTTTTCAGTTTAAAAAAAAGAAAAGAAAATGATGGAAATGTCAAAAAAAAAAATAAGTTTCCCATGTGATATGTGGTCTAGTTGTTGGGAAAATTTACAAATATGAATTTTGACATTATTTGCAAAATCTCTCTGAAATTCGTAAAATGGGCATAACTTTTGCATACGAACTCGGATTAAAAAGTTTTATATATGAAAAATTATCTACTCGAAAAGTTACATACGAATTCCCCAAAAACCTAACAAAACGAAAGATACGGGGCTTTTAATATCTAGAGGGGGAGGAAAATGAAATAAAAATTCAAACTTACTAGTGGCGCACCATTTGCTAGGTGCGCCACTAGTAATAGAAAAAAAATTGGTTTCAAAAAAGCTTTTTTTTTGGAATTTTTTTCAAAATATGATACGTAATATGACCGGGAAGTTTGAAATATTTTTTCTAAATTTCATCACACTCATGAACATGAACATGAACAAAGTCCTAGACATCAACAAGGTTTAATAGGATTGATATGATAGATATATCAACAAGTGCCTGTGAAGTGAGCTGGTGCTGGGGTTGGATAGAACTTTGAAGTTAAGCGTGCTTGGGCTGGAGTAGTGTGAGGATGGGTGACCTTTTGGGAAGTTTGACCACGGAGTGCGATTTGACTTGAGATTAAGCCATAGTGACCCGAGATTAAGTAAAAATGAAAAAAAATTGAAAAACAAATTTCTGAAAAAAAATTGAAAAAAATGTTAGTAATGGCGCACTTCTATGTGGTGCGCCATTACTAAGTCAGATAGTAATGGCGCACCGTGTGATGTACTAATGGCGCACGGCCTGGTGCGCCATTAGTATACCAGATACTAATGGCGCACCTGTGGTGCGCCATTAGTAGGCAAAATAGGTGCGCCACTAGCAGGCCTTTTCCTAGTTGTGGCTACTGCTAACAGTTTAGTAGCAGCGCTTGATTGTACTGCGCCGCTACTGCTAATGGGCCCCACTTAGTAGTAGCGCTGTTCCTGGAGAGCGCTACTACTAAGTCCCATAGTAGCAACGCTTTTGGATAAGCGGCGCTACTGCTTGTTGCGGCTGGTGCCACCTTTTCCACCCCCTCCCCCTTCCTCCCCCACTTTTTCTTCTCTCCCCATCCTTTCCCCTCTCCACTCTCCACTCTCCACCATTGTTGCTCTTCTTCTCTTTTCCTCCTACCTCTCTTCTTTCCTCATTAATGGCACCCTCCTCCATAAATGGCCTCTCTCTTTCTCCTACACCTCTCTTCTCTCCCCATTAATGCCCCCCTCACCATAACCCCTCTCCATTAGTTAGCTAGCTAGATTCACCTCTCCTCCCCAACAATTAGATCTAGCTAGCTATTTAGCCAACCACACGTGCTCTCTCGATCGTTCTCTCTCATCATCTAATTAACCGCGCGTGCTGTCGGTCTCTCTCGGGAGATATATTGGTGAGTAAAAAGTTGTTCATTTGAAGAATGGGAATATGTGTGTGAATGAGAATGTGTGTGTTTGGGATATATATATATATATATATATATATATATATATATATATATATATATATATATATATATATGGAGAGATTTGTGCGAGTGACATGCCCTCGAGTTGCTTATGTTTTGCCGAAATGTCGATTTATTTCCGTTTCGGTGAATTTCGAGCAAACTCAATATGTCCTATTTTTAGGCAAGGTCATGCCAAAATTTTATATACATGACTTTGAAGCATGCATTATTTATTTTATAACCCTTTTGCTTGTTATACTGTGCAGTCGGTCATGAAGGTGAGTGGATGGAAGGTGGAGCGGTACATGCAATCCGTGGTGATGGACATGTATGCAAATAATCGGACTAGGATTAGATGTCCGTGTGCAAGATGCAAGGAAGGAGTCCTTTTGGACCCTTTTGATCGTGGCACTTTGAAGGCGCACCTGCTGATGAATGGTTTCATGGATGGCTATGCTCAGTGGATAAGTGAAGAAGATGATGATGATGAGGACGTCCACATGGCAGGGAATAACGACATGGGGCTAGACGAAGAGATGACCGATCGGCATGAAGACGATGGTGCCGGACATGTCGACGGGGAAGAGTCCGGAAATGACGACGGCGGCGGAGAAGATTCCGGACACGACAAAGAAGAGTGCGGACATGGCGGAGAAGAGGCGGTGGTCACGCAGCAGTCTTCGACGCTACTATGTGCAGTCGTGCAGGACCCTCATGTTCGAGACCTCCTTTGCAAGAGTACGACTAGCGAGAGAGCTGCTTCTAGAGAGGAGGCTAAGCTGGTGCAACTTGAAGTAGACTCGAGGACTCCATTGTATGACGGTTGCGATCCCGAGGTGACCCGCTTGAGTTTCACGCTCGAACTTCTAAAGACGAAGGCCAAAAACAAATGGAGAGACAAAAGCCTCGATGAGCATTTGAAGTATCTACATAATAAAGTTCTTCCCGCGGGGAAACTGTGTCCTACTAGTGTCAAGGAGGCGAAGAAAATCGTTTGCCCTTTTGATTTGCCGCACATTAGGTACCACGCATGCATCAACGATTGCATCATTTATCGGGGGGAGCACGCGGAAAAAACCAGCAGTCCAGTGTGCAATGCTTCTCGATATAAGAAGGCAGGAAAGAAAGCTCCTCAAAAAGTTGTATGGTACTTTCCGATCACTCCCGTCTGTAGCGGTATTTCGTAGATCCTAAGGAAGCAAAGCTCATGCGCTGGCACGCGGAGAGGAAGAAGCCCGACGATGGAGATGATCCTAGGTTGAGACACCTCGTAGATGGTAGCCAATGGAGAGCATTCAACGCCGTATATGGATTTGCTGCAGAAGATCCAAGGAACATCGTGCTCGGTGCGAGTACCGATGGCATGAATCCGTTTGGAAACTAGAACACCAACCACAGCACATGGCCCGTGTTTGTATGGATATACAACCTCCCCCCATGGAGGTGCATGAAGAAAAAGTACATACACATGAGCATGTTGATTCAAGGGCCGAAACAACCGGGAAATGGTATTAACCTGTATATGGGGCTTCTGCAAGAGGAGCTAGACACGTTATGGAAAACACCAGCATGGACATGTGATACGTCCATTTTGCATCATGCTTTTATATCGATATTTATTGTATTATGGGCTGTTATTACACATTATGTCACAATACTTATGCCTATTCTTTCTTACTTTACAAGGTTTACATAAGGAGGGAGAATGCCGGCAGCTGGAATTCTGGGCTGGAAAAGGAGCAAATATTAGAGACCTATTATGCACAACTCCAAAAGTCCTGAAACTCCACGAAAGTTATTTTTGGAAATAATAAAAAATAATGAGCAGAAGAAATACGTCAGGGGGGCCTCCACCTGGCCACGAGGGTGGGGGTGCGCCCTACCCCCTGGGCGCGCCCCCTGCCTCGTGGGCCCCCTGTTGGCCCTCCGGTGCTTATCTTCTGCTATATGAAGTCTTTCGTCCGAAGAAAAATCATAAGCAAGCTTTCGGGACGAGACTCCGCCGCCACGAGGCGGAACCAATCTAGGGCTCCGGCAGAGCTGTTCTGCCGGGGACACTTCTCTCCGGGAGGGGGAAATCATCGCCATCGTCATCACCAACGCTCCGCTCATCGGGAGAGGGCAATCTCCATCAACATCTTCACCAGCACCATCTCCTCGCAAACCCTAGTTCATCTCTTGTATCAAATTCTTGTCTCTAAGTCCGGGATTGGTACCTGTAGGTTGCTAGTAGTGTTGATTACTCCCTGTAGTTGATGCTAGTTGCTTTATTTGGTGGAAGATCATATGTTCAGATCCATTATGCATATTAATACTCCTCTGATTATGAACATGAATATGCTTTGTGAGTAGTTACGTTTTTTCCTGAGGTCATGGGAGATGTCTTGCTATTAGTAGTCATGTGAATTTGGTATTCGTTCGATATTTTGATGAGATGTATGTTGTCTCTCCTCTAGTGGTGTTATATGAATGTCGTACATAACACTTCACCATTATTTGGGCCTAGAGGAAGGCATTGTGAAGTAATAAGTAGATGATGGGTTGCTAGAGTGACAGAAGCTTAAACCCTAGTTTATGCGTTGCTTCGTAAGGAGCTGATTTGGATCCATATGTTTCATGCTATGGTTTGGTTTACCTTAATACTTTTGTTGTAGTTGCGGATGCTTGCAATAGAGGTTAATCATAAGTGGGATGCTTGTTCAAGTAAGGACAGCACCCAAGCACTGGTCCACCCACATATCAAATTACCAAAGTACCGAACGCGAATCATATGAACGTGATGAAAACTAGCTTGACGATAATTCCCATGTGTCCTCGGGAGCGCTTTTCTCTATATAAGAGTTTGTTCAGGCTTGTCCTTTGCTACAAAAAGGATTGGGCCACCTTGCTGCACTTTATTTACTTTTGTCACTTGTTGCTCGTTACAAATTATCCTATCACAAAACTATCTGGTACCTATAATTTCGGTGCTTGCAGAGAATACCTTGCTGAAAACCACTTATCATTTCCTTCTACTCCTTGTTGGGTTCGACACTCTTACTTATCGAAAGGGCTACGATAGATCCCCTATACTTGTGGGTTATCAAGACTCTTTTCTGGCGCCGTTGCCGGGGAGTGAAGCGCCTTTGGTAGGTGGAATTTGGTAAGGAAAAATTTATATAGTGTGCTGAAATTTACTGTCACTTGTTACTATGGAAAGTAATCCTCTGAGGGGCTTGTTCGGGGTATCTTGACCCCAACCAGTAGAGCAAAGAGTTGCTCCTCAACCTACTGAACCTACTAAAAATGAAAATGTCCACTTTGAGATTCCTTCGGGTATGTGAGAAAAACTTCTAGCTAATCCTTATGCAGGAGATGGAACAATGCATCCGTATGAGCACCTAATATATGTGGATGAAGTTTGTGGATTATTTAAGCTTGCAGGTATACCCGGTGATTTTATTAAGCAGAAGGTCTTCCCATTATCTTTCAAGGGAGATGCATTGACATGGTATAGGCTATGTGATGATACGGGATCATGGAACTACAAACGATTGAAATTGGAATTTCATCAAAAAAATTATCCTATGCATCTTGTTCATCGTGATCGCAATTATATATATAATTTTTGTCCTCGCAAAGGAGAAAGCATCGCTCAAGCTTGGGGGAGGCTTAAATCAATGTTATATTCATGCCCCAATCATGAGCTCTCAAGAGAAATGATTATTCAAAAATTTTATGCTCGGCTTTCTGATAACAATCGCACCATGCTCGATACTTCTTGTGCTGGCTCTTTTATGATGAAGACTATTGAATTCAAATGGGATTTATTGGATAGAATTAAATCCAACTCTGAAGATTGGGATCTCGACGAAGGTAAGGAGTCAGGTATGGCACCCAAGTTTGATTGTGTTAAATCTTTTATGGATACCGATGTTTTCCGTAAATTTAGCACTAAATATGGACTTGACTCTGAGATAGTAGCCTCTTTCTGTGAATCTTTTTGCTGCTCATATTGATCTCCCCGAGGAGAAGTGGTTTAAATATCATCCTCCCATAGAAGTAAAAGTAGCTGACCTATTAAAATTGAAGAAAAGAGTATCACTTATAATGATCCTATTGTTCCTACTACTTATGTTGAGAAACCACCTTTCCCTGTTAGGATAAAGGATCATGCTAAAGCTTCAACTGTGGTCCATAAAAGCAATATTAGAACTTATACACCTCCTGAGCAAATTAAAGTTGAACCTAATATTGCTATTGTTAAAGATCTCTTGTCTGATAATATTGATGGGCATGTTATTTATTTCTATGATGAAACTGCTAGAATTGCCAAACCTTGTGCTAAAGATAAACATAGACCTGTGGTAGGCATGCCTGTTATTTCTGTTAAAATAGATCATTGTTATCATGGCTTATGTGATATGGGTGCTAGTGCTAGTGCAATACCTATTGACTTATACAAAGAAATTAAGCATGATATTGCACCTACTGAGTTAGAAGATATTGATGTCACAATTAAACTTGCCAATAGAGATACTATTTCACCAATGGGAATTGTTAGAGATGTTGAAGTCTTGTGTGGGAAAACTAAATATCCTGCTGATTTTCTTGTTCTTGGTTCCCCACAAGATAGCTTTTGTCCCATTAAATTTGGTAGACCCTTCTTGAACACTGTTAATGCTAAGATAGACTGCAAAAAGGATGTTGTTACTATTGGTTTGGGTGATATGTCTCATGAGTTTAATTTCTCTAAATTTCGTAGACGACACCATGAAGAGGAATTGCCTAGCAAGGATGTAATTGGTCTTGTTTCTATTGCCGTACCTCCTAGTGATCCTTTAGAACAATATTTGCTAGACCATGAAAATGATATGTTTATGAATTAAAGAAGGGAAATAGATGAAGTATTCTTTAAACAGGAACCTATACTGAAACACAATTTGCCTGTTGAAATCCCAGGGGATCCTCCTCCACCCAAGGGTGATCCTGTGTTTGAGCTTAAACCGTTGCCAGATACTCTTAAATATGCTTATCTTGATGAGAAAAAGATATATCCTGTTATTATTAGTGCTAACCTTTCAGAGCATGAAGAAGAGAGATTATTGAAAACTCTGAAGAAGCACCGTGCTGCTATTGGATATACTCTTGATGATCTTAGGGGCATTAGTCCCACTCTATGTCAACATAAAATAAATTTGGAGAAAGATGCCAAACCAGTTCGTGATCATCAACGACGGCTGAATCCTAAGATGAAAGAAGTGGTAAGAAAGGAAATACTAAAGCTCCTTGAGGAAGGTATAATTTATCCCGTTGCTGATAGTCAGTGGGTAAGTTCTGTCCATTGTGTCCCTAAGAAGGGAGGTATTACTGTCGTTCCTAATGATAAAGATGAATTGATCCCGCAAAGAATTATTACAGGTTATAGGATGGTAATTGATTTCCGCAAATTAAATAAGGCTACTAAAAAGGATCATTACCCCTTACCTTTTATTGATCAAATGCAAGAAAGATTATCCAAACATACACATTTTTTCTTTGTAGATGGTTATTCTGGTTTCTCTCAAATACCTGTGTCAGCCGATGATCAATCAAAGACCACTTTTACTTTCCCTTTTGGTACTTTTCCTTATAGACGTATGCTACCTCTTGAGCACTGCGTTGGTTTTCCCTTGAAGAGGAAAGGGTGATGCAGCAAAGTAGCGTAAGTATTTCCCCTCAGTTTTTGAGAACCAAGGTATCAATCCGGTAGGAGGCTACGCGCGAGTCCCTCGTACCTACACAAAACAAATAACTCCTCGCAACCAACGCGATAAGGGGTTGTCAATCCCTTCACGGTCACTTATGAGAGTGAGATCTGATAGATATGATAGGATAATATTTTTGGTATTTTTGTGATAGAGATGCAAAGTAAAATAAAAGCAAAGTAAAAAGCAAAGGAAATAACTAAGTGTTGGAAGATTAATATGATGAAGATAGACCCGGGGGCCATAGATTTCACTAGTGGCTTCTCTCAAGAGCATAAGTATTTTACGGTGGGTGAACGAATTACTGTTGAGCAATTGACAGAATTGAGCATAGTTATGAGAATATCTAGGTATGATCATGTATATAGGCATCACGTCCGAGACAAGTAGACCGACTCCTGCCTGCATCTACTACTATTACTCCACTCATCGACCGCTATCCGGCATGCATCTAGAGTATTAAGTTCATGAAAACAAAGTAACGCCTTAAGCAAGATGACATGATGTAGAGGGATAAATTCATGCAATATGATAAAAAAACCATCTTGTTATCCTCGATGGCAACAATACAATACGCGCCTTGCTGCCCTACTGTCACTGGGAAAGAACACCGCAAGATTGAACCCAAAGCTAAGCACTTCTCCCATTGCAAGAAAGATCAATCTAGTAGGCCAAACCAAACTGATAATTCGAAGAGACTTGCAAAGATAACCAATCATACATAAAAGAATTCAGAGAAG